>NC_045561.1:98518528-99118528 GCF_009819795.1 Aythya fuligula | reverse complement strand
TCCAGGAATCTGCATTTGGACCCTTTAAAAGCTGAACTGCATACTAGCCTGCTACCCATCCTGGAAACCTAAGTTGTCTAAAAAGATATGTAAGCATTCACACAGCATAGTAGCCAGAGTCATCAGAAAAATGGCTGTATGCAACTCTCCTGGTGAGGCTTCAGTCTTTAAAGATATCTGTGCTAGAACTATTTGAAAACATGAGGAAAAACAGCAGAGTAACTGGGGGCTATAAGTGAGCCATGACAGCAGATGGTTATACATATCGGGACAGCTGAACTGATTATACTGAATATATTATCAGAACAACATTCCGGAGCCACAGAGGCATCTCTCTATTGGTGAGCTCTCTCTAGACCCTGGAGAAAGTTTTGCTGATTTCTGCTACACTGCAAAGAGTCTCTCCCGAGACCCTCTGCAAAGATGCATCTCTTTGCTGCCACAGTAAGGCTGTAACAGGCACCGTGAAGCCTTCGGGCAGTCTGATATCCACAGGAGTCACTGGTAGCTTTGCTGAAGTAAAGAGGAGCGGGGAAAAAAAGGTTTTTGGATAAACAGTCTTTAGAAGAATATAAAAACACTACAAACTTTGTAGAGAAACTTAGCTAAGAGCATAAGAGCACGTAATTTAAGCAGGTGTTGTAGAAGTAGCAAAAGCAGAACTGTAACTTCTGCCAAGGCATAAACCGAAGACTCTGCACGTGTTGTTATGCTGGCACATACTTCGCAGCCTTTGTCTCAAAGTGAGGTAGAATTAATTACTGTAATATAATTAACGTTCTATAAACTTAGTGCCAAATGATCACTTCTGTTGAAAATATTTTGTCAATTAAAAACTCCAAATCTTCGCTGAATATACTTCAAATTATTATGGGGATTAACTATGTAGCATGCACAAACGTGCTTGGGAAAAGGGGTTTTCCTTTTCCTGTGTTTCTTTAGTGGTGGTTCTATTTCATGACAAAGTTATTCACGTGGCAAAGAACAACTTGTTACTAAATCTAGAAATACCAAGCAAAACTGGCCTGTGCACATGAGATTCCCATATTTCCTATTTTAAATACAAGACATGTTTGCCTCTCCTCGTGGGAGGCAACCCTCCAGCCACTTCCTCTATGCTAAGAAACTTTCCAATGGAGCTGGGAAATAAAAATTAGCAGGCAATTATGGCTGTTTTTGTTCTTATCTTCTGCAGTCCGACCTGTCAATTCCTCTGCATAAAATGAGCATTAATTTATTAATCTTTCACTTCCTTCTTGCTGATCATAAGTTTCTAACATATAGATACGGAACTGAAGTTAACAAGGAGAAGTAAGATTCAGGCATACTACCTGAAGTATTCCTAATGCATCTTTGAGAATCAAAATATGTTAAAAGTTGACAGTGATCACAACAATGATAAAATTGTTTACATGATATATAATTAGAAGAATAGTAAGAATTATTTTTACTCTTTTATATCAATGTATTTTACTGACTGAAGTGTAATACTGAAATAAAAAAGTTCAGATCACTAGAATTACAAGATCTCTGAAGATTAAAAAGACATTGTCTATGGGAAAATAAGCTATTGGGTAAATCGTCAAAAACATTATTAAATTGAATTAACTGCCTGAAGTGTTGTCCAACAATATTCGTATGATAACTCAGACCTGAGAACATCATAATGGACACCTCCCTGCTGTTTACATCTGAAACAAACCCTATTGTCAAAATAACTGTCTTTTAGAGGACATGTGCTACTCTTCCCCTTCACGGTTTCATTTTGCATTTTCTTGTTTACTACAAAGTTCTACATAAAGCCTACATAGACAAACACCACCAAGTACTGCATTAATCATGGTGGTTAGCTGATACATTGAGTTATTCAGTCAAAACCTCTCTAATCAAACATCACTTTTCCTTAAAAGCACAAAACCAAACCCAGCATTTTATGGGTACTTGAATTTAGTATTTTATGTTCTTAAATGCATTCAGCCATCTGTGAAAGTCAAAATATGAGTTACGATATTCCAATACTACTGTTTCCTAAATAGCATCATCTTATGACTTCCATTACACTTTTTGCTTCACGGAAGCAGAGAATTAACTCAGGTCCAAGTTGCTTGCCTGCTTCTCCAGAAACCCAGATAACTTCAGGACCCAGGCACCCTGACTTGAGCACAGAACAGCCCATGAGCTCAAGGTAAATGCCTCTAGTGGGGCAGACATTATCCCTCTGCTGCTGCGCTGCAGACACCACAGGATTTAATATTCTACGTGAACATCAAGACTGGAATAAAATAAAGCACACAAATCTATTTCTATTTGAACCCACTAATCCCCTACCAGTTAATGTAAATCCTCTAAACTTCTCTCCCAGAGAGAAAGGCTGCTGTCAGGTAGTCAACAGCATTCTTGTTGTAGGGTACAACTTTGTTTTTGGAAATAAATAATTATAAAAAAAATCACAAGTATTTCAGACTGGTTTAGTTTTCTAGCTATTAATTTTTGACAATCTTAATGTGATCAGAAACACATCATACATTACACCACAACAAAAATCTGCTTAGCACAAAGTTAGGCCTTTAACAGTCTGCAGGCATTTTCAATAAACAATACGACTAAAGATCAATTTAGAACCTACTGGGAAAACAAATATTATTTCAACAGTGTAATCAGATTCTTCAGTTGGATACAACAGTTATCACAAGCCAATAATTTGAATTTGTATTGCTCTCATGCACCCTCTCATATCACAAGTCTCCTGTTCAGGAACACAAACTATGTAATGATTGGAAAATTCTATTTCTATTATACTATTAAGATTTGTTATACTCATCGGGGATATCATACAAAACATGAAGTCGTTTAATATAAATACTATCATCCTGACATTACCCTCAGCAGAAAGAGTAAAAGCTATCAGGGATCTTCTGACTATTCCCACTGAAGATAACATTCACGCAATAGGATAAAAAACAATAAATTCAATGGAGCAAGGACTGTCCTCCATCACCAAGGCCAAATAGCACAGAATAGATCAGGTCCAGGCTGTTTGCCCTCCTGACTAAGAAGATGAGACACTTGTTGCCTACAGCCCCTATCACAGTTAGTTCCCACTGCATGCCTAGGATGGCAGATGGGAGAACACCACGTAGCCCATGCCAAAACAAACCCAAGATCATGCTAGCAAGCTGCAAGAGCAGGCAGCTGAACTGAATGCCCAGAAACACTGCCTGGGCTGGCTTGCTGTACTGCAGCACACATAATGGAGAAAGATGATACCTGGCAGAACCTGCATGGCATTCCAGCAGTTTGGTTGGCAGTTATTTGCAATAACTTCCACCATTTCCATTATTTTTCCTTATTGCTCTTTTAGTTTGCTTTCTATTTGTCAATTCACAGGTCATTTCTACCATATATTACAATCCACATGCAACCAGCTCCAGGGGGAGGGAATAAAGCTAGTCTGGTTTTGCTTACATCGAAGTACAGTAAATTGTACCTTAACCTTGACACAGACACAAGAAACAGATTGGGTAGAATTTATTTCCATTCTGCAGAAGTTATGCACAAATTAAAGTTTACAAAAAATCTTAGTTCAAAACTGTTAGAAATTGGAATTTTTAGCCTTTCCTCAATATAGTTTTCTTCTTTTCCCCCTTGTTTTCTGCTTAAAGTAAGTTCAAGACTAAATACCTAAATATTTCTTAATTTCATTTACAGCAATTTCCTATTAAAAAGGTGCATCAAATCTCAAACTAAGCTGTAATAATATCAGTATTTGCTTACATTTACCAAATAAGTCTTCCCAGGGGACCTGAACACGTCCTAGATTAATTATAATGATAAATTCAATAATCTTCAAACTATTAAAACTGAAGAGAAAAAGGTGGAGGAATAAAGACAAATTCTCTAATGCACATGCCTACATTCTGCCTCCAGGTCATCAAATGTATACACAAAGATGTAATGGCATGTAGTTTAAGACAGACATATGAAGAAATATCATAAAATCATAGAATATCCTGAATTTGAAGGAAATCACGGAGTTCATCAAAAGCCAAGGTTCAGTTGCTGCCTCCACACAGCACCAACCAAAAAATTGGAACATGTGCCTGAGAGGGTTGTCCAAACACTTCTTGAACTCTGGCAGACTCGGTGTCATGACCACTTCTTGGGGGAGCCTGTTCCAGTATCTGACCACCCTCTTGATGAAATATCAATAATCAAGTATACTGTTATGAAACCACATGATACAGAAAACATCAACTGAAAATTTATAAATACTTATCAAACCTGTTAAAGCAAGTCATCTCATTCTAATGCAGCTCTTTCACCCTCTCCTCTTCCTTCTTTCTTCAACTAGAAGCAAAACGCACTGTCACTATTGAGACCAGTCTACCTTCTCTCAGTGCAAGATCTCTGCATTTGCTTATCCATCAGTCATTAGCGAAACACCCTCACCCTTACAAAAATTAGCTTAGTCGCAATTAAATCATATGTGCTTCTATTTTTCCCCATGTTTGCTTCTTTATTTTATTTACCTTGGAACTATTAAAAAGAATTTTCCTTCCACAGCCAATCTAACTGAATTAGACTTTGGCATCACACAGAAGGTGAAGCAACGTCAAAGCAAGCACCAAGCCTAGGCCTATCCTTTAAATATAAAAAAAAAAAAAAAAAATCCTTCAAAACTTTCACTTTTCACCTTAACAAGGAGAAACCTCTTCCTTTGTAAATGGAAGTCCAAAGTGTTAGTGTAAGACATCAGCCAATAACCAAATACCATTCCCTGCAAAAATATGCCAAGTTCTCATTTATTCCCAGCGTTTGACTTCACTGATGAAAACGCAACAAGCTTCAGTACATGATCTCATTCTTTTCTTTCTGCATCCTTGGTTTTTCAGCTCTCCCATGGAATTGCTCCTCCTAAATGCTTCACAGTCTCCTCTGCTTATATCTACATGCAATCACTTTCCTTAATAAATCAACAAAACCTTATTTTTTTTCCAGCAAAAACTATGATTCCTGAAGGAACACCTACTGAAATTATGTTATCTCTAGAGTAAATAAAATAGAACTAATCCTTTTCAAGGACTTTTTTTATGACCAGGACATCGAAGTGCATCCAACAGATATGGTAAGAAAAAAACAAAAAAAATAAGAACTCCTGCACTGGTTTTGTCTAACAGCTTATTTTCTTCACAGAAGCTCATATGGTGCTTTGTTTTGTGATGAAAAAGTGTTGATAACACACCGACATTTTAGTTGTTGCAGAGCAGTGCTCACACGGAGCCAAGGACTTTTCTGCTCCTTGTGCTGCCCTGCCAGAGAGGAGGCTGGGGGTGTACCAGGAGCTGGGAGGGGACACAGCCAGGACAGCTGGCCCAGGATGGCCAGAAGGATGTCCCTTACCATGTGGCATCACACTCACCAGTAACAGCTGGGGGAAACAACAGAGAAGGGGGGACATTTGAGAGTGATGGCATCTGTCTACCCAAGTAAGCATTATCTCTGATAAGCCCTGCTTTCCTGGAAGTAGTTGAACTGCTGATGAGATATAGCAAATGAATTCCTTGTTTTGTTTTGCTTACGTACATAGCATTTGCTTATATATTAAAGTGTGTTTTAGCTTAACCCACAATCACTTATCTCACTTTTACATTTCTGATTCTGTTCCCAATTCCCCTGTGGAGTCAGCTGTGTGGTGCTTAGCTGAATACTGGGGTTAAACCACGACAACAACTTTTCATTTTTCAGGTTGTATCAGGCATAGGCAGAAAAGGCAGTACAATTTTTATATGTTCTCTGTTCCCTGAAAAAAAAAAAAAAAAAAAAAAAAGTGCATACAGGAATACACTTTTCTTCAAGAAACACTAAAAGTGTCAGAAAGGAAAAGGCTACAATAATGCCATTACCTACCTGAAGATTAAACCAAAATATACTCCAAATATTGAATTCTGTTCAGTTTAAAAATACAGTGTGAAGCACAAAACACTAACAGCCAGCACCTTTTGTAATTTTTCATTTTAATTGGCAGCAGTAAGAGTAGAATTTAGCTTCCAGCAGGATTCAAAAGCTTCAGGACTTGACAGCTTCTGGTTTTGGGGAAAAAAAAACAGCTTCGATCTAATAAAAACACATTGTTGTCCATTTATTCTAGCGGTCCCTGCTCTAACTGGTTATTAACAAACAAATACATAAAGTGAAGGAAAGATTGTTCTCTTTTCTGTAAGGCATACTTGCTGTCCTCAGTGTCAAAAAGTTTGTGACATGACTATTATCTGCAAATTGCATTTGTGCTACCAAAATGAAATAGCTCACAAGATATGAGATATTTAACAGTTGAAGTAACTCTGACAGTACTTGTATTATTTTTACAAGTGTCTGGCACAAAAGATTCGATCAAAAAGTATCTAGAATTAATGAAATCTCCACCTAACTACAACTTAATAAAATCTCTTCAAACATAGGGAATTTATAATTAGTTCAGAGCATGCCATACAGAAACTTTTCTCCTTTTCTGTTGCCTTGTAAGTGTAAACTTTATCTCAGACAGACTTCTTGTATAGCTCTATTCACAACTTTCACATAAAAAAAACATGCTCTGTTTGGCAATGTGCAAGCCACGGCCAGAATTAGATGCAGTGACCATGAGATGGTGCACTTCGGGATCTGGAAGAAAGCAAAAAGAAGGATGCTAACCTTGGATTTAAGGAGAGCAGACTCTGGCCTGTTCAGTGCCCAGCATGAAAGAATCCCATGGGATAGGGTCCTGAAGATAGAGTCCAGCAGGTGTGGCTGATTTTCAAGGATCACCTCCTCCAAGCTCAAGAATGGTCCATCTTGACAAACAAGAAGTCAGAGGTGGAAGGAGGCTGCATGGGTGAATGACTGGACTGCAACTGGAAAAAGAAGCATGCATACTTGTTCTCAGGGACAAGTGACCTGGGAGGACTTATAGAGACACCATCCAAGTGTGCAGAGATGAGGTAAGGAAAGCTAAAGCCCACCTGACAGTTGAATCTGGTGAGGGCAACAAAAAAACCTGAAGGGCAACAAAAATGATTTCTGTGTGTATATAAGCAGCAAAAAGGAAAACCAGGCAAGAATGCAGACAAAGTTTCCTGTGAAGTGTACTGAAAAACAGTTGAACTTCTGGGCTTCAAGGGTGGTGGTGAGCAGCAGGATGTCGAACTGGAAGCAAGCCAGCAGTACATGGGAGGCAGATATGAGGGCAAATACAGTTTAACACAATCATTTATGTCCTTAAAATATGTCATACCGCACCCAGAGCAAATCTGCAGACTACAAGTAGGAATGGTGGCATACAAGATGTTTGTAGGCCATTCAGGTGGACCTTGAGAGGCAGAAGAAATACAAATATAACGAATACAAATCTAATGAAACACAAAGGGAAGCACAAAGTCTGGCACATGGGAAGGAATAACCTCATGCACCAACACAGCATAGGGGCAACTGGCTATTAAAAGCCCTTTTACAGAAAAAAGGCCTGGGGATCCTGATGGACACCCAGTTGAGCATAATCCATGACCCTGAGTGAACAATGTGCCCTTGTGGCAAAGAATGCTGGCAGCAATGGACTGCACAATGAAGACTATCCAGCAGGTCAAGGGAGGTGAGTCTATCTCTCCACTCAGCACTGGCAAGCCATCTCAAGTGCTAGCGCTAGTATGAGGCTTCCCAGACAAGAGAGACATGGACATACTGGAGCAAGTGCTGGAAAGGCCCATGAAGATCAAGGACGAGAGCATCTGACATGATTAGGCACACAAGGGTGGGACTCTCAGAGAGTTCTGATATGTAAAGAGTTTGCTCTTCACATATAACCACTTCTAAATGCAAATCTGCTGGAAACAATAAGGATACACATCTATGAACCAACAAAATGAATAAATGGCTTGTTTATAAATTTCTTATCAGGTATCACTATTCTAGCTATAAACAACGAGGAAATAACTGTCAGATTTTTTTCGTGTTGAACAGCATTTACCACGTACAATATTAGAAACGTAATTTGAGTTGCAAAAAAAACAAACCCCAGGAAACCCCTCGCAAAACAATTCTTACAGATTTGGTAGGAGTTCAAGCAAATAAATTTTAGCATAAAATGTAATAGCAGCATGTTTAAAGTGACAAAAAATGAAGATGTTAGAGAAAGCCTGTCATTTTAAATGAAGAAGGATTTACTGTCAACCAGTGATTACAAGCTGAAGCAATTTGAGTCAGACGTATGCTAAAACTGATGACAAATTGTGCAGAAAATTTATGACTTCTCCCAAAGCACAACCATTCTCACAGCACCAGGGACAGAACATGCACAGAAGTCACCCATACTAATTAAATGTTAGTCTACTCCTCGGTACAGTTCGGCCTGTGCTAATTAGCATTCTCCCAGCAAGTGCCCCAGTCCAGCTCAGGTGACAGCACTGACCAAGGACACGAGGTCTAATGGGCAGTACACATGGGCACTTATGAGCAGAAAAGAGACTAGTTGCTTCTAAGTGAGCTGTCATTCATCCACACTCATCCCGAGGTAGTTTCATCACAACATCCACTCTCCATCCCTTCTTTTCTCAGTATTTACTCACCTGCACCTTGCAATCCTGTAAAGTTCAGCAACTGCATCAACTTTAAGTACAATACAGAACATATTCTTCCTTTTTAATTGAAATTTTAACTTAAAGTGTGTGCTATTTGCTAAATTGCACAGTATCTACACTTCTTCCAAATATTTTATGAATTTCATGCTATTTAAAAAAAACAAAGAAAAAAGCTATGAGACACCTGGAACACTGCCCTTCCACAGGGAAGTATTTGAAATAAATTGGAATTACAACCTCTACTATGATATATAACTCACTAAATATTTGTATTTTAGCATTTGCATTAAATGCTTACCGAGATTATGCTCCTTATAAACAAGAACTCCTTGGTAAATAACAATCACATCAGAGAATATAAAAATTTATTACAACATATTAAGGAAGTATAACATGCTTTGACCTTATAAAAATGTCAATCAAGTTTTTACCTATCAATTTTAAAGTATCAATGTGAACAAGTTTCCTTGAAAAGTTTAAGAAGATCTCAAGTCTAAAAACCAAGCAAACAAAACAAGCACAGTCAAAATGAATACTAGTCAAAGCAGAGTCCATTTGCATTTTAATGGCTTCAAAAATTTTCTTCACAAAATCCTACTAGTTAATATATGCCAGAAGTTCTACAGTCACTATACTGCTAAGCATTTTACATACTCAATTAGCAAAAGCATTGCTCAAAATTGCATCTAAGAATGAGGGTAGAAAATGCATTGGCTTCATCTGCAACAAATGCCTTTTAATGGACAATTCCAACCTCTGTTTTTCATTTAATTTTAAGAACAGTTTGTAAGCAAAGATTACTTTTTTGTTCTCAAAGAAAGCAATATGGGCATATATTGACAAGAAAGATATTCAGCTTGCCAAATAGCTATGAAAGGTTTATTTACAGTGTCCCTTTGCCAACTAAGCTCTAGATTCTGTCATCCTTCAGTCTGACTCCGTAGACCTTTTCATGTAGTCCTTACAAAAAATTATTAACATCTCTTTATTAAGTCTATACGATTCTAGAATTGTTCATTTGAAAGGAATTAAGAACTCCACTCATCCGCCCAAGCCATTTTACCAATTCCCCAAGTCTTAGACTTTCAAAGAAGTCTCTTCAAATTAATTTTTGCTTCTTATTAAAAAAAAAAAAGAAAGAAAAAAAAAAAAAGTGGAGCTTGTGATTTGAAGCAAAATATAAAAGTTTACCTTATCCACATACTATCTGAAAAAGACAGCACAACATATGGCACAGGCATTATGGTTTCAAGATTAAACAAAATGAATAAAGCAGATGATACCTACTGAAAAACAACAAACCTAATGAAACATCCATTAAACTAAGACATATGCAGATTATTTAATTTACTGTAATTCCACTCCTGTGTGTAACTAGCACTGCATGTTTATGTAATATTATAGAGGCACAGAAAGGGTTGCCATTCTAACATGTCATTCTCCCATCACCATTTTATATGGCCCAACTGTATGCTGTTATCTAATTCTACAGGACTCCATTATCACCTGATATAGCTTAATTTTCAGCTCTCCGAATATAATGGCACTTTAAAGACCTCTCCAGTATCTTAAACCTACAGTATCAGTAAAAGATAAAATAGCCTTATCTACTGTCAAAGGGACTGCAAAACCTAGAGATTTGTTATTTCTGTTGCTAGTGCAAAGACTCAGAAAATAATTTTCAAGAACATTGCTAAAGATTTCTACGAATATCCTACAGCTACCTGTACTTTACATCAGCTTAAGGAGCATGTTACCTGAAGAAGTAATTAGTCAAGAAATAAGCTACATTCAGTAGAGCTTTATTGATATGGCTGACTGAAAAACAAGAGAAATATGCAGAATTCAAGGGAAAACGCTCACTCATACAAAACTGCACCTGTCTTGGGTGCCTGGCCAGGCTGGGCCAGAAGACATGGTGACTGATCCAGCTAAGTCACAGCTGATGGATCACCTCAGAGCAATGCCATCCTTTCCAGCCTCTGCTCTTGGTCCGTCTTGGTCCCACCTTCAGTTTGCACCATCATCTGTCCTCACTTCCCTGCACTGCCAGCAGCTCTGCATCACCTCACCAAATGGCCTGAGACCCCAACCTGCAGGAAAACCAGACTTCCAGCTGAAAAAAAGTTAACTTTTTCCTAATCAGGCCTTATATATTTATCTTGCCCAACCCTTTTCCTCCCTTATCTGGGATGAGCAAGAGGTGACATTAAAAGAGCAGCTCACACTGTCAGCAGCCCTGCCTCTTCATGGAGATTTCAAGGAGGGGGAGACCAGAGCAGGATTATGGCACTAGAAAGGTGCCTTAGCACCTCTATCCAAGCACAGCCCAGCCCTTGAAAGATGCCAGAGTGATGAGCGCACCACTAGGACATAGTGCAGAGAAACTCACCATGCCAAGGCCAGAGTGTGGTTTCCCAGCTTGCTGCCTTCTGCACACCACTGCCCAGAGCAGATGCTCTGCCTGTTCAGCAAGCAGGGGCTTACTTGTTCCGTTTTCACAGCAAAGAACTTTCCAAGGTGAAGAAGAGCACAGTCAGCTCTCACTCAAGCCAGGAGTGACATTGTAGAGGTCCATGGTCTGTGCGCTCGCTGTCTACTCTGCTTGGCTGCTGCCCTGAGCATGGCTGCAGCCCAAAAACTATGTCTAGACTCATGAACTGGATGTGCCAAGGACTGTTCTCTGGCCTGAAGCCCCGCTGACACGGCTGTGTCCTTACTGTTTAGTTCTTCCCGTGTCCCTCCCCGTGGGGACCTCACCCAAACTCCTCCACCTCCTGCTAACTTCTGACTCTGTCTGTGAAGCATTTGAGCCAGCGCCAGCTGTTTGGGTCAAACACTGCTAGGCTTCGTGCTGTTAACTAGCAAGCTGCAATGCCCTGGAAGAGTTAGCAGTATAGCAAGATGCTGTGTCTTTGTACCCAAGCAAGGAGACGGGTGCATGTGACTTGGCAAGACATCAAGACACTGCCTCTGCGCACACTATTAATACTATATAAAGCAAAAGCCTATAATAAGTGCACCTTATTTGAAATAGTTCCTAACTTAGAGTGTTACCTCTGTTTTTCATTCTATTTGGTGCTTTTGTTATGGCACCTTTACTAGCAAGTCAGTGTTAAAAATAAAAGTAAATAAATACAAAAGTCAGCCCTTTTCAAGCCCTTGCACAAAGGGCTTTGGAAGGAAGGATACTCCACATCCAGGTATGGTGCCATCACCAGCTGAACAGCTTTGTTCTCCTGCCTCAGCCCATGGCACTGAGAGCTCGTGAAACTGCAGAAGGAACAAACAAGACCCTCACTGTAGCATCAGAGTCCACCCATGTGTAAGAGAGCATCCTTATGTGGGACAGCAAAACTGTATTTCAGACTACATATTCAGTCTATCACAAATTGAGTATGCAAGATTGAGACAGTTCAAATTTATCCAAAGAGTAGCTATAATTTCATGTAACATCCACACATCTGAGTTTCACATCAGCAAATAACCTCATATATTACAGCAATGTAAAAACTTTGTTCATGTTTTGCACAGAAGAGCAGTTAGTTGCAGCACTGGATTTTTTTAGTATTATTATTATTATTTGTAAGTAACATCCCTACATGAACTTATTATTAAACAGAGTTGTTGAATTAGTCAGGAGCGGGGATAGGCCAGATAGACTTTGCAATGAAATTCAATTTTTCATGACAAAAAAAATAAAATAAAAAATCAAGGGTATATATTTAAAATATATATTTTTTTTGGCAAACAGGCAACAACATTCAAAACAAGGAAGTTAAACTGTGATACACTGACGAATCTTGTTTTATGTAATGAAACTGAACAAATGTGCAAACAAAAATCTGATTTATCTTAAATCTGACTTTAAATATACTTTATAAATATATGTATTTTTAGTGAATTTTAGTCAATTATATTTGGAATCAGCTGAAATGCCATCTCTATCTATTTTCCTTAAGATGTTATAACTAAAAAGCCAAGGTTTTAGAAAAAACAAGTGATCATGTTACAAAATAGTTCCCTTTTTAATGAAACATTAGAATTTCTTTCTGAAGCTATATGATTTAAGAGAGGCAGAGGCTGAACATAATTTATAGTACTGTGACAGAGGGCATGTTAATTTCTAGCACTGTCAAGCTATAATTAACAACAGCTTATTCTGAATCACACCCAGTTAAAATCCATTCCCTTCTTAGTCTCATTGCACGTAGAAATGTTTCCATTGACAATGTTTTCATACACATTTGTGCAAACACCTGATCTAAGTTTGAGATCTCAGGTGCTGTTTTAAAACAAGTGACAATTTTTTTTTTTGAGCTAACACTTATTTTGGTGCTCCAGGAAGGGATATTGTCATATGTACAGACACAGAAATGGTTTGATGATTCTGAATGATTTGCATTATTTTGGAATAAACATAACTGGGGAACAATTCCAAATTACCATGAAGAATAATTTATTCACAATTTAGATAGAAATAAAAAGTTACAGTCTTCATTACAGAGTATTTTTTTAAATAGTAATCATAATAGATAGTCAATAAAATAAACAGTATAAGGCAAAACATATACTTTAACAACAGCCTCATATGCTGACACGTTTCACTGTCTGAAAAATGTCATGAAAACAGCTTTGGCCATACCTTTGTCAACACCTGAGCAGACATATCTTGTTCATCCCTTTAAAACATCCCTTTAATACCTGAACAGAGGGTCCAGAGAAGACATTGACAGGCTGCCAGGACAAAGGCAATGGGCACAAACAGGAACACAGGAGGTTCCACCAGAACACCAGGCACACTTCTGTGCTGTGCAGGTGATGGAGCACTGGCACAGGCTGCCCAGAGGGGTTGTGGAGTCTCCTCCCTGGAGATCTTCAGAAGCCACCTGGACATGATTTTAGGCAGCCTGCTCTGGGTGGCCCTGCTTGAGCACAGGTTGGACAAGGTGGGCTCCAGAGGTCCTGCCAACCTCAGCCATTCTATGGTTCTTCAAAACCATCAGTTTATCATACCAGTGTGTTAAAAACAACAAAAAATGGGTCCACTTGAGACAGATGAGGTCTTTGGGTGTCCTTACATGAAAACAGTTGTTTGGAGATAAAGGGAATAGAAGACAAATTAAATACTTAAATAAAAACCTTTTCTTTGCATTTTTCCTTTTCTGAAATGTTTCAGTTTTGACATCAAAAGTCAAGTTTTGACTCGCCAAGGCAATCAGCTCCAGTGCAGGTGCATTCTGAAAGTGGGTCCAGAGGAGGGCCACAAAGATGATCAGAGGGCTGGAGCACCTCTCCTATGAAGACAAGCTGAGAGTTGGGGTTGTTCAACCTGAAGAAAAAAAGACTCTGGGGAGACCTTTTTATAGCCTTTCAGTACTTAAAGGAGGCTTACAAAAAAAAAGTGTGTTTTTTTGTTTGTTTGTTTGTTTTTTGTTTTTTGCCATAGGACAAGGGGGAATAGTTTTAAACTAAAATAGGGTAGATTTAGATTAGGTATTAAGACAAAATTCTTCACTCTGAGGGTGGTGAGGCACTGGCACAGGCTGCCCAGAGAAGCTGTGGATGCCCCATCCCTGGAGGTGTTCAAGGCCAGGCTGGATGGGGCTTTGGGCAACCTGGTCTGGTGGGAGGTGTCTCTGACCATGGCAGGAGGGGGTGGAACTGTGTGATAGAATCTTGGTAGTCCCTTCCAACCCAAGCCATTCTGTGATTCTATGATCGACCCTAAAACCACACTTCATATGTAATCCTGGTACATATGGAAAAAATCACCTATTATGACAGGATAACATATTACTGCAAAAGTCCTCATGCACAAATTTCTTGAGTACCTTCATAAAGATCAGAAAACAGCTGAAGCTCTACATGACACTCAAGCAGGATTTGATTTTACGAACTGCTCTGTGGGAATGCATCCCAGGGAATCCATTTAATTTAGTAATTATGGAGAATAAAGTAGGTGCTTAATTAAGAAGAGAAATTTCCCCAAAAACACGCTATTAAAGTCTCAAAGGCCTGATTTTGAATTAGACACCTTAAAAACAGGTATTTGACATTGCAGCCAAAAAGGCTGCCTTATGGCTTGGAAAGAACAGAAGTCAATGTTTAGGGTCTCAGTAGAATTAGAGAGAGGTACTTGAGTTAGCTTGGCTCTGAGAAGCAGCATTATGTTATGGGAGTAGACCCAAAATGTCTGAAGTACTATGCTTCTCAGTAATGATAATTGGTTGAAGGACGCTAATACATCTCTATTGCTTCGGCACTGAAAAACCTCAATGGGAGCTGGACCAGGTATCTCTTCAGTAAATCATCTTCCCTACCATCAAAAATTCTTCAGAAGTGGAATCCAAAACAGCTCTGTCAACAACAGTAAGATGCTAGAAAATGTTATTGTTTTATTGTAAATGTGAAAGATTACCCCATAACTAAAGCCTTGTCAATTAAAATCTTAATTTTCCTACCTTCAATTGCACTGAGTCTTTTAATTCAAAAAGAAAGACTTCAGTCTGTAACATAGCAAATATACTATTCTGCACTGTTGGAAGCAATAAAGTTAACCTTAAATACAAGGACATGCAAGATATTCTCACACAGAACTCATAGTACGAGTTATTTAGATAAAGCATTTTTTTCTCCTGGGAGCAACCATGACACAAACGGTACACATTTTTCTATTTAACAAGTGATATCTTTATCTCTCTCCAGTCACCTCTCATCTTCCCCTACCATTTTTCTTTCTCTCCACATTTACCCATGCTCATATTTGTATTTTTATTAGACATCCAGCTGAAAATCCAAACAACAACTTTCCCCAGAATCAGTGATGATGATCTTATCTGCTGAATTACTAACTTCTCTCTGCTGGACAAAATCTTCTCTACCCTCTTCCTGTGTGTAGAGTAACTGTATGCTTACTATCAAATTTGCAATGTTGTTTTTTATCATTTCTCATTTAGTAACGTCACTAAGTTCATTATCGTATCTACCCTCAACCATGTCATACAAACCATGCACATTTTTCTACTTTTCTAAAACTTCTGTACTGAATAACAACTTCATCCAGTCATTGTGAAATGATGCATCCGTTTATGGTGCATTCATCCCCTTCACTTCCAATTTTATATATGACAGCTAATACATATCTTCGAGAATTCTGGGAGTTAGTATTCTCTGTTCCATTTATTTTGTGTGGTATATAATGCACACTGAAGTTCACATTTAGATTTCCTTTTTTAAATGCATATTATTATTCTTGTATATGTTCTTCAATGCCCTTCATATATATAAATAAGGAAAGAAAACCTGCAATGCAAGAGAGTAAAAATTCTTTGTTTGGAAAGGAAACAGCTTTTTTTTTTTTTTTTTTGTAACATTCTGCTTATCTATGTATTTATATCGATGCTATTCTCTCTGTATATTCTTTCATTAACTACAGATTCCTCGTATGTTCAACAATGAAGTATTAAATTCACCCAGTTATGCATTCTCAGACTTACTCTGCAGACAACAGTTGAAGGAATTATCACACTGCTGTATTTCATTTGGTTTACTGTATTAAGGAATCCTAGACTATTAATAAACTAATATAAATTTGCTCTTCTTTCAACAGGTTTGACTGTTTTCACTACAGAAGTGTAAATTAAAACAAGATTTATGTTTTTATTAGCATTGTATAGAGACATAACATTAGTATTTTATATAGACAGGTTTTATTAGTATTGTTTTAAGGCTGAAAAAGAAGAAAATGAAACACTTCAGGATAAAAGGCTAACCTTTCCAGCTCACTGTCGTCATCCATTTTATGGCTGCAGGGTAAAACACACACAACTTGCTCATACCTTGAAAATACTGTACACAGGGTAAGAGTCATGAACTTAGGATTATAATAGAATTTTCATTCAGCATAAAAGTGATGGAAGAAAATATGAAACAAGCTTTCTTACTGAGAATGTGTTTTACATAAAATCTAAAAATTGTCAATCAAAAACACTAATTACTTGGACAATATCATTCAACAACTGACACTAAAAATCTTTATTCAATCTCCTCGCTCTTTCAAAGTCAAGCTGTAATTACATTTTACACACAAGACAGACGATCCTCAGAGATTCATATTCAAATCCCAAAACCAGATCAAGAATGTACTTTCCTTGCAGTCATTCTCACTGACACTTTTACGCTGCTCTCTGAGCTACTTCAATACTACATACACTCACAACAGCGCTGAAAGCTAAAAGATAATGGGTTTGCCCACCTCCATCGCTACGCTCTTAACACAAATATTTCCCCATGCTGGGAAAAAAAAAAAAAAAAAAAAAAAAGGTTTTCTGATCTGATTTTCAAAAAAACCCACAGCCCAAAACCCCAAAGATATACAGAATGTTTGTATGAGTAAGGTGAGCTGAATTTCACCCTAACCTGTATGTCAACCTTTTTTCTGTTCAGGCAGCAGGCTTACAAGTAGGTACATAACAGGTATGTTCTTTCTTATGCCACTTGCCTTTGTGATTAGCTGCTCTTTAAAAATAATGGAGCTTTGAATACCAATACTTTTGGAAGGTTGCTTACAGTGTAAAAGCTATGAAGTAAAAATAAAATAAAAAGAATCACCATTTTGTCAAACACCTTCCATTATCCTTCCTTCTGCAGAGGAGGATATGATTTTACAGGAGACCCCGGGGACACAAAAACCACTTGGAAAACATACAAAAATAGCATGTAAATTTCTGTCTATTCCTCTTCCACCTGAACCACAGTAATTAGCGCAGTCCTCCTTCTTTTGAGGTTCTTGGCACCCAAATTCTTTCCCTCAAGCACGTTAGAAGTGCTCTGTTCAAATGTTCTTACTTTTCTTTCATTCTTACTCCCAAATAACATTAAAGCTCTCCAAACTCCTTTCTCATTGGAGATATATAAGCATTTTGTCCTTATTCTTTACAGTCGTATTTTTTTTTCTTCCACAAACTTAGTCGCTTAGATCTCTGTACAGCCTTCCTCTCCACTCTGTTCTGCCAAAGCACCACCACCAATATCCTGCTTGTGTCCAACAGCACAAAGCAGTCTTGACACATCTCTCTATACTACTCAAAAAGCACAAAAAGATGATTCTGAGCAACACTGCTGTCAATGACCAAGAATATTTGACTGATTTTAGTCTTACTGTGTATCAGGATAAGTAGCAACCACAGCCATAAATTGCTCTGGCCCTACTTTTGGTAATACTGAGATGTACTATGAAGAGGTTTGATAGTGTGAGGGTGGTCAAACCCTGGAACAGCTTAAGCAGGGTGGCTGTGGACTGTCCAGCCTTTGGGATACTCAAGACCCAACTGGACATGGCCCTGAGCAATCTGCTCCAGTTGACCCTGGGCTGAGCAAGGAGTTGGACTGGATGATCTCCAGAGGTGCCTTCCCACCCCAGTGGTTATGCAGCTCTAAGAGCTGACACAATCTCATCTAAGTCCTGACTCAAAGATCTCACTGGGATGTTTCCCCACTGGTTTCAATGGGCTTCAGTTCAAATGTCAATGATGAGCTCCTGCGATGCCTCTTTTTGATTCCTACAGCACTTGTAATTCCTTAGACTCTGTAGCATCCTATTTTCTTTTGTCTTCTTCAAATGTTTGGTTTATAGGCCACCAGAAAACAACTGCTTCCATTATTATCAGCATTTTCCCTTTCCATACTAAAATTTGTGTTCTACTGTGAATATATAATATGATATTGAAAATCAGACGTTTACATTTTGCAGATGAAGAAACTATACATATAAAAAAATGTAAAATGCACCAAGACAAAATAAACAAACAAAAATGGCTCAACAACCAAAATGAAGATGTTGATATATAACAGAAGTACTATAAGAAAATGAATAGCTAGGAATAAGCATTCGTTTTATATCTGGATGCAAAAAATTCAGGGATTCAAAGGACTATTTAAGGCAATTATGTTCATCAACCTCAAAAACTTCATGCAGAATTATGAAGGATCTTCATACACCTCTTGGCAAATAAATGGTTAGGGTTTCATTACAAGATTTGTTTTTAGAGAAATTCTGAAATCCAATTGCAACAGCTCACCTATTTCAGTGACAGTTTTATTGCACAGAAACAAAAGGTCTAGTTTCCTGTCATGACATCTGACATCTGACCATAAGTCTAGTTGTGTATACAAATAAAGCACAGTAAAAACTGTCTTACAAATAAATTCAACTTTCAATCTTCATCAATCCAACAAAATCTAGAATGTCTGTGCTGCTGTTTGCATTAGACTTAATTGTTAATTGCCAAATCCCATTTTCATACTAGCTGCTGCAATCTACGTCTCAAACTGACTTATTTCTCATTAAAAGTGTTTGCCAGGACAATCGATACTGAGACAAAATCACTAAAATAAAGAGCTGAAGAAAAAAAAATGTGTAAAAAAAAAAAAAAAAGGTAAAAACCCTGTTCAATAAACAGTTGAAGCTGGGGGCTTGATTTAGGTGCCTACCCCTATGTATCCAATGTCATTCAAGGCCCTCTGGGGGAAGATGGATAGAACCAGGGGATAAAGCCAGACCTACAGGAGACCTGTGTCCTGCAGTGTGGCAGCAAAGAGCAGATCTCTGAAAGGCACTTAGAGGCATCTTAGTGATACTAGATACTTATGCATGTACAACAGAAAGCAAGTGAATAACCCAGTAGTATTCTGATGCATGCTTGAGTAGAAAACTTAAGTTTTCACTTCTCAGCACCAGGAGCAAGCACTAGTTCATGAGATAGCCCCTACCCAGCACACTTCTAATACAATATCCAAGCCATACCCAACAGTAAGCTACCAGATACACATATCCATATGACAGCAAAAGTTCAGTTCAAAGGCCCTCCCTCCTCCCACGTGAGCTGGAAAAATGCCACAATTTATTATTTTTTTCTCCACAAAAAAAGTGGTGCACCTGCTACTTATATAGCTGGCACCACAGCACTTATTGTTTGCTCTTCTACTTGAGAGGTCTGCATCATCTTCCTGATGGCTACAACCTTGTCATCCTGAACAGTGTCAGGTAAGCCATCACTGTGTGGAGGCATCTGGACATGGCAGAGCATGGCGACAAGCCCCCCTGTCACCTACACCAATCATTTTGGAGACTTGGGGCAAGAGTGACCAGCAGGATCAGATCATGCCATACAACTGCAAAGACCAGAAGCAATTACAGGACTTACATATGAGGGTGGACATCAAGTATCAGCGTATTTTTTTTTTGTGAGCTATCATCACCTGCTGAAGTCACCATGTTCCAACTCCGACAACAGGCGGTCAGGTCATTTTCATTATGGCCAGGAACACAATGAAAATCTATCAAATGATCACTCTAGTAACAAAACTACAAGCCCACCACATCACACCATGAACACTTTCATAGTCTAAAGTAATCCTCTATTACACTCGCACATTCATTCCCATTTATTAGTCTAAGAATGGAGTCCTGCTGACAGGGCCAGAAAGCCCTGCAGAGACGCAGGCCTGCCCAATTCCCATTGCTCTACCCTGTAGAGAGGAGGGAAAAAAAAAAGAGAGAAAAAGACACACAGGAATTTAGAAAACAGAGGCTTCAGCAGCATGAAAGCAATCACAACCAGAACATGAAGTTGTCTGACTCCTCGGGCTGAGTTATTGGCCTTCTAAGCTGCCGACATTGATCCAGGCCATGAGGAGGCCCAGTCCATCACCGCTGTCTCAACATCGGGCTGGTTCTGCAATGTGCAGCCAAAATTAAAAACCTGACATCTGACTCAAAGTGAATTTGTGAGCTAGACCTCAGAAAGCTTTGTCTTCAACGGATCCAATACATTAAGCACACATTGCCTAATAACCTAAAGGCCATTTAGTGCCTTCAAATAGGTATTTCGCAGGATGATAAATTTGATGAATGCAATTAAATTAACCATTTGAATAGGTGGAAGCTGCCTCAAACTAAAACAAGAACATTATTTATAGATACGCATTATGTATTTTTTTTTTTGTTTAATTAAAGAACAATTATCTAGAATATTTCAGAATGTTTCATTCTGGTTCTGTTTGTTTGTTTGTTTGTTTGTTTTTTGTCTCTTTGTTTGTTTAAAGGAAATGCTTTATTTAAATATAAATATAAATAAAATTTTAAAGAAATTAAAAGTCACTCAGTCTTATGTGTGGAGTTGCCAGAAATCTGGCCTAGTTTCACTTTTAGGACAATTAATTTGTGTAATCTGCATACATTTGAATAATTGTTGAAATTTCCCAATGCAAACTGAACTAGCTACAGATTGAACCGAAAACTCTGAAAATGGCATGGTAATGTGTGAAAATGTACTTGTTGGTTATTTACTTCTAAATTATTTAAAATTATATTCTGAAGTCAAACATATATAATGATCTAGTTTACAGAATGTTTGAAACTTGGTAACAGAAGACCTAAAAGCAAAGCACAGTTGCAAAATCTTTTCTTACAAAGAATGAAGATGTCGAACATTGAGTCTGAATTAGAGTGGGCACATGATAAGTGCAAATTAGCAAGTTTCCGCTGCATGCATAAATTTTCATCATTTAACAAATTAAACAAAGAACACATGCTCTCCCCAACACTAAAGAGAGATTTTTTTTCCTGATTGCATTTTACTTCTTGCTGAATTTTAGACATGCTAAATTGGCATTGTAAAATGCAAAACTTTAAATAAAATTTGAGAGCATAAGTGGCTCGATTGAATACTGAATGTATCATTTCAGTATAATATACAAAAAAGACCCAAACAGTTACAGAATCATAAAATATTCCAGGTTGGAAGGGAGCTACAAGGATCATTAAGTTCCAACTCCTGGCTCTAGTTTCGTATTAGTTACTGCTAGACACTGCACACATGCATGTATACCAAGACTATTTCTTGGTTTTTAGAGGACTTATGCATGGACCACAAGTGCTTTAGGTATCAAGTACCACTAGCATTCAAATAGTATTCAAATTTGTCTGATAGCATCAATCAGGAAAAAAAAAAAAAAAAACAAAAAACCACGTTTATACTACGGTGTTCTTAAGTAAAGGAACTCTATTTCAGAGCATATTATATTTAGATAATTTGATAAAGTCACAAGGATCTTTACAAGTAATGTGTAATGATGGACAAATGGCTTTACTGAAGCCTCTGTATGAGAGAAATAGAGTTGTCACTCATACATCTGTCACACGGAACAGAACAAACAAAACCTTTTCTTCTAGCTCAAAGCTTAGTATTTTCATGCAGTTTTATTGACCTAACACAGGAGCTACCTTTGCAAATTTTACTTCACCAGTAAAGAAAGAAAAATTGAGAGCAGCCCTTCCTGAACTGAGAATTGAATTCCTCTGCAGGAAATAAAAGGAGTAAATCTGACAGGAAGTGACAGAAAAAAAAAAAAAAAGAAAGAAAAAAAAAAAAAACACTTTCAAAACCTATTTGTTAGCAGCTATTACAACAGGTTCAGCAATAGAAAACCCAATAGGTAAGTGTAGAAGCACAGGTTTCTATACGGAAAATATAATTAGAAGCTTTTCTTGACATTCAGAACATACTCTGGTGTGCATTTAGGACATTCTCTGGCAAAGAGCCAACAGCTAGAATAAATGGTAAAATACAAGACTTTTTGACTTGAATTAAATAGCCCTGTTTAAAAACTTGAAAGACCACAAACCAAAAACTTGGAAGTGATTATGAGAAAGTGAGAGCATTTATACCCATTTTGCAGCATTGTGCCAGTGGTGTGCTAATAGAGATGAACAGAAAGCATCTTCATTAAGAGGAACTTCACCAGCACAAGTGAAACTAAGATCTCTCCCAGGCATACCACTCACAGACATACCAGCTTTTCTTTGAAACACATTAACTGTCTGAATGATTCTTTTTTCTTTTCCTTTTAGATTTTGAGTAGCCATTGAGTACCTCTGCCAATTAAGAACCAATAGTGATTTCATATACCCTGCCTTTCTTCCACCACTGCAAAAACTGTGTTGATGAAAGAACAGAAGAGCAATACATTAGTTTATGAAGCTCTTTAACAGTCTATTTAGTGAAAAGCCAACTATACCAAAATATGTCTTTATGAAATACATTGATAGCATGAATATATTTTTCTTCTCTAATATGTGCATTTTGCTATTTTATCACTATTTAACAATATAAACATGCTGTTTATTACAAGCATCTGGAGCATAACTCATATGCCTTTCAGATTCGTATTAACTAAACATCCAGTTTCACTAAGATATCATTGCTCTGTTCTTCCAAAAACTATTGTGATGTTCATTTTATTTTATATAAAAAATTAGTTTTTGAAAGTCTCTTTAAAGCACTCTTCACTACAAAGATTTTAGTATTTGTTTCTAAATGAAACAACTTTTTTTTATTAAAACAAAACAGAGTATTTTCATAACTAATTTACTTTTAGTCATAATATCGCCTTAAAGGATTGCCAGAAGTATTTTACTTAATCATAACACATTAGACTTTCATTGGATTAGCAAGAAAAGCCTGAGTGACAGCCACAATACTATAGCATTACAGAAAGTGAGGCATTCATATGTTTCATCTTCTTGGAAAAGTAAGACTTACCCATCAAAAATTAATTTAAACTTTTCTATTTTAAGCTGATTAAGACTTCCATACCTGGAACACTCCGTTATTTCTCTGTTTATGCAACAGAAGGACAGTTCACTAATTAAAAAAAAAAAAAAAAAAAAAAAAAAAGACAAAAGAGAAATAAAAGTCTGTAAGAAAGATACTGTCTCCCTGAATATGTGAAGAAAGTACAAACACATTACATGCTAGCAATCATTCGTGTAATGTAATTTATAAATCCCTTTCACACAATGACTAATTGTTTTAGAGCCTTGAGAGCATTTCATGCAATACACTTGTGAGGCAAAGCATTATTTGCTTGCCGTGCAGACACCTAGAGAAAAAAAGGTAACGATGGGCTTGAATGCCTGCTACAGAGAAGTCTGGAACAAGCTTTCTCTACCTTGCTACCAAAATGATCTACAAGAAAAATCCTAGCAAGAAATGGTACAGATGTAGTTTGCTGAGACATGTTCACAAATCTCAGAAGTAGAAAGTAACTGTGGTTCAGAGCAAGCATTCTAAGTCAAAATTTACCTTTTATGAGAAAACAAATGAACAAAAAATAGGCTGAATGAAGAAATAAATTCACAATTCTCTTAAATATTGAGGCTGCACCTTTACCAGGAAGGCAACACTTTCACTTCCCTGTAAGTAGAAAGATTCACTTTGACAACTATTACAAGATTTGATTATTAACAAGACTTTGCATGATTTTCAAACAGATAAGATCATTAAGCAGCTAAGTGATAAAATTATTCAATATGGGAAACTGGGTGTGCATTATCCCAAATACCTTGACAGAAAACATACACAACGAATACTGGAATTTTCAATAGTACAAGATACTGATGCTTTGATTCACCTTTTATACATCAGTTCACTCAATTCTACTTACATCAAGATTGCACAGACTGTGTATCAACTTTCCCCACTTCTCATCTCTTTTAATCAGATGTTTATTGCTACTGTATCTCAGTCACATGTTCTGATAAAATATACAGACTCCTTGAGAGGAAGGCACCAACAGTTAACTATATAAATCTTTTTTGGTATCTGTAATGGCAACTATTCTCCACATTCATCTTGATTTCAAGTTCCAGAGGGCTACAAATCCAATTTTGCAAGTATAATTTTCTTACATACAAGATACTATGTTTAATTCTTATTCTGTTTTTAATTTGAGGGGAAAAATAATGCTGTTAAAATCTCTCATGTTAACATCACTGTAGAGAGGATAAAGAGGATATCCTAAAGAATAAAACCTTTTTATTCCAAATCCCTACTTTCACTTACTTTCTTTTTTCACTCTCTGCATACAATTGTCTCCAGTTTTAGAAAGGAAAGAGAAAGAAGTAGGTTAATAGCAGAGAAGCTAAAACCACTAACAGAATCTACCGATCATATAAAATGGATGGTTACCACCAGTTAGGACCTTCCAGAAAGAAGGTAAAGCCTTGACTATTGGTATAAAAGGTAGGATATACAATTAGTTAGGACATAATGCAGGGCCACACAGAAAGGACAAAGAAAGAATTTCTTCCCCAGGTTTATACATTGTAGTTAGAGGATAAGAAAGACTCTGTTGTGACAGTCAAAACAGAACTGCAAGCTGTAACATGTGAATGGACGCTGAAAAATAAAAGAAAAAAATAGAAAAAAAATCTGTACTATCAGACCAGGATGAAAGACGGATGAGTAAACACTGCTAAAATGTTATATGCATGTCCAAAATTTTGGCTATATCTGAGGAAAATGAAGTAATATTATTACAGATACAGAAGCTGGCAAGGAGAAAAATCAGAGGAAGGGACTATGTTTCACATAAATCTGGGAAAGAAAAAAAAAAAAAGATTACCAAGGAAATGAAAACCAAGGATATGGTTGCTCTCCACAAATACACGAGAAAGATCTGCTCTGTGTCTGATGATTTTTATTTCTCCTAAAGTCACTATCAGCACAAAACTAATAGGTGTAAAATAGTCAAGTCTAAAAATACTACTATTTCTAATCAAATGATACAGCAGCTTTCCAGAAAAAGTATGGAAGGTGAGGAGAAGCAAATCCCCACCTGACCATAAAGGTATTTGCAGGTTACCTGAAGTTAAGAAAGAAACTGAGCTACAGTAACCTCACTTGTGTAATTTTCCAAGAGCAAGCATACAAGATCTCAGTTATCCATATCGTACAACCTTAGAAGTAAACAATGCCCAAATAAATAATATATTATTAACCGATTGCACCTGACCATGGTAAATATGGCATTCCTAAACATTTTTATTTAAGCAGCGTATTTGGCTCAGAAACTTGCTTAGTATTATTTTTAATAGCAAAGAGAGTTGATTTTCTTCCTTAATACATTCTGTGGTCTTGCACATCCAGGCAAAATTTCTCATCTGTCTTTAAACAGCCCTGTCTTTCAACATATCAGTAGTACCTGCAGCTTGGCTTCTTCATTGCCACCTCCTTTTTCAACACCAGAGAAACAAACTGAAATGATTACATTTTTTGAATGGAGACAGAAGAGATGTTATTTTCTGCTATACATTCTTGCAGTACCACAGGCTTAGGTGTGGTTTTCTGATCTGCACAGTTGGATGAAGCCCTGCAGAAGTCTTGCAGATCTGCAGCATATCCAAACAAGGGCAACTGAGACAGCCAAAAAAAGGAAGTCAGAATTCAGTGGTGTGGCTAATTGATTTAGCAACAGGCTGACCTGAAAAAATGTGATGTATGAGTTTCTTTTCAGAAGGCACTGGTGTGACAGTGCACAGCTTTATCTGTTTGAAGCTTCGTTTCAAGCTAGTTGCATGGTATTTTACATATAAGAGCTTTAGCTATCAACTTTTTCTCGTTGACCATATCTTAGTCTGTAATCTTGACACGGTGGAAATCGTGTTTCCAAACATGTGCAGAGGCTTGAAGCAATAAAAAATAAATTAAAAAATAAATAAATCAATCAATAATTGGCTTTCACAACTAGCTGCTTAATTGCTTAGCAATTCACAATTAATTTTATTTGCACTTTTTGTGAGGGACATACTTCTGTAACAGTGATCATATAATCTCTAGAGGTTGAAGAAAATATTCGCTCCAGAACTGTAAGCTTTTCTTGTGCTGTCTCACAGCAGGAGAAAATAGACATTGAACTTTCTTGCCATTCCGTTTTTTCCTTCTTGAACCTGAAGCAATTATCAGTCTGCCCCTCAGAACTCAAACGAAGGGAACTGTCTGAACTCAGAGGATAACACTGCACAAAAATGTAACAGTGCAGGTATCAGTATAGCCTACACCTATTAATCGATAGTTCAGAGGAACATAAAAAAAATGCAAAAACATTATGCATCATTTTATCCCCCATTACAGAAAGTGTACATGTTCCCAACGAGTTAGAAACACCCCCTGGGCTCCTTGCACAGCCACCCTCTCCTGCTGCCTCTTCTATAGACAAGAGAAGCCCAGCAGGCCCAGCACTCTGCTGCCCCGACCCCACGCCAGTAAGGCTGTAAGTGATGCTGCCTTAAACACGCAGCATACACGTTAATGGAGGGCTGTCATGGCACACGAGATGCAGCAAATAAAGAACTTCTTGGGATCCACCCCATCCACATCTGAATTCGGGTAATTTTATAGCATTACAGTATCAGAAAAAATACTGTTTTTCATAGCAATTATATGAATCAGCACTATACCTATATTCACAATGTTTTCTCAAAGCAATGAGTTAACACGTATTTCAGGATTTCAGATGGGCATCATATGATGCACCTCTACCACAGAGCCCTGGGGATGAGCAGTGTAACACATCTGGTATCTCCTTTCTTACCGTTCAGGATAGTCACAAGGCCCTTAGAAAAACATAGCGCCACTCAGCTGCTGTGCAGGGTAAGAAGGGTTTGCTTTCCTAATGGGGGTTGTTTCATAGAATCATAGAATCATAGACTATCCTGAGTTGGAAGGGACCCTTAAGGATCATCAAGCCCAACTCTTGACACCGCACAGGTCTACCCAAAAGTTCAGACCATGTGACTAAGTGCACAGTCCAATCTCTTCTTAAATTCAGACAGGCTCGGTGCAGTGACCACTTCCCTGGGGAGCCTGTTCCAGTGTGCAACCACCCTCTCTGTGAAGAACCCCCTCCTGATGTCAAGCCTAAATTTCCCCTGCCTCAGCTTAACCCCGTTCCCACGGGTCCTGTCACTGGTGTTAATGGAGAAAAGGTCTCCTGCCTCTCGACACCCCCTTACGAGGAAGTTGTAGACTGTGATGAGGTCTCCCCTCAGCCTCCTCTTCTCCAGGCTGAACAGGCCCAGTGACCTCAGCCGTTCTTCGTACGTCTTCCCCTCCAGGCCTTTCACCATCTTCGTAGCCCTCCTCTGGACACTCTCCAACAGTTTCATGTCCTTTTTATACTGTGGTGCCCAGAACTGCACACAGTACTCGAGGTGAGGCCGCACCAGCGCAGAGTAGAGCGGGACAATCACCTCCCTTGACCTACTAGCGATGCCGTGCTTGATGCACCCCAGGACACGGTTGGCCCTCCTGGCTGCCAGGGCACACTGCTGGCTCATATTCAACTTGCTGTCTACCACGACCCCCAGATCCCTCTCTTCTAGGCTGCTCTCCAGCGTCTCATCGCCCAGTCTGTACGTGCAGCCAGGGTTTCCCCGTCCCAGGTGCAGGACCCGGCACTTGCTCTTATTGAACTTCATGCGGTTGGTGATCGCCCAGCTCTCCAACCTATCCAGATCCCTCTGCAAGGCCTTTCCACCCTCATTCGAGTCCACAACTCCTCCAAGTTTGGTGTCATCAGCAAACTTGCTCAAAATACCTTCTATTCCTACATCCAGATCGTTTATAAAAATATTGAAAAGTACCGGCCCTAAAACTATGTTTGCATAGTTTTTGAGGGGTCAGGAGAGAGACTGTGAGATCTGGCATGCTTAAGTGCAGAGATCTCCTTGTCTTGACTGACAGCAAGAAAAGGGCTCTGAAGATTTGGGTTCCAGCATGGCAAGAACAGCCACGTAGGTTAACTGCCACAATACTGACAGATAAATATTTTTCCTCTGTATAAAATCCCTATAATTTACAAAGCATTTTCACAGAACAGGTACAAAAGCTTTATAGATTACAGGTGGACACAGCATGTGGCGTACCTTAACCCCACTGACTCATGTCTTCAACTATATCACTTTTTCCAGCTAGCACAGCTTGTACAGGTATTTGCTGTTGGAATTAGGTTGATTTTAACTGTACATTATCCTCTACAATGCACAGATAATGCATCATTCTAGTCACTGGCACACCATTAATCTAAATTTTATGACATAATTACATTTTACCAAAACATTCATGTAAACTATTAAAAAAAAAAAAAATGTTATAAAGGATCTCAGTAGGTCACCTGGTCCAACTTCCCTGCTCAAAGTGGGGTCAGTTATGAGGTCAGACCAGGTTGGTCAGGGCTTCATCTTCCTTGGTCTTGACAACTACCAAGAATAAAAACTGCAAAGTCTCTCTGGCCAACTTACTCCATTGCTTGGATGCCTCTGTGTTTGGAAGGTTTTGCTTTGCTTTTACCATGCAGTCAGAAAAATCTCATTGCAGCTTGTGCCTGTTGTCTTTCCTGGTTCCACCTTCTTGATAACATCCTCACAGGAACTGGTGGATGCTGCTAGGTCACCCTAGAGCCTTTTTCTTTCCAGTCTGTGCATGCCCAGCTCCCTCAGCTCCTCCTAAGGCAAGTGCACCAACCACTGAACATCTCGGTGACCCCCACTGAACTCATTCAGTTTATCAATTTATTTCTGGTATTTCTGGTATTGATGAGGATAACCCCTTCCCTCAACCTCTTGGCTGTACTCCTGTTAGCACAGCCCAGGATGCTGGTGGCCATTGCTGCTAGTGCTCACTGCTGGCTCAGGCTCTGTGTGCTGAGTGCTGCTTCCAGGGGCTCCTCCTTCCCAGGTGCACAACTTGGCTTTGTCACCACAAAATTTCATAAAATTTCCTGTTCCACTCCTCCAGCTTGTTTAGGCTGCTCTGGCTGCCGGCCCTGTCCTCAAAAATAGCCATAAATCCATCCAGGTTTGTGTCATGTGAAAGCGCTGTCATTGTCATCTCCTCCAGGTCACTAATACACACATCAAACAAGACAGGTCTCAGGACAGACTCCGGAGGAACTGCAGTTGTTACCAACCTCCATGTAATGTAGACCCTTTAAGCTCTAATCCCGAATAGTTTTGCACACATCTAGTTGTCCATCTGAACCATAACAGATCTGCATTCTTAGATACAGTATTTTGGAAGACAGTATCAAATGCTTGTCTAAAGCTGATGTGAGTGATGTCCACTGCTCTGTGATATGATGCTCGATGACTGTTTCCAACCATTCTCCTTCACGTTCCCAGAAATAGGTTCCACGAGAACTTGTTCCATCATTTCCCAGGCAACAAAACAAGGCTGACCAGTCTGAAGTTCCCCATATTTTCTTTAGTCTTTTTTAACTAGTGCACCATTACCTTCCTCCAGTCGTTGGGAACCTCCCTTGAACTCCACAGCCTTTTGAAGATGACAGAACATGGGGGGCATAAGGGGGGAGGGTATCATGGTTGACATGTATGAATGATATCCAAGGATATTAGCCAATTCTCTCAGTGCTCCTGGATACAGCCCATCATGTGCCAAAGATTTGTGTGGGCCAGGTTCTCCAAAGCAATGCCAGACTTGATCCTTGTCCACTGGTAGCAATTCTCATCCTTGAGTCTTTTATTAAGCACACATAAATCTTAGTTTTCAATACTCTCTACAGTACCCAGAAAAAAAAAAAAAAAAAAAAAAAAAAAAGCATTTTCTAAAACTTGACCCAGGTGGAAATAGTACCAATCTGTGACATGACAAGCAGAAAGTTTTTGACAGTTGCTCTTTCTCTATATTAGACTTGAAAGACAGACACAGCAATTGACAACCATAACCTCAAATTAGCAAACACTTGGACACCCAAGTAGCACCAGTGAAAAACATGGAAGTGCTCCTATGCCTGAATCTCACTGCAGCTGTAGGTCTGAGCTTTCTCTTTCTCCAGGTAACAAAAATTTTACTGCTTAGAGTTTCAGGCACATGACAGAATTTTAGAGTTACAATTGGCAGACTTTTTAAAAAGAAAAACTAAAACTACCCACTCACTGTTTTATATGACAACCTAAATGGGCTTAACTGGCTCTTCCTTAACCCTTTGGTGGCTTGTATTATGTTTATTCTTGAGACTCTTGTGTAAGGTCATGTTCCATCTATCCCTTCCCTGGAATCTTGCAGGGACAGTTTATTTCAGGAAAATGAGAGTATTTGTATCTTTCCCTCCTCTCAATCCAACAATCCAGTTAAGAGGTAACTGTAAGATCTGTTACAGAAATTATACACTAAGATAAGACAAAGAGCCACAGTTTATCATATCACATCATAACTAAATATAAAGCCTAAGCCTGATGTTCCCTCACACAGATTCTGACTGGCCTTCAATTTCCCATTAAAAGAAGAAAAAAGTTTTCATTGACATTAAAAATTGCATGTATAATCTTACTATTTTTTCTCATTATTATTATTGATGATTGCACTACAAATTTAGTGAATGACTGTTTAGGAAAAGGCATCATGACTACTGTCAGTGACATTGCATTTTCCAGATATTTAGTAACTCTGGTTTACATCAACAGATGTAGTCAAAGATACATTTTATGTTGAAATTCAATTCTTTTACACCATTTTGAACATTTTATTTGCTTTAAAATAACTGTAGTTTACAAGATGTTTAAAGTATGCATGCATTTCACCAACTTGAACTTTGGCCCCAGTTCCTCCAAGAAAAGCCTTTTCTGGAGACATCTGCAACTTGTGTGCTTGTTGCTTTTTTACTGTATAAGCGTAACAAAAACACATAGACAAAATAAGCTGTTCATGTGGTCACGAGCAGGACCTCCCCATGTTGGTGCAAATGAGCCTGCAACTCATGGAACCATACTCTGATACCTAACGCAGCCACAGTCTACAGGACATTTCTTACCTAACAGGTGAAAAAGCTGCAGCACTACGTGACCAAGGTGAGAGAGAACAGTGAAGACATGATGATACATGAGGAGTCCTGCAAAGACTGGATGAAGCAGCTGCCACGGAAGTTTTCAATAGCACCAGCAACAGAGGAGTGTATCAGGCAGTAAAACAGAAGCTTGTTGCATATTGTGTTAAGGTAGATTTAATTTTGTTGAAATTAGGATTACATGTCTGAGACAGAAATTAATAAAGTGTCATAATTGTGTCTCAATAAATTTAAATAGAAAGTACGTGTACAGCTTATATAGATGCTGCTTTAACAGATTGTATCATTTTCATAAAAATCATGTTGTCTTAACCCACCCTCCAAGCACTATAGTTCCCAAATGATTATGTGAGTGTCAAACCATCCCTATTCCATGACATGAATAATAAAGTTAATCTACGGATATACATTTACTCGATTTAATCAAGTCAAATGTAGCTATATGCATTATGAAATGAAAATGGCTCCAGGGAAACAGTTTTAAAAAAATGCCCTGCTTCTTTCAGATAGTCTACAGCATATGCAATCACCCAGCAACTCATGAGGGAGAGCAAACAAACAGGAGAAAGATAAATCTTGCTTCAGTTTCCTGACTGCATTCTTAAGAAATTATTTTGACAAACCAACCTTTACTTTGTCTCCTCCGGTAGTTTTTACCTAATTGTGTTAGTAAGACTGGCAACTATGCTCCACATAATTGCACAACATAAGCACTGCGACCATCCCTTAAGATACTTCTAATTTTGTTAACTACTATGTTGTACATATATTAAGGAGTCTTACTCCTGAGACACTGAGTCAGCTTTAATTGTTTATGGAGGGTTTTAGCAATATACTTTGAAGCTAGACAGCAACTCTTTGATCTTTAAAACTTTAAATGAGAGACTCAAGCGTATATCCTCAAACCCACAGGTAATCTGAATTAAGACTCAAACTGAAGGACTGATTCACATTTCAAATGAATCAGGCATTTTAAGATGACACTGGCTAACTGATTAGTCTCCAAATATGCCATTTGTGAAGAGAAATAAATCCTAAGAAACATTTGTCCCAGAAAATATGTTTTTGTAACATTTGGATATAAAAACCTCGTGTACTGTAACATACTCAAATGGAAGCAATTTCAATTCTTACTGAAGTCAATAGACACTGAAAAGTACACAACTATTCACATGACTGAATTTTGGGTTTGCCCTTAGAACTTAACTCACAGATAAAAAAAGAGCAGTATTTCAAAACTGCACCAGTGCATTTCACATAAATGTAGAAAATTCCACTGTAGCTGATAGCTAAAATATAAGTTTTAGTGATCTTTTTCTTTACGTAATGGTTGCCTGATAATCTCTACATTATTTCCAAAAGGAAATAGATTCCTTCACCCTTTCCACTTCCACGGTTATGTCCCAGCTCCCTCCAACCCCAACCCAACACACATATGCATACACCTTTTTAAATGATTAAACCAGACAAATCTGAGTTTGAAAAATAGATGAAAAGGACACTTGTACAATAGTTCCTGATATTTTGGTAACATCACATGACTTCTTCGAAATGACAAGACTGTCGTAATAGAGAGGCTCGTGTATTTAAACACACACTTTGCAGGTTCAAAGAAGGCACCTGGATTTACAGAGACTATGATAAAGTCTGCAAATAACCCTAATAAGAAAGGTAAGCCTAGCTCAGTGTCTTAGCATGACTCAACTCTTGCACCTCAGGGATGCCAAGGTCCTCTTTAGTACAAGAAGGAGGCAAGCAACCAAGTTAGACTTTGCCAGGCACCTGCAAACTAAGCATCAGATATGCCCCAAAGAGCAAACAGGAATACTGAGGAATACAGGAATACTGGAGGTCTTTCCAAGAGGACGGGTGGACACACACACACTGAGCTGAGAACGCAGAGCTGCTAACCCCCTCCTGGAGTCAGGAACTCAAGAAAAGCCACCCTCCTCCATCAAGCAAGGAGACTGATTCTACAGCCTTATTCTGCTCAACAGAAATATTATAGAAGTGTCTATCTGATTTGAATCTTATTATAGACAGCAGGATCCTATAATGCTATAAATTAGTAAAATGTTTAGAAGAAAAGAGAGGAGGGTCTACACAAACACCTAGCTCAGCATGTTTCCTCAGTATTTTAATCTCATTCACTGGATGAGTATCACAGAATTTCTCTCTCTTGCATTTTATATACCTGCACCTACTTAACCGTATTCCATGCTGTTTAATCTCTTTTACATGCAACATGTGGGACAGTAATCCTGAAATCCTCGATTTAGTGTCTTCACACAGCTACCAGTTGACACTTATTTGTGCTACAGATGCCTTACATGCTCAGCACTTGCTGTGGTCTTTAGCTTTAATCATACCATGACTGCAGAGCCATGCTAACACAGAGTATGCCCTAAAAAATGAGACATAATCCCTTTCTTATTTGTCACTTATTGCAAAAAGTGCTGAGGAGTAGCTTCAGGCTTTCCTCATCTGTAGCTAGTTTCCTAAATTCTTCTCTTATTTTAATATGAAAGTCTTATGAGCCTGACAAGAGGAAGACAGAAATATATCTTTGTTGAGCATTCAACCAAGCGTCATTGATCATAGGAGCTTATGAAAAGTTTGCATGCTTGGCACAAAATGAAGCATTATCAATCATAGGGAACAGTATTCATACTTAAGAATAACTGTTTTCACAATATAATTACCTTTAAAATGAGGACTACATAGTTTTTCCATACCAAGTAAAATAACTGATTATTTTATTATCCAGTGAATGCAACTTTCTGAATTCATCTGCACTGTCGTTTCCAGTATCTCCACGCTGCTAGCTGACAGTCTGACACTGCAGTGCCTGCACACAGAATGGCCATGGGTTAAGATTCAAGACTTGTGTATGGTGCTAGGGAACATATGGCAGCACAGTGCAAACATGGACACTCTGAATGACAAAACAGCTTAAAAAAGAAGTCTGAAAAGAGGATGAACTGCATTCACTGTTCATCTCAGTGGGATGCAATTAGCAATACAACATTATCACTGATGCTAACTAGGTTTCGGAATGAATTTCCTGCTAAAAACAGTAAGATTACATTGTGATGCTACCTTTGGGCTCCCACAAAAAACAAACACAAACCCCACCTTTCCCATATTCATTTGCCATCTCCCAACCTGTTTTATGATGAATTTGTGAATCTTCAATTCAAAGCATTATGTCTACAGAAACAACTTGAAATTATTAAAACAGATACACTGTATTATTCACAAATTTCATAGAGTAGAAATTCCATTATTTAAATGATATAAAACATAAACTTTGCTTTTCTCTGTGTTTTGGTCAAGCTTCCTCCAGGCTACAGGAGATTTGCAACCAGAAGCATTGCATCTGTGTGGAAACACAAAGTATTCCTCACTTGACTTCCTATCTCCAACCACTGTTGTCATTTTATCAGACCTTTACTGAATAGCACAGACACATTTCGAAGTAAATTCTGATGATAAAGTTGACAACTATTTTATAATGTCCTGTTATACATTTGAAAGTGCATCAGAAACAATTAATTTCATTTGTTCTTAATGACAGAACAAGAGGCAACACTTCAAGCTGCAGTACTATACCATTAGCATCCCTACCAGAGGAAAAAATTATAGTTACCACATCATTAAACAATCTGCCAAGTGAAGTTACAGACTCATTATCGCTTGAAACATGACACCTATCAGAGAAGCCAGAAGTAATAAATCTGTCTTGCCAAATTGGTAATGGGTTGTCCATACATTCCAGAAGAAACACATTCCAAAAGTGAAATGGTTTGATTAGATTACAGAAATTACTTGTTATTACAAATCTGAATTATTTCATTTAGTTAGTAATAATGTGCAGGAGAAATGCTATTGTAAACAGCCTCCTCAAAGATTACTAGACTGGCAATGTACTTAATAAAGCTTTTCATTGTAAACCTTCCCTCCTTGTCGTACTGTTTTGAAATTCATAAATTCAGAGAATATAATATGATTGGGGGCAGAAAATGACATTAATTCAGTTGTATTTTTTGCATATATTTTCTATACATGTAAACAAAATCAATACTGCTTGCTTGCCATTTATCCCACTCTATACCTTATCTGAGGAAAAAAACACCAGCTGGTACAGGAATAAATGCAGCCTCAGGCAACTACTAAAGCAGTGGCAGCCAGCCAGCTGCCACAGTCAGCTCCTGCACAGCGGGAACCTGATGTCGGGGAGCTGCAGGAGGAAGGGGTGCACCCCAGGGGGAGACGAGCTGGCAGTGAGGGTCGTCTTGGAGACAGACCTCCGAACATCAGGCATGGGGACACGCCAATGCCAAGGCAGAAAGCCCAAACGACAACGCAGGAAGAGAGTTGGTGCCAAGCAGTGACGACATGGCTCATGCAGGGGCAGTGGGAGCAGGTCCAGGCTGAAATGGGGCTCCTGGGACACGGGCAGAGGAGGCCCCAGGGGAGGCTGGTCAGAGGCACCACGTCCTGCTGGCGCCTCAGGGCTCTGCCACTCAACTGCTGCCAAAATGCCTCTCTTCTGCTTCCGAAGGCACGAGAACTCTGCAAAATGTCACCCTATGACTGAGATTTTACAGTGTTTTATCTCAGCTTTGAAGTAAGCTCTGTTTATGACTTCTGAATTGTGAAAATTAAGCAGTTTCACCACAGCCAGGCTAACCTCTGTCAGCATGATGCAGCCAGCACAGCACAGAGCCATGTCGTGATTAAAATGAGTTCCTCTGCAGATTTGTGCCATGCTGGGACGAGGCTTCTTGCATGCCTTAGTGATTTATGTAAATGATACGGGAGTCTAGAAGAACCCAAGTTAGAACTGTGAAGATATTAAATTTAGTGGAGTGCATATGATAATTTAAAGGGAAAGAAATTAGCAAGGGGTGTAACTGGCAAGGAGATTACTAAGGCAGCAACAAGCACTGCATTGCCTACTTCACAAGCACTGCCTTTGAGCAAATTTCCATGGTTTAGAAGGAGTATGAGGCGTGATATTTAACCCTAAAATTCATCAATCTTATTATAAGAGATCTCAAGCCTCACATTAAATGGCTTTCACAGACAAAACATCGAGATGCCTGCATCAAAGCTTCAATAACAGTCCCCTCGCAAACAGAAAAGTGACTGGCAGGTTGGCGAACAATCAACCTCAGTCTCGCAGATCACCCACTTCAGTTTCAAGGACAGCTCAGTTTAACAGAGAAAACATTTTGAAAAGACCATGAAAAGGAAATATGTCAAAAAAAATTACAAGATAAAATCTTTTGTGCAGAAAACTGCTAGCTGTAAAGTAACAACCGAAGTTACAAAGATTGACAATTTTAGGAAGGTTCTTCTTCTTAGATATTAAAGTTAATTAAAATTGGCGAAGTTATGGAGTCATTTGTGACCTATCCTCAATGTAATACAATCTCATCTGAAAAGCATGAAATTACTCTGCCTATATCTATTACTTCAATTCTTGATAACTACTATAGTCACTCAATAATCCAATTATTATACATTACGTTGCAGAAGTAGGTCCATGCAATAACCAAAATTAAAAAGATTTTTGACATAGTCTATAGAACATTAATGAAAAGGTAAAGCAAGCAAACAAATAAAACAACAAAATTTGCTTTGACTTCTCATAACATATATCTGAAAGAGTATGAGACTCTTGGAACTCAAAATTTTCAAAAGCAAGAGTCAAAGTGTATACTGAATCTAGAACTTGACACTAAAACCAGCTTTTAACACAGTTTGGAAGGCAATTTTGACACCAGTAAACAGGCACTCTTGGAAACTGGCTAGAAAGACTTCCGAGAATGCGGGACAATTATGTGCATTTGTGTAAAGCTCCATTTTCTGGCGCCTAACACAGAAGGACTTCATCTAATACTGAAGAGTATGAAGCTATTTAGAGACAAGCTTTACATGCAACATTATATATATCCCTAGTAAGGTAAAGGCTCCCAGATGAAGGGACTATTAATAAAGACATCGGTGATCGCTGACCATGCTCAACCAGTTCAAAATCTATTCTCAGTGCAGCTTTAGTTGTTAATGTAAGCTGTGTAGTAACTGCAGATTTATTTTCTCAGATATCCATCCTGCATTACACACAGAAGAGATATGCTTTGCCTTTTACTGCTTGAAATAAATAATTCAGTTATATCTAGAAAACTAAGACAACCACAGTTTCAAAAGGAAAACCAAAAAAGTTTTGCTGAAAATAATGCCACACTTTTTTTTTTCCCCCCCTACTATTTCTTGTCTACATTTTAGTCCATCCATTTATTTCCTTTTACATCTTGTATTAGTAGTTTTTCATCCATGGTCATGAACCAGGTTTCCTGGTTTTGTGTCCTGGTTTGAAACAAAAACAATAAAAAATTAAAAGAGTTTCCAAAAAGAGTTTCCAAATTCTGTTCAGCTGCTTCATGATTTGAGTACTTCCGTGAAAATTAAAATCCTGGACTGCACGACAGATTTACTCAGATACTATTTTAAAAGATCTGATAATAAGTAATTAAAAACTGTAATAACAAAACTGTAACGTTGGGTTTGAATTTGAAATGTAGTTTTGTCTATCCCCAACAATACATCCTTAATAAATTTTGTCTACTCTAATTGTTAATATGAAAACAAATATTCATTACTGAATGCTGGCATTTTCAAGGTTTTAATAAATGAATTGCTGCAGAAAAGCACCAAACAGTTCACATTATAGAAAAAGAAAATGAAAGCATAACATTAGCCTGCAAAATTACTTTCTTCTATACCACTGATATATACCAAAAAAGTTAAATCTTTGTATTAAAAAATAAAATATTCTTAGTTACTTTTTAATACAAAAAAAAAAAAGCATCTGATGAGGCATTTCCAGAGTAACAGCCACTTTATTGTGCAGCTTTTTCATGTTTTGTCTGGGGATTAAGTTTCATTTTGTCCTATTTTATTTCCAGCAGTTCTGAAGGAGCAAGAGCCTTAATCACAGAATCACAGAGTGGCTGAGATTGGAAGGCACCTCTGAAGATCATCTAGTCAAAATCCCCTGCTGAGCAGGATCACCTAGAGCACACTGAGGAGAAGGGCATCCAGGTGGGTTTTGAGTATCTTCAGAGAAGGAGACTCTGCAATGTAACATGACTTTCTTTTTCACTAACACAATCAAACATTATTATACTATTAGCACAATATCTGTAACAAAAGTGCTAGATTTTAATTTTGTAATTCTATCCAAGTTGTATTACTTATATTTTACTTGTTAGAGGCACCACACAGACTGTTTGGATCACAGAATCAGTGAGGGCTGAAGGGATCTCCAGTGCAACCTCCTACTCAACGCAGGGTCACCCAGGACTGGTAGGGTTTGGTAACCACCACCCCAAGAGTCCAGCCATCCAGTTTGTTTCTTACCCACACTGTTGTCCATCCATCCAGACCATAATGTGCCTGCATCCTTGATACAAGAATATTGCAGAAGACAATTTCAAAAGCCTTGCTAGAGTCCAGGTGAATGACATCTGTTACTCTCTCCCCTTGCCCGCAAATCCAGTTATTTTATCACAGAAGTCAATGAGGTTGGTCAGGCATGATTTAGCCTTGATAAATACACACTGACTGTTCACAATCACCTTCTTCATCTTCATGTTCATGACATCTCTTTCACATGTTCCAAGAGGACTCATCCATGATTTTGGCTGGGCACAAAGCAAGACTAAAAGCCTGTAGGCCCACTAGGCCTATTCTTAAGGTGGTTACAACATCTGCATTTCTCTGCTCATCCAGGAGCTCTCTTGATGTTTGTGATCTTTCAAAGATGATAGCGAGTGGCCTTGCACAGTCATCAACCAGTGTTTTCAGTATGTTTTTTCAGGATGTAGCGTATCAGGTCCCATGGAGTTGTACAGGATGAGTTCTTGCAAGAAAACTCAGCCTTGCCCCTCACCCACTGCAGGTAGTTTTCCTCAAACTATCCTGAAAAGCACAGAGGTCTGGGATACCTGACAGGTGAAAACTGAGACAAAGAAGGCATCAGGTGCCTCAGCTTTGTCCGTGTCCGCTGTCACCTGCCCCAATCAGCAACAGTCCCCCATTTTCCTCGCTTAGCCTTTTATTACTAGTGCAGTGGTAGAAACTCATGTTGCCCTCCACGTCCCTTGCAAGTCTGAACTCTAGCTGAGCTTCTGCTGTCCCAATACCATTCTCACACAACCATGCAACTTTTTACAAATTCCTCCTTTATCATCTTTGCTGTATTTTTGCACTGAAGCTTAGCCATGAGTTCTCTGTTGAGCCAAGCTCTTATCCAGCTAAGTCTACTTATCCTGAGTATTGCGATGGATATTACTGCTTATAGACCTGCTGGCTTTCCTGAATACCTTTACCTTTCAGTGTTGTAGCTGGTATTTCTAGGATATAAATTCCCTGGAAACTGAAGTGTGCTCACTTGATCAGGTAGTCTGTAACACACTCCTACCACAGGGTCATCCTCATTGGCCTCTCCTGATCCAAAAATTCTAATCCAGCCTGTTTTCCATCCCATGCAGAAGCTTCATACATCTAAGCTGCTCCTTCATACACAAGCTAACTCTTCCTTCTCCATCTTCCCCGACACATTAACTGACCCATCTGCCCCTCCTGAAGAGCTGGTATCCACCCACTCCAGTGCTCCACTTGTGCAAACTGTTCCACCTCATGGTTGTTCTGTAACTATGCACACAGATCTTGTTCCAGCACCTTCATTTATAGCAATGGCAATAGTTTTAGTATTTGAGCGGAGATGCACAAATATAGCAGCATTGCTGCATTTTACCTATGGGAAAGAATTTTATCCAGCAGTTCAGCGGGTAATTGCTGCAGTGGATCAGGAAACTACAAGGATTCCTTCGAATCTACTAAATAGATGAGTTAGGGGTGTAGTACAGAGGTTATTTATTTTATTTTTGAGCTGAGAATATTTTCTGGTTCCTATGTTACTCTAAATAGAAAAAAAAAAAAAAAAAAAAGAATTTCCCGATATACCTCACACAGATTCATAGTTATAATTAAGTAAATTTGTAAATTTTCTATACTGTTTTTATCTTGCCTGTTGAAGGAACAAAACCTCCAGCCCCTCACTAGTCACTGGGGCTTTATATGAACAGGTTCTCACTTTTAAGATAATTGGAGAAAAAATATTTTAAGAGCAGTTTTGAAAAGTAGTAAACAGCATATTCAAAACCAAGCTTTGTATTTTCAAGAAATAAATACTTGAACATTTGAGCAAAAATTATTGATTAACTTCTAACTTAGAAAAGTTAATGTCACAGCCTTCTGATAAGAATTCTAGCACAATCCTTTCTGGTCTGACAGTAGATTAGAGTTCACGTACCAAAGCAGGGGTTTATTTAAGAAAATGAGATCTGGCACAAGTAGTATCTCTGCCCTAACAATTACCATATGAATAAGCTCTTCCCGCAGTTAGATGGTTCCTTCACCCTTGGATGAACAGGGATCATAACAATCCTTTCTTACAGAATTTTGCAGCTCAGACAAATTTCGAGATTGTATTTAAGCTTATGTTTTATCATAAAGTGTAGCGAAACTAGCCAAATAAATGAAGTAGCACAAAACAAGAGAAACTTCTCATTTCATTCTCTATTTCATACTCATACACAAAAGCAATATATAACACCAGCTCTGCATTTTGTGGGTAAGTCATCTTTTGCAACCCTTTAAGTATCAGGCTGTCAGCAGCTAAAACACATACACAATGTGTGTCCACAAGATCCTTCACGCAAGTAAGACCAAGATTTAAACCTTCCAGTCTCCACTCTGGCTGGAGAGATTGGACCTATAGAATTGGACCTCATTAGCTACAGAATTCACCATTACAAAAGCAATCTCATATGGCAAAAAAGCCAAAGCAAAACAGTATCATTATCATTGTTTACTAGTATAAAGATACATTAAGATCTTAAAGATAGGTGTCACAGCCAAATCTTTATTTATTTTACTCTGAAAATTGAGGCTTCCTTCATTCTCCTTCATAAAATAATTCCAGTAATAAAAAATCTTCAGAAAAGATGGGAGAGAATGAAGAACATTTCATAACCCCCAAAACTGAACTCTTCTACATATCCCCTTTATAGAAAAAGACTGCTGTTGGTAAAACAACGCAACTTTTGATGAGTCAACTTCATTTCCTTGTGTTTCTTCATTTTCTTCTTTTTAGAAACAATTATTAGAATTCAAACTTGCACTTCACCATGAAACTGCATGAGAACAGATTGCTCAGATGACTGTGCGTGTCTAAGGAGAGGGATTCCACAATTTAACTGGAGAAAGCCCTGGGCCACCACATCTAAGGGATCATGGGATTATGACCTCACAAGGTAGGTATTTCTGATACCTTAAAGAGTCAGACTGTCCTAGCTCTGAAACTTAGATCTACCTTGGCAAAGTAGAAAAATGCAAAATATATGCACATACATGCACATGGGTGACAGTGGCATTCTATATAGCATTCCATTCCTGAAAGGCTTCCCGATTCCTGAATCACAAATTCCCGTTTAGTTTGCTGAAGAAAAATTAAGCAGAATGATTCTCCCCCACAATTCATGATGTAAACTGAGCAGCAATTAATAACCCTGTTCCTCCCACATGCACCAAGCAAACACGTAGTTTGGATCTGTGGACTCGGTTGGTGTGTATGGTTCTGAATACTCTTTATGGGACATGCTATACAGAAACCACACAAGTAGTTCAATTATTGAACCTGGTATCACTGCTATAAAAAAAGAACAGCATTCACTTTGCAATCATATAAAGGCATTTTGCCCTCCAAAAGCTAGAAATACAGATGCTAAAGAACAACCTAACAGAGTCAGGGAGACAAAACCACATTCTAACACAAAGGAACAGCTACAAAAAACATTGGTACCCTTTTACCAGAAAAGAAATAGGATGATTAAGGAAAATCACAAGCTGAACATAAATCAATGATGTATTTTTATAGACAGATATAGACCAACTGAAGAAAGTGCAAAGAAAAGGCATGACTAAAGGAGTCAGGAGACAGATGCTGCTTATACTGTAAAATTAATAGTCTCAATTATTGTTCAATTATTAATAGTCTTCAGATACACAAAAAGCTGCTGCAAAGAACAATATCCTACTTCAAAGACTAAACAAAGTAAGAGAAAGCCTCAAATGCAGGGGAAAAACAAACAAACAAAAAAAAACCCCCACACATAAAAAGAGTTAAACCAAAGGAATGAAGAAATGCAGATTAATAATCTTAATCTGGTAGTGATCAATTTGGAGGTCCGGATGCCATGGAGCAGCGAGAGGGGGCTGCTCCAGCAGGAAAGTGGGAGCCCAGGGTGGCCATGCAGCAGGCAGGGGCAGAGGCCCTACCAACCAGAAGCACATCCCAGAGGGAACAAGCAAGAAAAGCAGTGTACAGCACCAGCCAAAGTGCAAGATCAAAACATACAAACAGGTGAGAAATGTTTACAAATAGACACAGGTAATTCACGAATCAGAGACATGCATGCCTATTCCCCTTAAGCTTGACCAAATCAGAAAGTTTTGCCAGTTCAGAAGAAAGTCTGCCTGTTCATAATGAAAAACAAACAAACAAAACCAACAGCTGTGCCATATTTTCACTTCCCTTCACTATCACTATAATCAGAGTAGTGACTGGCAGACTAAAAGTCAAGATATTAGTTAGACTCGGCAACCTGCACTGGGCACTGAGGGTGGCAGTCATCTTTATATATTCCTTTTTGCAGAGAGAAAAAGCCCTACCTTACTGATAGATTTTGGGTGCTATCTCCTGTGCAAAGATGCTCTGAACCAGATTTAAAGAGCCTGCACATTCCTTTCAAAACATTTTTTTAAAAGTCTAATCCCCACTCAATTTGTAATGTATTTCCTAACTTCTCCTGGTTAATTAATAACAGGAATAATTTCCCCTAGCAAAAAGAAGATGTTTTTGCATGCCTCAGAGATAAGCCATGTCTACTGCCTGGAATATTCTTTAACAATCTGCTCTGCCACCTCAAGAAGCAGAAGCTCTGTGCTTTACAAAGCTCCTCAGTTTGTGCAACTAATGGAATTCACAAACTGAGGAAATATTTTCTGTCATACATCTCAGCATGTTTAAGGATAATACTCAAAATCTGGCCTTCTCAAACATAAGAAAATTGGAAAGGAGTAGGAATAAGGAGTAAGAGAAAGCGCTGTCAACATTTATTCATTCAGCCTGCTCTCTAATGCTATGTATGCTTGAAGCTTAAATATGCTGTATTAGAGCTTGCAGGTTCTAAGGAAAGTGGGAGTTTAGCAGGCAAAGGCGAGGAAGAGACAGGCACTCTCCTCATTTGTACACTAATGGGTAAAAAATGAGAGACAACAAAAAGGATATAATAAGAAGGCTGCCTCTTTTAATCAGATGGAATATGAACATAGAATGAAATTTACTGAGACTATGTCCAGACAGACTACTAATGAAGAGAAGTAGATCTGCAGAGCAATACTGTTCTTTGTCAAGGACCCAGCCTTTCTACCATCAGCATTTTGGGAAGGTTCTATTTTGGACTTGCATAGTCCCTTGGACCAAACCCTCATTAGTGGCTGCTATTAATCAGGTGCCTTCCTGAAATATCTTTCAGGATGAAAGAAGCTCTGCTAGGTACTAGCATGTTAGTTCACACCTGAAGTACATTTTCTGAAGTAAATCTCTCCTAGTCGTTCCCACTTACCGTGCTGCGGTTTGTGTTGTAGCATGGCCTTAGGGCACGTGAGCTCCCCTAACAGGTAGACAGTCCACAGGATAAGGCTATAGCTAATCTGAAATAAAACCTCAGACATTCATGTAGTTCAGTGCCTCTGCCTTACTCCACAAACCTAAACATATTCAGCACTACTTACCAATGCCTAACGTACCTTTGGTGCACTCCAAACCACTTTACAATGCAGACTGCAGGGCAGTAAATATGGGCAATAATGAGATTCACTTGAAAAGCATATCCCTAATCCAAGGTAAAATATGGATGCACATTTCTTAGGATGAAATAAAGACTCTTTGCAAGGGAGTATTTTCCACTGCAGTTCTGTGCTTTGTTCTGCAAGCCACAGAGTGTATAAATATATGTTTGTTTTGAAAACAGTTTCCTTCTTCGCTCTTTACTCAGCTCACTGCTTGTTTACTCCCCTGAATAAAAGGGTCAGCAAGACTAAGAGACTTCTGAGCACATCAGGTTAACATCACTGATGAACAGGACAGCCACAGCGAGAAGGACAAGTCCAAGTGGTAAAATCTATACTAGCAAATAAAGCAGCTGAGGGCCTAGAGCTACAAAACTTTGAAGTGTAGCTATACATCTAAATATCACTCATGGAAAGATTAGGAGACCATTATGTCTTGAAAAACCATGACAAGTTGTTAAGTTCCAGATAACTGAAACACTCATAAAAACTATCTGTAAGAGCTCATTAGTGAAAGTACCTAATTTCACATAAGAACATGAAATTAGTTCCATGAGATATTTGATCTGTAAATATCAAGCAAGCTGCTAAGTGACTATTTAGACTGCAATTTACAATTAGCATATCTAATTTTTTATCCTGTGGAATAACGTTCAAGACAACAATTTTCCATGATATTAAAGAGAGGACTTCTCAGATTTCTTGCAGATCATATAAGGAGCACACAGACTCTGCTTAGATTGTTATTTTAAACAACTTCCAATTAAATATAAGATAGAACATTAGCTCTCAGTGAGCAGAAGCCTTCCTCATGAAACATCATCACCACAAATAAAAGCAAAAATTATAGTCAGACAAGTAAGTTAGAGGGAAACTGTCCTTATCCCTAAATCATGTTCCCTCATTTTCCATTTTAGAGAATGTTTTCATTACTTAATTTAAATGGGAAAGATCCCTCCTCCTCAGGACAAGACTTTTACATTTATGTTGGCAATATTCTCTTGGACGGGAGCCAGTTTGCCAAAGTTTCACAGAAATTCTTGAAAAATAATGATGCTCTAGAAAACAGTCTACTTTTTACCACTTATAAATTCCAACCAAAAGGAATTTATAGAACTACATTATGTTCATCTCACACCTCAGCGCCATAAACCATGGCAGTATGCTGGTGGGTTTGTTTTACTTTTATTTATCTTTCTTCTGCTAGACATTCTGCGCTAAGTCATAACTTTTGTAGAGCTGCATAGTCTGAAGCTAATTTTCAAAGAAAAAATATTTTTATAGTTCTCCCAGAGCAGACAGCACTAGCACTAATTGCTTAAAAAATATACGTGAAGCACTCTTTGCACTTTTTTGTAGCACTTGGCAGTGAATCACGTTAGATTAATGGAAGGGAAATTTTATAAAATTTAAATGATGAAGTCTTCAATTTATGCTATAAATTGATGAAGCAAGTTGTTTTTGCGGAACAGAATTAGATTGACCCTGGACAGATTAAAATGACACTAGAATTATAAGAATTACAGAGTCAATTCAAGCAGGTTTACTACATTTAATTATATTTAGCTATGAAACCTACATCCAATAGACATTAAGTTAACCTTACTGACATTTCTGAAAGTCTGTCAAACTACTGAAAGCTGAAAAGAAGAAACACAGCTATCAGACTGAAGTATGGACTCTCCTTTTTACACACTGATACAAGTCACATGGAAAAAAAAACACCAGGCAATCCCTGAGGTCTAGGTAACTCCTGGCTGCCTTCTCACTCCTTCTTTCACATCCACTCCCTTGAATAACTACCCTGGAGTCATTCCTCGAGTAATGATTCTGTTCTTTATATATATAATATATATTTATCCTCTCTCCATTTGTGTTTACTTCTTGTCAACCAATGTGACAGTTACACAGAACGTCTCTGAAAAGTAGATGCTAATGAGAAAGCCAGAAACTCCTCGTTTGAGATACAACACAATGATTATAAAGAGGAAAGGAGCAGAAATGAGTGAAATACAGAAATAGAGGGGTATATAAGCAGTTTGTTTGCCCTGCCCCTTGCCACCACTTCTGAATTAGTCACACAATAAACTTAAAAAAAGAAGAGGTGATAAAGTCGAGTCTGATTATTAATGATTGTGGATTTTGGTTTGATTTGGTTTTGACTTGGAGTCAGTACAAGATTACCCATTCTTTCCTACTTCCTGACATCTGAAAGAAATATTCTTGAGGGTATTAGTCACCGATGACTCCAACAGCTCCAAGTTTGCTCTTGGTAACAATCGTAACTCTGATTTTTGTTTTCTTTCTGTAAAGGTTGAATTACAGGTGGTAAAAGACAGGAGAAGGAAGCACTCTTCCAACCTACGATTTCTATTGTCTGACTGTCAAGATCGAGAGAAAGCTCTTCTGGGTTGTGTATGTAAAGCAGATCTAAATAACTTCATTTCACTAATCCACATCAGCAGACTTGTTGTGGTACCATTTTGACAATTCAAATTTCAGGCTCATTTCCCAGAACACCTCCCTTTTAAAATCACAGTTTATCTAATGTAAACTTACCCTTTTTTAGTTTAAAGCTATTACCCCTTGTCCTATCACTACAGTCCTTGACAAAGAGTTCCTCCTTAGCTTTCCAGTAGGCCCCCTTTAGGTACTGGAAGGTCTAAGGGTAGCTCTTTATAAGGTATCTTTGGAGCCCCTCTTTTCTTGGCCAAATAACCCCATCTCTCTCAGTTTTTCTTTGTAAGAGAGGTGCTCCAGTCCTTGATGAGCCTCATGGCCTTCCTCTGGACTAGCTCCAACAGGTCCATGTCCTTCTTGTGCTGGGGGCCCCAAAGCTGAATGTAGTACTCTAAGTGGGGTCCCACAAGGCTGAAAGTTGAGGTTGGAGTCCCTCAACCTGCTGGCCACATTTCTTTTGATGCAGCCCAGGATATAGGCAGCTTTCTCTGCTGCAAGCATGAATTGCCAGCTCATGCCGCATTTTTCATCCACTGGTACCTCAAAGTCCTGCTGTAGGGGGCTGTTCTCAAGCTATTGCCCCAGCCCAGATGCAGACCTTGCACTTGGCCTTGTTGAACTTCATGAGGTTTGCACAGGCCCACTTTGCAAGCCTGTCCAGGTCTCTCCGGATGGCTACCCTTCCTTCTGTTGTGTCAACTGCATCCCTCAACTTAGTGTCGTCCCCAAACTTACTGAGGGTGCACTCAATCCCACTGTCTATATCATTAATAAAGATATTAAACAGATTCTCAGGAGGACCCACTCAAAGAAGATTGCTTTCTTTTTTGAATCAGTATTTTTTCGGAAAAGATCACTTTTCTTTTGAAATTCCATTGAGACCAGCACATCCCACATTTCCAGTTCTGACTGCTGAAACTGAGTTGTGATAGTGCCATGTTTTTGTCAATGCCACATTTAACAAAAGATAATATAAATATGTGCACATATAGACACAGCTATTAAACTGCGGGAAGTCTAACTTCAATTAAGAAATTAATTTTTGAAAAGGGAAGGTACACTAGGTAAATTTAAGCTTCATCTTCTGAAACTTCTGAAGTAAAAAGGGTAATACATACCTAATTTCAGTCAATTGGGAGCAGAGATGTAAAACTGCAAACAGTGAATAAATTGATCCATATTCAATTTCTGTCACCCTTCCCCTGGTGATGCCACAACGTGATAAATTAGTAATTCAACTTTAAACTGGTGTCATTTAGTAATTTTGGCTACAGTAGAATTCAGTAATTTTCTAATGTAAAATAAGCCTGGAGTTTGTATTAAGCGTGTATCTATTATCTATAGACTGAACACTGAGAAGTTCTTTGTTTAGTGTATGATAACCGTGGAGGACATAATTTCTATAGACAGTAAAAACTCCTTGCCTTACAAATTGTAAACAGAAGTATTTGTAGCAGCAGTTCTGTGAAGTTCATCAGGAAGAAGTATCATATAACTTTCCTGTATATAATAAAGTTCTTGTCAGAAAAGTGTCTTTTTTTTTTAATGTTTTGAATATATTACAAGTATAGATGCATACAGGCATGCATATTTTTTCCAGTAGAATCAAAGATTCCTTTAATGATCACAAAATCCGGAACAGACTTGGAGATTTTAGTACTGTAAAGTAACTCTTCAAAGCACACTTGAAAGTCTAATCCTTTTATGCAATGTCACTTTTCTCTTATTTAAAAAAGACTGTTCTGTTTAGCACATCCAGCATATACACCATATGACGCACCAGATGCCTTAGTAATTAATCCAGCTTTTAAATGAAAAGTACAATAAATACTTGTATAAAACAGTGTGTTGATGCAACTGATAAATACGCTGACAACTGAAGACTAGAAAAAGAAAGGATTTTATAAAAAGCGATAGCTACATCACAAAAGAAGAATGGCAGACTCATCTGGCAACATACCTTGTGCTTCAACTATACTCTAAAAATTAGAATATTGTGGATTGCTGTACATCCTTATATTGCCATTCACTTGGGGCTCACAGAGGGTAGCAGAATGATGACTAATGTTATGTTTACTAAAACACTGCCTAAGACAGAAGGATATCATAAAAAAAAAAATAAAGGAAACGACAAAGCACATAAAACTAGATTCTAATTCCTGCTTGGAAGAGAGTAGAATATTTTATTGGTACAAAAGAAACTTGCATTTTATTAATACAACCAGACTTGTAAATAAGTCCTTAAGCCTTTCTAAAAAATTGACTTAATACTGTTAAATGGGATTTGCATGGAAAGATATGTGCCCATAAATTTTCTTGCAGTATCTAGCTCTTAGCTGCAGCCAGTGGAAAAAACAAACAAACAAACAAACAAATAATCTCTTTCTTTGCCTGTTGAATGAACAGCTTTTGCTGGAGAGGAAGATGGCAATACATGCTTGCAATGAAAAGTTTTCAAATGTGAATGCATCCTCCTTATATTCAATATGAGAACAATTTAGATGCTTTACTCCAATAAACTGAATAGTCTTACATACATTTAGAAGCTAAAGACAGTTTCCATAGAGGAAATAAAATAAATACTAATCGCTGTCTCCCATGTTATTTAAGACAGTTTTTAACGTGCTTGCTTGTTCTTCTGTTTAACATTTTATGTTACATATTAACTATTATATAAATTATATTACAAATTGACATTTTCAGTGACGACAAAAATATGACTCCTGATTTACGTGAGCAGCAGAAGCAAGTATGTTTATGCACTTCAGTTTGATGAATTAGTGTTCTCCACAGAGGTCCATGTCCATTACTGGATGAGACAGGATAATGCGTGACTTATTCAAGCCCCCCAAAAACGTATCTAATTGAGATATGGAAGAAACCATTAAAGCTGAAAAACATTCTCCATATAATCTTCAGAAAAGTTTCTGCATGTATTCAAGACATATAAATTACTCAAAAACAATTCACTCAATCAGAATTTTAATACAAACAAACAAATTAACCCAACACCTTAACTATAACTTCTTTAGCTTCTCCACTGGTAAAGTAGGAATAATAATGCCCACCCCCTTGGCAGCATAATTGGCAACTCGCAGTGGTGTATTACTGTTTCTATTTTTTTCCAATTTACAGGCAGATATTAGTAACTGATAGTACAAATCAGAACAATATCACTGAAGAAGCTCTTGTCCACCAGAGCACACAGTGTAGCCTACATAACCATTTCTCTACAGGCTTCTACTTCTAGTTCATCACAACAATGAGCTTCTCCGAGCCCCATTTGAACCCTGTCTACTTGTTGTTAGTCCTCCAGCAAAACTGGTCATAAAAAGGGAATCCCCATCAAAAGGTGCAACAACTAGAATTCCCTTTTATGGCAGGGAGCAATGATTGTGAAATGACAATAAAGATTTGATACTAACAGGCTTTGGTTTCATCCCTCTTTGGATAAGATTGCTTCTGTGGTCCTCACCACATTAATTAACCCTACAGCTCCATCACAAAAATGGGGAAGTAAGCACTGCTTTAAACCTTCAAGGTGCTATGAAATTGGGCTACTCAAAGTCTGGGAAACGCAGCTACAGCATGGCTAAGAACTGCCTGTGAAGAAAACTATCCTGGCTTCACTTTCCCCAGCAGATTGTGTTACACAGAGTGTGTCTAGTCACAGGATGAGTTTCTCCTCAGATTTTATTCATCCGTTGACTTGGACATCTTATACAAACTGTGCTAAGACAAAAATCCCAAAGCAACAAACAGTTGTGCAAGTTCAGGATGGCAGGGGAAAGCATTGTAAGGCTAATGGCTTTAAAGTGGCATATGTGGTGCGAGCATGCACCACACCTCTTCAAACACAATACAGAACAACTGAGGTTCTGCATTGATTTTCCTACCCAGATTGTCTCTGAATACTACAAACGTATTTTGTGCCTACTACAATCTGAACTTCACAAGGAGATAATAAATGAGATAATATTGATTAGGCTGTGCTAAAGGGTTCCAGCTTTCAAGGTTATATCCTTTAGAGAGTTTGTTAATCTCATTACAGAAATCTGCCTGCTGACAAACATAAATAAGGAGTGGCAGAAGGATTCCTGCGTGACAGATCTCACTGGAGTCACTCTGTTCTTCAGACAGAAAGTTCAGACAGACAGGTACAGAGGAGTTCAAAACATGAGAATCAGCCTGCCCTTTTTAAAAGAAAACAGACCAAAAAAAAAAAAAAAATAGATCACCTCTGGATTAAATGAGTGAAGCTGATAAATGGTGTCTGGAATGTAGCACCATCTTGGGCCTCTGTTGGCTTTAACTGTCAGCTTCGTCGGTAATATGAAGGATGAGCAAATCGTTCCAAGTATTTTACTTTAACATGAAGGAAGTTTTTTTATAATAAATGAATCTTAACTTCAGATGAAAGTCAACATCAGTATTTTTTTATTTTTTTTTCCAAAAGCAAGGAAAAAAAAAGCAGCCACAAAGGCTAGAAGCACCAGCATCATCAGAGGCGAGATCACCCTGAACACTTCCTTTTACTTAAGGCTCATTAGAGCACCTCCAGAACACTGCATCCAGTTTTCTCCCCCCCAGGACCAGAAACATATTGAGAAACTGGACCAGTGGCAATGGATGCCCACCAAGGGAGCCAGAGCAGACCTGGAGCCCTGTGAGAGGCTGGGCTTGTCAAACCTGGAGAAGAGATGGCTTCAGGGGTCCTAGCAGCAGCCCCCCAGTTCCCCATGGGAATGGCTGAGCAGTGGAGCAGGTTGCCCAGGGAGGTTTGACAGTCCCCATCCTTGGAGATTTTCAAGATGCAATGTGAAAAGCCTCAAGCAGCTAAGTCATAGCTCAACACTGTCGCTGCTTACCACAGGTTAGACTCACTGACCACCCAAGGTCCCTTCCAACTCAAGTCAGTCTGATTTTTGCATGCTGTCTCTATTACCACAGTGTCACGGACAAGCAGTATTAGCTGTCCACGTTGTAGGAACACGGTCATGCACTATTCCTTCTGCTGAGCTCTGCTACCACTTCTATTCTCAGCAGTCTTTGCGTGCCCAAGCGCAAGTCATTCTATTTATATTCATCTCATAAAATGTTTAAAACATCAGGAAAAAAAATGCTTACAATATGAAACACAGATCTGAGGTGTAAAGAGAATACCAACGCTGTTCTTTGTCTGAGATCAGACATTGTTTTTCAGAGCAGCAGGTGGGCGCAAGGCTTATTTCCATTAAGTTGTTAAAACCAGAAGCTCGAATCTTATTTTTATAGGTTTGATAACTGTTTTCATGGAGATACATACAGATAGAAGCAGGAGTCAGATTTTGTTTTTGAGAGGAGGGTTGAAGAGTAAAGAAACATGAAAAACTTGCACTGTCTGATGTTTAGTAAAAGCTTGGTAAATTTTTAATAGGATCTTGAAACTATTATTTTCCAGATTTTTAGTGGGGGAAAAAAATGAAAAAATAACAATAAAAAACCACATTCTTCCCAAATTGGTGTGAAATCAACAAAAGTTGCACTGATAAGTAATCATTTGGATTCATACAATGGAACACCAGGACACCCCCTCCATATCATAAAGCTCTACTATCTGTCTTCTTGTGCTTTCCATCCCCACATTAGGAGTCAAATTAGCTCAATTGCTAACAGAAAAATCTGAGATCAGCCTTTGCTCAGCAATAAATTATAACCAAAAATGACTGTGCAGTAGCAAAAGCTTCAATTAGTAAGTATATCCTATTGATTCATTTTGTGGTGTAGACAGACCATGGAAATAAACTTGAAATCCATGCTAAGTGCTGGTGTAACTTCTAATAATAAAACAAAAGAAAGTTGAAGCAAGCAGTGTTTCTTACGGTCACATATAGTATGGCTGAATGTGGTCCAAGCCTACCAAAATACTGATGTGGAACATCAGTGGTGGCCATCTATTTTAGGAAAATGGCAAGCTTGAATGTTGATGATCCTGAAAAGGTGACTAGGGAAAAGGCAAGCTGCAGCGATGTTTGTGGTAACATGACACCTAGTGTTCACCTTCGGGAAGTTTCTGTGCTGGTGGGTGCCAAACAAAAACAAACATACACACACAAAAGTAAATAAATATTTGTATTTGCGCCTCTATCCGAGTATCTGAATTACACAGATATAGTGAAAAAAAAAGAGGGGAAAAGAAACAGAAAATCTGCATGTGTTGCACTTTGTCCTCTTATCAAGATCCCAATTTGGGTAACTCCCGATAAGAACACCATCCAAAAAAGTTCCCAATCCCTTTTTTCCTTTGGGTTTCTGCTGAATTAATAAATAAATAAATTAACAAACAGATAAATAAAAAAAATAAATAAATAAAAAGTCTGCTGACAACTTCCATACAGAGTCACAAGAAAAGCTATTAGAAAACAGTCTACTAGTTGATGACATGTAATTTAAACAATAGAATTTTAAGAGAATATTCCCTATTCCAAGAAACTACTGACAAGATATTCCTACATAACAATGAGCTATATACTTTTATTTCTTCATTCTAAAAAACTAGCATATCAGTAGTATGAATGACTGTAAGGCTATCTTTCTCTTTCATGCTTCTAGTAATACAATGAAAGCCACAATATTTAACACATTAAGAACAATGAGACTGAAAAAATTCACACAAAACTGTGGCAGATACATGCTGACATAGTGGGTAACAATCCCTAAAGGATTTGACCTCTTGGTATTTTCTGAGGGGCAAAGAGGGGAAGAATTATACTAGAAATCCAAATAAAAAGCTCACTATAGATGAAGGAAACACACAGCTTTCTGAAATCGGCTCAATACGAGCATGTGTCTGATCCAGAATGACGAGTATCGAAATGTTAGAGACAAAGTCTAACTGAAACTTCAGTTCTACAGAACAGAGCATCAGCAATTAAACTTTAAGAAGTTAATAGACCCATAGCAAAAATAAAAGCCTTAACAGAGCCCTTAGTGTTAAAAGGCTCACATAAAACACATAAAATAAATGGGGATTATGTTTCAAATAATGCTATCTTCAATTTAGAAGTAAGCTGAGCTACTTTCCAAGGACTAGTGTTAACTGTCATCCTTCTGAAGAAGAAAAAAAAAATAAAATAAGGGTACCCTTAAAAATTAAGGCTGCCTAGCTACTACAATCCCAATGAATTGGACTCAGCATGCAATATTTAATAGTTAAATGGTAACTGGTGTTGTCATATCTTATTTCTGAGAAAACTTGCACAAACACAATCCATTCACTGATACTAATATGTGTGAGATTTTTATTTTAGCAAGGTAAACAGACTCAGATTCCAGTAGTGTTAAAGCCACTCAATTAATCAAGCACCTATCACACTATTAATCATAAAAGAAGGCCTTATTTTTTAAGATATTAAGAGTATACTTCTCTGCACAAGTACGTTACATCTCTGGGAAGCTATGCAGTTATGAACTCATATAAATAAGTATCTGAATATCTGCCATAAGATGTCCCTGTTGAACTTAAGGTCTATAAGACTTTTTTTTTTTTTTTTAAATACTATGTATATAGGCATTCTTTCAATCATATTTTAAATACTCTGGAAAGTGAGGCAAAGTTGTTCTGCATTTATTTGAAACAGCTTGCCAAAGATTTTGATTCATGTTCCTATTTCTCATTGAGGGTCCAGGTAAACTATATGCCCACGAGCCTTTAGTTCTTACCACACTTGCCCAAGGGGCCAGCTCACCTTCATTTGGGAACTAGCTTTGCTCCAGGCAGTCTCACAGGCATAAGTCCCACAAGTATCAGAAGGAACAGCATGTCCTATTGGCCTTAGATGTATATATTTAACACCACTACAAGAATACCAGTCATAAATTTCACCTAATGATAGTGATTATTCCTCACCTTTAACGCTGAAATATTCTGAACTGCCATACAACCTACTCAGCTGTTAACATTTTAGGTAATTGCTGCACAAATTATTTTTACAGTTCAGGAACAGGTCTTGCAGATCAAGAGCTGTGCAACAGCTTTGCAACACAGAGGATCCTACAGCATAATAATTTGATTATTTTCTTTTTAATTAAAAAAAATTCTAGACCCCCAAAAAGAAATGCTTGCATCTCTTCCTACACTGCCAAAAGAGGAATGCAAACGTATACAGTGCAAAAGTGGGCTAGGACACGATGAAATTTATTTCCACAGATCTGCAGACAGTTGTACTTGCTTGTGATTCCAGGTATCTACAAAACCTGTATCTTTGCTTCTCCACCTGTGTCTTCCAAATACCTATCCTCTGTCCTAAGCTTACAGAGACTCAAAGAAGTTACGAAATTACTGCGAAGGAGAACACGGCTGAAAGCAGGTGACTCCTAAATAATGCGGTAGGTAAAACACTAGGAAGATAACAGTTTTTCTTCATAAATCACAAGGCTGTGGTCACCGAAATAGCTTGAAGGACAGGGCAAAAAAATGAATCAGCTGTTTATTTTAGCACCGGTAAACTATTTTATAACGGATGCAACTTTTTAGACAGTGGCTGAAAAACACTGCAATTACACTCCCACAAAACAACCCTGCAATGCCAAGACGAGCGCCGTACTAAACCACGAAGCCCGTCATTATTTTAAAAGGTACGGAGGGCACACTAGATGACGTTAATTTAATAAATCAAGGACAGCTGAGAACCACCATCAGAGGGCATCGTTTATAAATGATTTCTCAAAGGCGCTGCCACCAAAGTCGCGAGTATTTCCCAACTCCCCGGCCCCCCCCCCCCCATCACCGCACCGAGCCCCCCGGCCTGAGGCAGCTTCCCCCACCGCCACCTCCCTCCCCTCGGGGCCCCCAAAACTTCCCGGGGGGCTGCAGGAGGGTGCTGCCCGCAGCCCCCAGTGAGAGGGGCAGCCTTGCAGCGGCCGGGCTGCCTTCTCGCCCCGCTCCCCACCCCGCTGCCCCCCGCTCTCCCCGCAGGCAGGCGCCTCCCTCCGGGCAGCGCGGCGGGAGTTGGTGCCGGGACAAGGCGGCGGGGAGCTCGGCTACTTGCCCAGGTGGGGACGAGGAGGCTGCCGGGGCGCTCAAGCGGTGCTGGAGGCGGCTGCTTCCCCGCCACGCTCATCTCCTCCCATGCAGCTGGCTTGGCTCCTCTCAGGCGGGCGGCTCGGCGGGACGCGGCGCCTGCAGGCACCGAGAGGCGAGCGGCGTGTCCCGGCTCCGCACCGCGGCCCCGGCACGGTGGGCGGGGAGCGGGGGGCTCGCCGGAGGCTGCGAGCCGGGAGGGGAGAGAGGGAGGCGGCGGAGGAGCGCTGCCTATTTAACTTCGCTCTTCTCCGGGGGGAAGGCGCCGCCGCTCGGGCTCCCCTCCCCTCTGCGGCCGCATCCCGACAGACGGGGCTCTGGGTGCAGCCGGGAGGGCGGCTCTGCTCCTCCCCGGCACGGCACCGGCGGGATGGGCAGCTCCTGCCCGGGGAGCTTGTGCCCGGGGAAGGGCTTAACCTCCTTAATATCTTTATTGATGACTGGGATGAGGGAATTGAGTACACCCTCAGTAAGTTTGCAGACGACACCAAGTTGGGGGGAAGTGTTTATCTGCCCGAGGGTAGGAAGGTCCTGCAGAGGGACCTGGACAGGATGGGTCGATGGGCAGAGGGCAATGGGATGAGGTTCAGCGTGGCTAAGTGCTGGGTCCTGCACTTTGGTCACAACAACCCCATGCAGCGCTACAGGCTTGAGGCAGAGTGGCTGGAAAGCTGTGCGGAGGAAAAGGATTTGGGGGTGCTGGTTGATGCTCGCCTGAACATGAGCCAGCAGTGTGCCCAGGTGGCCAAGAAGGCCAACGGCATCCTGGAATAGTGTAGCCAGCAGGACCAGGGAGGTGATCATCTCCCTGTACTCAGCTCTGGTGAGGCTGCACCTTGAGTACTGTGTTCAGCTTTGGACCTCTCAGTACAAGAAGGGCATTGAGGCCCTGGAGCATGCCCAGAGAAGGGTTACGAAGCTGGTGAAAGGCCTGGAACACAAGTCCTGTGAGGACCAGCTGAGGGCACTGGGGTTGTTTAGTCTGGGGAAGAGGAGGCTCGGGGGAGACCTCATTGCTCTCTACAGCTACCTGAAAGGGAGTTGTGAGGAGCTGGGGGTCGGCCTCTTCTCACAAATAACTAGTGATAGGACTAGAGGGAATGGCCTCAACTTGTGCTAGGGGAGATTTAGGTTAGAAACTAGGAGATGTTTCTTCTCAGAAAGAGGAGTCAGGCATTGGAACAGGTTGCCCAGGGAGAAGGTGGAGTCACCATCCCTGGGGGTGTTTAAGGAAAGGTTGGACGTGGTCCTTAGGAACATGGTTTAGTGGGTGATGATGACAGTAGGGTGATGGTTGGACCAGATGATCTTGGAGGTCTTTTCCAACCTTAATGATTTTGTGATTCTAAGGGGGACGCTGGGCGGCTGCAGGAGCCAGGGTTAGGGGGTGTTGCCATGCTGGTGTCAGTGTGCAGGCCCCAGTGACACAGGGCCATCCCGCAAGGTGCACACCCTGCTGAAGTCATCTCCAAATCAAGATCAGGAGGGGTTTGACATCCCTCTGCTAATCATGGTGTCACTCAAGAGAGGAACATTTGCACCTCCAAATGTTACCGTAGGGTTTTGTTCTTCTGTTGATCTTCGGTTTTAACTCCGATGTTACCAGCACCTAAGTTCCTAACCTGGGTAGCCTGGGCCATCAGTTCTGGGAAAATTTTGTAGGCCTGTGTTGCAACACTGGAACTTGAATTAAGGAGAAGAGGTGCAGTGTGATCCCTGATGCAGTAACTGTTAGTAGGGTCTCTGAAGGGACACAGGGAAAAGCTTTGCTCTTATTTTTTTCCCTTGGTTTATTTAACAAGGTTGCAGTTTCACACATGCAACTTTTTGCTCTCTTACCTGACTAAAGTTTGAAAAGACACTCTTTTTCCATTCTGAAGTTGCTGTCTTTCCCTGCAAGCATGAGAATCAATCATGCAAAAAAAAAAATTAAAAAAAAAAAAAAAAAAAAAAAAGAAAAAAGGATGAGTGGAGCAAGCCATGTTTTTTTCTAAAGTTAATTTTAAGGATGTTCTCTCTATTCTTTGCAAAAGTAGTGTTGTTTTTTTTGCTTGTTTTTGTAAAAGCAGCACAGTAGTTAGAGCAGGAATGAAAAGTGCACCTCAGAGGTAACTGTACAAAACACTGCTGTGCTTTACTCTATCGAGAAAATTCTCTTTCCAAATCCCAAACTTCTTGGAACCACATACTATCTCAAACAAGTACTGCATGCTGTGCTGCATGCCATTTCTGTTTACTGATTCACCTTTGCACATACCAGAGCCCCACAGAAGATGTGGAGAGATGGACAAGAGGGCAGCTTGCTCTGAGAGGTTATGGTGTTTTGGGTGTTCTCCAGATGTGCTCAGGACTCTCTGCCTGTGCCTGAGTGGTTTTCTTTGCCATGCCCAGAGCCTTGGAGTTTGCCATGCAGCAAGTAGTTGCTGTGATTCTCCTAAACAGGTAGTGCTCATACTCAAGCCAATCTGTCCCAATCTACCCTGTGGGTAAAAAAAAAAATAAAAAAAAAAAATCATTTATCACACTCCATGCCTGAAGAAAAATGTGTGACAACAAGCTGGCAGTGTGAAACGTTAGGGAGTCCAGGCCGGAACCTAACGCAACCATATAAACCTGTGTGCATGCAGAGTGTGCTGACATTGAGAGGTGTGAGTCTTTCTGCTTATGGTGAAAGAATAAGGAAAAAGAACAGCCACGCAGAAGAGCTGCAGCCTGTTTGCAGATGGATTGCCCCAGGCTCCCAGGGCTGGGGATTGAGAGGAAGCAGCAAGTAACAGTGGCTGTCCTGATTAACTCGAGAAACATCACACCTAGCCCCTTTGTGGTTGTGCTTTGCAGAAGTCACAGGCAATTCCCATGCACCCAGCATGTTTTGTTGGCATGTACACACCTCTAATAATGTGCAAGTAGGGTATTGGTTATTAATGAAAATGTGCTTAGACCATTTAGGAAGGATGGGAATTACTGAAGTTTGGCTTCTGTGAAGAGATACGGGTATTTGGTAGTATGGATACTAGTTTTGCTCTAGTTAAAACCTTGTTATCCTGCCCACATTTTTCATGGTTATTTATGTTCTTACATAAATGTGGTGCATAAGTGGGGTTTAAAAAATTGAGATGCAGGTAAATACAAAGTACATGGCATAGTAGTATCGTAGTGTACAGGAAATATGGAAAATATGGAAAATTACTTACAGAGATAAGTCTGTCCTTTTCAGAATGTTTCTATTTATCTATAAACTGTACTCTTTAAATTTTAAACTCTTTGTCAATTGGATATAACAACCGTTGCACAAAATACAACTTCCTGGGAAGCTTATCTGAAAACTGACAATTGCATAAATTATTTGTGTAATGCACTGAATATTGGATAACATCAGACAGCTAAGCAACTACTAATACCATTTTTATTTATTTATTTAATGAATGCATTTCACAAAATTATATTCTCCTGCAGTATTGCTGTACTGAAAGCAAGTGGGAATACATGATTTGATTGACAACTAAGAAAAAAAATGGCTTTTAATGTTATGTAAGCTAAGCCAATTTGTGATAGTCTGCAAAACTAATTAATTTGAAATAATAAATTCATTTTCAAGGGACAATAAGGTTTAATAGTTTATGAAACCTATAAGCTTTTCAGGAGTTCATGCATCGCTCAGTTTGTTACTAGTGAAAAGCTTTTATGTGTTTTTCTCTTTCCTCTGTACATAACTTTTCAATTTCACTGCATACCTGATCCTTGCTTTTGGCATTCCTGAAATACACCTACTGAAAGCTAACTGTCAGGTAGCTTTTGCAGTGATGACAGTTTTAACTTTTTTTTTTTTTCCTGCGTTACAATATACCCTTTAATTTGGAATAGGGCAAATATTTAGAAATTTCTAGTCATGGAGATTTTATTTAAAAAAAATAGTAATAAAGTAATGTTACAAAAAGAGAGAGTAAGTCAAGAGAATGCAAAATGTGATTTCAGTAAAATACCATGAATGTAAGTCAAACTCCCAATGTTTTATGTTAGATAATGCCTAAAAAGTTTCATTAAGATTTAACCTGGTTGATAGCAAGATTTCCAATTGTATGTGAAGTTTGAATAAGTTCAGAATTCATGAAAATGGATGCAAACCGGTGAATTCAGAAAATACCATGTTACACATCTGTCTTTATTTCCTTCTGTTTTCATACAGATACTTGCATTCATACATAAAAGTGCATGCACACAGACGCTTGGCTTACAGAATGAAAAATGAAGACTATTTCCATTAAAACAATTAATAATTTATTTTATTATGCCAAATAGATGTCAAGGTTAAAGGCTTTTTAAAGGAAAGTGGATGAAACTGTGTAATTATATTTTTCCATGAAATGTTGCTAAGTCTTAAAAAAGACATTACAAACATTTCTCTGTCTATACATAAACATCCACACGGCTATTGAAGTCAGGTTGTTGTCTTAATATAAATATGAAAACTTGCAGATGTTCCAGTTTTAGACATTAATATTTGCTGTGTTCTTCAGGAAAAAAAAAAGGCCTTTCTGTAAAACTTAATTGCTTTCTGAGCATCATTATACTGAATATTGTACTAACAAAATAAATGCTCATTCATTTAATTTTGTGGAGAGAGATCAAAGCTATGAGGAAGTAGACCACACTTTTCTAAGGAATGCCAGTTAGAAGTTTCTCACTTAAAAATCACATGTAAAGCAAGGTAAAAATGCCACATGTCTCAAGGAAACTACAGCCTTTCATGGAGAAGTTGCCATTTAGCCACCAGTATGCCCCAGCTTAGGAGAAGGAGGAAGGAAGACCCTAGTACACTGAAAATCAGCATTAGACCCCTATCTTGATGTACTCTCCGCTTGCTTTTTTTTTTTTTTTTTTTTTTTTTTTTTTTAATTATTCAGCTCTTGTTTAAAGGACAAATTACAGGGCATTACATCTTGGCAACCCATCACAGCACAGTAATATGCCAGATACTGCTTAAAATATACAATGATAAATCACTAAAATTTCACAGGTATGTTATTTTGCTTCAAAAGACAAACACTTCTTTGTTCTCACCAATCTATAATGTGCACCAAATGCCCTGTAACTTGCTGTCCCAGAAATTTCCTCAGTTTGCTGAGTGGGGTAAGAAACTGTAATTGTACATACAAGAGCAGCAAAATGTAAAGAGGCAGTAAAATAGCATAGCATCCAGTGAAAGCAAGACACTGCTGTACTACAAGCAAACAAAAACTTCCCTTGAACAAGCAAGCATTCACTGATTAAAGGTGGATGAAATAAACACCTCATATTTTTACAGCAGTTAGATTGAGCCATGGATGGGAGAGACAGCAGGAAGATTTTCCAAACCATCCTGCCCTGCTGCTGACTGACTCCCTTGTTCAGGGGCAGTAGACCTTAGCAGGGCACCCTGCTGCCAAAGGTTGGCTGAGGCACACTGGTACGATTGTGTCTGTTCCTGATGAAGGGATGAATATTGACTGCATCAATCAGGAGTTCAGCATCTCAGGCTGTTCAAGAGAGGAATTCATCATTGCTGCCCTGAGCAGGTTGATACAAACGATGATCAAAAATAGGTATCTGAACCACTGGGTATCTGAAAGATGTATTCCCAGCAGGTGTTCATAGAGAGATATTGGAGTGATCAGTATGTATTCTTACTTCAGAATCAGACAATTTTGATACCTCTGAAAACATCCATGTATACTTCTATCATTCATCGCCAGCAGTGGAATAGCAGCAAGGAGTAAGTGGCAAGCAGGTGGACAAATGGCAAATGTTTTGGGTGCTGCAGAACCAAGTGGGATTTCGGTACTATTTCTTGAATATGTTCTTAAGCACTTATTTTCACTTGCGTTGTCCTTGAAAATCTGCCTCGTATTACCAAACGGAGGAGCTGATGTTCTGCAAACTAGTATTTTATGTGTACTCATTCTCTGCAGATATCAACATGTCAAGAAGTTCTTTTAAAACTGTGCCAATGTGCAAAAAAGAAATACAATATCGTGGCCAAAGAAAGCACAAACAAGTTTGTGCTCACAAGCTTGTGAAAAGGCAACGACTTGAGTTCTGGAAACCTACTTTCAGTACGCAGTTTTATCCAGTGATTACTTGGCACGGTTCTGAGAAAAGGCACTAGGATACAGAAATCCCTCCGTCTTGGAAAGTGTCTGTATCACTGGGATAGCATGTGATGCTCCTTCCAGCTTTCCCTTTTGTTCTGATTTCTGCTCATTACATTTGGCAGCAAATGTATAACCCTAATTGCAAGCTATTTGATGTAGCTTGTTTGCTTATATTAATTATTTATGTTTCAACAGTATTTGACCAGTGAATCACATGAGTGTATGCAAATAGCTGAGACTCATTTAATTAAGAAAGAAAATGTGTTTTGCAAAGAAAATAAATTTGATTGTAGGTAGAGGCACAGGTAAGTTATAATCAATGAATAGATGCAATGTTATGTGGTTTGCGTGACCAATAAATAAACCAAATAGAAACTTCTGAGTAGATAATTCATGGGCTACTTCTGCCAAAAATCCTATAGCGTTGTACATTGGATAATTTTGGTACTGATGGAAATTATTTTTACGGATTTGTTGATTTGTTCGTGGCCAATTCATAAACAGAATTAAGAGTGCAATACATTTCTTGAATTGTTCATATAGCTGCATGACTACACTATACCTTTGTGAATCAATTTTCAGCTCATTTTCTGAGACACAGATGCAGCTTCTTTTGAGACAGATGTGCTTTGTTTAAAAAATAAATAAATAAAATGGTGGGAAGTGGACAATTAGAAGAAAGTTAAGAATTTTAGTGCTGGTTTTATTGCCTGAAAAATACCAGAAGAGTCTGTATTTAATAGTTCCCATGCAAAATGGAGTAGGAAATGAAAGAAAACATTCATTGCAGCGATAATTTCCATTTTCTGCTCATCTTTCTACAACAAAAATTTGCTACATGTGTTCTGGCACCACAAAATACTCTTTTTTTTTTTTTTTCCTAATCCAATTTTTCTCTAAGGTTTGCAGTCGTATTTATATTTAAGATATTGGGGAAAAATGTCAAACATTCATACCAAATAAATGTTTCCAAAGACATTTAGCTACCTTTATCAAATAATTTTTTTTTTTTTTTTGTTATTACATTGTTCAATCATACTCATTGAATGGACAAATAAAATGTTTGATAAGCCTATTTCCTGTGATTGCACAGTAATTAAACACAAAGATTAAGTGAATGTAAACAAAGGCAACTAGGATTTTTATACACTCTGTGAGCAGCTGATCAGAGGCTTTCAAATAAACTTAACAAATAACAAGGACTTTTCAGGAATTGCCTTGGAGGATCATGTGTTCTGTTTAACTGCACCGGCAAAGTTGCCTAAGAGTTAGGGAGCTATTGCTCATCTTGCTTTTGCCTTAGCTTAGCACTGACTCTGCAACTGTATGGTCTAAATAATCATTTAAAAAAAAAAAAAAAAAGTGACGATGGTGTAACTAACCTAAGGAACAATGAGAATAGGCAGGGTGGTCAAAAATACTGTACAAAAATGCATGAAAAGAACCCTAAGTAGAACCCTAAGATCAAGGGGGAAAAAAAAAAAAGCAAGATAAGACTCCCAGCAGAGAACTCAGGTCATGGGTGACTTGGTCCAAACATTTCCCCTTACAAAGTGAGGCTGTCAGGATCAATTTTAGGATGCAGGAGGTCATGGGTGGTTAAGTTTAACACTGAGGTAAGGTAAGGTTGCAGAAAGTCAGTATGTAACAACTCAAATTATAAAGATTAATGGGGATTAGCAGTAATTGGATATTTTGAATACACATGTTAGTATCATTGTAACTGGATTAATGATATGTCTTTGTTGTACTAGACTGCGAAGACACTAATTAGACTACTAATAAATTCATGGTTTCTGCATATGACGGGTGTTCTGTTAAGCCAAATTAATTGCATGTGGTTTAATGCAACAAAGTGGTGGAATATGATGGCAAACGTAGGCAAACCTTTAAGGATTTGCTGAATATCTGAGAGAGCGATTGCTGAAAGAGAACTTTGGGAAGTCTCCTGTTTCACTGATTAGGAGAAATAATCAGAAGAAACCTCTTTGAAGTATCCATTGGCCAAGGAGCAGAGTCCTCTGCCTCCTCATTAGAGGAGACAAGCTTTGAATTTATATAGAAGTCAACAAAGAGCAAAGGGCTAAACAAAACCCTATGGCTCTCTTGAGGGAATAAGATGTACAAAAGGGTGAATAAAGGTCAAAGGGATAACCAGCCTTACCACTTTACAGAAGAGGGACTAAAACCCTGCATTTTTTTTTTTGTTTGTGTGTGGGTTTGCTTTTTGTTTCAGAATAATACTTCTAGTATTGGTAGACAGCTGAAAGACCCACAACACCTGGTTCTCCACCAAGTGCTTCTTGCAAAATGCAACTAGTGGTAGTCATAGAATCATAGAATCATTTAGGTTGGAAAAGACTTCTATGATCATCTAGTCCAACCTTTAGCATAACACTGCCAAGTCCACTATTAAACCATGTCACAACTACACTTTTTGAAGACCTCCAGGGATGGTGACTCAATTACTGCCCTGGGCAGCCTGTTCCAATGCTTCACAACCCTTTCAGTGAAGAAATTGTTCTTGATATCCAACCTGAACAACCCCTGATGCTACTTAAGGCCATTTCCTCTTGACTTACCACTTGGTGCTTAGGAGAAGAGATTGATCCCCACTTCTCTCTAGCCTCTAGTCTAAATGTGATGTCTTCATTTTGTCCAAATATATATTCCATGAGTTTAGCAGCTATCCTCTTAATCTACTCTAACAAACCCACTGGTCTCCCACTGAAGACACTAAAATGTCTTGTATTAATAGTAACGTGTGGAGCTACCAGAATAATTTTGCATGCAACTTTTATAAAATACCAGGAAGAGAGAGCCTTCTCAAATTCACAGTACTTTGTATAAGATGTTGTTCTCAGACTGACCATTTCAGGTACAAGACCTGTATCCAGTATGCTGCAACTACACGGATATCCTGTATAATGAGTGTAAAACCATGTGGGTTTTGTAGATCCCAGTTGGGATCTAAATAGTAGACGTAGGGCTTAGATACAATTTTGAGTGCATCTGGTATCACAGCAGAAGTTTAAATTCAATCAATGTAAAGAACCACGTCTATTAATCCTGTTACTTGTTTCCCCACCACCACCTTTCCATGGTTTCCCTTTACAAAACTGGCATATTCAATAAAGATTTGTTCCATTCAGTTCCTTCATCTTTTTCTTAGCAATTTTTAATGTACTGAGAGACAACAGATAAAACTAGCAACTGATTCAATTTCTACTCTTTCTGTCAGAGGTGAGCTGTTTACTCTGAATTCTTATTAACATTTATGTTCAAGGCAGTGTGCAGTGAGCTTCGGTGAGACGAAGATCCAGCTGTAATTGTCATATTTTGTGTAAAAGTGTTATTATTCTGATCAAGTCAGTGGTCTCTTTTTCATAGACTCAGTTGTAATTTTTATTAAGTAAGAGACAATTATTTAGGTAAAATAAAGTAACCTGCATATAATTATAATCTGATGTTTTATATAAATTTTAATTGATCATTCAAGACAATAAGTTCTTCTGATTCTTTTTGCAATTATCGGTCCACTTCTGTGGTCTCTTATTTTTCAAACCAATTGGAATTTTGATGGAATTAGGCAGATCTGAAATTCAATCCAATTTGATATATATGGATAAGCAATATGCAATAAACAGAAAACTAGAGAGCTGAAGAATTCTCTACTCACCAAGGATATAACACAAAAGCCATTGTGAATGTTTCATGTAAGAGGATCATTTGGGCAAGAGGAAATTAATATAAATAATGTTCATTTTTACTTAGAATTTATTTACTGAAGAGTGAAAGGGGATCATATGGTTTGCCAATTGTATAGTAAACAAACCGCTGTAGACAAAGTTGACAGCACTTTTATTTTTCTTTTGTTTATGTGCTCTTATCAGTCTTTGTTCTATTTATTTTTTTCTTCTGCTATGAAAGCCAATTATTTTATTTTTGGTTCTATAAATTAAGGAACTGCTTTAGTCTTCTATTTCAAAGTATAAAAAGGTAAAGAATGAAGTGATATGTTTACTTGCATTAACATTGTGATTGGAAACAGAAAACATTTTTTTCAAAAGCTTGGGTGTGTTCTTGGCCTCAATTATATTACTGTTGATTGTGCCCACAGAAATGCAGTATCAAGAAAGACGAATCTGAATTAAAAATGCACTGTCAGTATTATTTTTTTTAAAGAACTATAGATGTCTGGAAACAGTCTGGGATACTAAGTAGTTCAAGAAGATCTACACAGAGACTCACACTGTACATAGTTTGGACTTTTTTCAGAGTGCCACAGTGAAGTTCAGTTCTATGCCTTCACAAAGAATAACAACAGAGGCTCCAGTTCAGGTAGTAATACACCTTATTATAAAAGAGTAACACCTTGTTATAAAAGAGTAATCAAATTTCATTTGGAACTGAAATTTTTTGTCTGTCAGGTATGAGACTTCAGTGTCTGTCATTTGTCATTCATGGACAGCAATCATTTACAGCAGAATTCCCCTACAGAAAATAGAAAACTCGATAGGTGGTAAGAATAGAAATATTTTTTTCCTTTTGATTTTTTTAGGGAAAAAAGAAAAAATAAATGCTTTTTTCTAATTATTATTATTTTGTAGGACACCTGCAGTCACAACAAAGTTTCTGATTAAATCTATGATGACGTATTTAAATGTGATTCTAAAATTGCAAAGCTGTATTGAGGAGAAAATGTTGCAATACAGAGAACTAAAAAAGAGTTAATGAAGAAATTTTTTCACTTAGGAAAGTGTCATTGACTCTAAGGTGCTATTGGAGAAGCACTCATTTTCCTCTGTTTCCCTATTTTCCATTCTATACAATGAGGATAGATGTGGGGCTTTTGTTTGTTTGTTTTTTGTTTCATTAGAGGAGTATTAGTGTGATAAATAAGATAGGAATTCTCAGGAATAAAACTAGCATCAGGACATAGCTAACAGAATTAGGTCAAGACATTTGTTATATTAATTAGTACAAAAATTAATTAATTCTGAGGCAGATAGTGCTTGCCATTTTACATTTGTAGTAGAATAGGAAAAATAATAGGTTATGTAAAGAGAAAAGACAATTAGCATAGTCTGTATAAAAATATGGAGAAAAAAAAAAACAAAACTGCTAAATATGATGAAATACTGAGTAAAATCATATACTTCACCCAGAAGCAAAGGATCCATCTATTTATTTTGGGCACATATCATGTATATGTACCTGATATGGGGAAGAAAAAAAAAAAAAGTTTTGAAAGGTGAGAAACACCTTTCCATTTTAATAGTCATTATATGAGTCCAGAGTTCTACAATGAGCGTAATCTGGTGATAGCACTTGACTGAGAAACTTCCACATCCATCCTGTGTGTGCAACCCTTTGGCTTGTTGCCAAAGAAATTTTGTTTGTATCTCTGTAGACTGTATCCCTGACCAAATCCAATGTTTAAAAGCACCTATTAAAAGGGAATGAGCTGCTAGGGGGGCAGATAGAGTAGATACTCTCCAGACTTAGTATTGGTAGTAAAACCCTCATAAATTGAAACTTCAGACAGATTATTTGAGCATGTCTCAGGAACAGAAGATTTAAGTGTTGTAAAACAAACAAACAAACATCTCCTAATACTCCGTCACTCCTTGAATTTAACAGCTATGAATAAACAATCAGTAATGTAATTACTGTGGTCCAAAAATACGGTGCAGAAGTAGAGAACAGGTGTGAAGACCTTATGCCTGCATAAGGCATGTTTCAAGGAGAGTAATTCTTGTCTGGTCTCCTAAGCTGAACACTCCAGCAGTTCAGGTGCACTCAAGAGCACCTTTCGATTTTAGTTCCAGCCAACACATCATCATCTTGGATGAATACACAAAGTAGTTCAAGCACTCTTCAGTGCAGACCCAAGGATGGTAAATCAGAAGATTTACTTTAAAAGTGAATCCAAACTAAAACTCTTTTTTTTTTTTTCTTTTTTTCACTTCCAACCTCTCTCCTGAGAAATTATCAAAAGATTGCATAGTTTGCTTAGAGCTTTCCTCTAAGGTTGGAAGGAAGATCCACAAGAACAAATCAGGGTGATGAACAGCATACCAGTGACAACAGTTCATGCTCAGTATAACCTCAATACAAAGACCTTTGATAAATATAGAATACATTAGTAAAACTCAAGGCATGTCTGAATATGAATTATGACCTGAAAACCAAGTTTCTGCTCTGCTCTTGAGTAGGAAGAGAATTCAAAGGTGGAGGGGCTGCCTTCTGTCCACTTAACGTGATTTTTGACCACAGGCCATAGTCTTGCAGTGACTTTCACAGAAAGAGTGAGATGGACTGATTGTGCTACCCAAAGGTTATTACACCTTTGGCACTTTGATGGAAATGCTTGAGAGGCCAGGTCAATTTGTTTGGGCTATGACTTTTAACCACTAATGAAAAAGATCTTGAAAAAATGTCTTGAATAATCTTGCCACTCTGTTCTTAACATGTATGTGCAATGTGTTTCATTATATACAGGTTTTAAAAATATGATATCACACCCGAATGAAGTACACATTATCACTCCGGACAAGTGATAAGCCACCTCGTAAAGAACTATGTCTATATAATCTCTTCTCCGTGTATCTATGCAGTTGGCATAGGGTACTGATTAAGCAACATATCTGTCCAGTTTGATTTAGCTGGAATTTACATGAACCACATGTTTATTTGCAGTGAGTCACGTCATCTGCCACTTTAAAGAATTTATTCATGCAATGCAGTAATTTCATCAACACTTTTTCCTGTCAGTGGGATTTTCCTAATATATTTGTGTAACTGCAACATCAAAGATTACTCCTGAAATAAAAGATCATACCCATTCATAGCAGAAAGAATTAAAACATCAAAGGTTTGCTAGTGTTCAGTAAATTCATATGTTAATTTTTAGTGCCTGACAGAAATGCCTCACTAGGTCAGAATTTTGCAGCCTTTGCAGAAAGGAACAGTTTTGCCTTACAGAAATGAAGAATAATTAGTGGTTTCATAATAATCTATTAGGTAAATATTTTTATCCAAAAGAGTTGATGTCACCTATGCCAAATGATTTGATAGCTCAAAAAGCATTTGTTTCATTTTAAAATAAGGAGAACTACAAAATACTTTGTACATCTTTGATCTGAAGTTTGTTCTTTATAGCATAACAGTGGGACTCTGCATCCCTTATAAGAAGTTTAAGATGCAACATCAAGACGCTTCCTCTTCCACAGAGGTCAAGTGATGTGTTTAAACAAACAAACAAAAATCACCAACACTTTACTATAAAAGCAAATAGCATTATTAAGTTAACTTCTACCATTGTATCTTAATATAACAGGTCAACCCCACACATAAAGTATGGTAAACTGGCTTATGAGGTTTTGCCCCCACTTGTTTTCTGGTGTCATTTAAATTGAAGAGCTTCAGAACAAAAATGTTTGTTTCCATAACTCTCTTCTTTGTATTGAAACTGTTCCCATTTGTCAAAGGACCCAACTTGTGCCTCACTGAGATCAGTAAGAAGTTAAAAAAATAAATTCAAGGGACAACGATCAGATGATGCTCTCATTACTTTAAATGTTCAGGGGAATCAGATATTTTCCTTCAATATTAGAAACAAGTAATATTAAGCCATTCACTGAATTATTCAAGCTCATGCACTACAATCAGGTTTTGAAAAGGGCAAATTTTCAGGTTGCTTCTAATTTGCAAAGCCCAGTTTTATGTGTACATTCGATAGCATCTCTGTTTGAATCTGCACATTATGTTTTGAACTGTGACACTGTTGTCTCTAATTTTGTGCTATTAGTGTTTGAATAAGTGCCTAATCTTGGTCCTCAAAAATATGTCAGGAGCTGTGATTGGAAAGCCAGTGTAGGTATAATGTTATAGATGATACATTGTACATTAACAGTAGAGCATTTCTTATGATTGCTGCACTATTATCTTGAAGTAGACCTGCCCTGATTAAAAAAAAAAAAAAAAAAAAAAAAGTACCCAAAAGACTGCTCCTCCCTTGAAATTTATGAAAAATACTTTGGGCTTCTGTGCTCATTTGCTGACATTATTGCAGTTCATTGTGTTATAATAGAGTTATAATTTAGATCTAAATGTAATGACCAGTCATTGTTATTCTGTTCTCTACATTCTGCCTTAGTGTAAATGGTGTATTAACTAGTATAAACTGAAAAAAACAAAGGTGCCTTACAGAAATTTAAAATCTGGAACCCAAATTGTATAGGATTTAAAACCAATTTGGATATATATATATAATATATATATATATATATCTAAAGCAAGATTTGTTATTGTATTAGCTAGCATAGCTGAATAATAGCCCTAACAAGATCACTTCTGTTATTTAGTTGGGTAATTTGTATAGAGGCACTATCCCAACTAGCTTCCATTGCCTAGTGTTGACAACAGAAATGCTGCCCCTCCAAGGGGTCTGTCCTGGGGGCAGGCATGGCACCTTGACATATGCAGGTAGAATAACGTTGAGTTTATCTATATGATAAAGTAGTTGAAAAAAAAATAAAAATTATATATATATATATATATATATATATACGCAATCTTCTGAGCCTTGTGATCTTTCACTATGGCAGAATGCCTTAAAAAGCACTATCGCTTTTGTAGGGGAGAAAGGAAGTGGAAAGCATCAGTTGGTTTTTAGTTGTTTTCTTCTTTCTTTTTTCTTTTTCTTTTTACATAGGAGGTTGCCTCTGCTTCTGCTACTGCCGATAATACTTCATCTTTCTGGCAGCATAATAACATTTCTCTCAGTGTTATAACAAGCAGAGATGCTTAACGATGAACATAGTATCTGAAAGTGACAAGAATTTTTAGGCCTCTGTATCTGTAGGCTTGCAGTCATATTAAATCTAACTAATTTGGTGGATTTAGAATTAGTTAAAATCTTGTAAAAGCAGTAACCCAAACTAAAAACCATTTCTGTTTTTCTCTACCTTCAACATGCTCTCCAGTGTAGCAAAAAGTATATATATATATATATATTTTGTCTGAGAAGATTTGCAGGGAGTTTATTTTTCCCTTGGTACACAGAGGCTCAAGTAAACAGCATCTGTAATATCTGACCTTCTGTGCACAGATTTCCCAGTGTGCCCTGAACAAACAGAAAAATCCAACCCTTTTGTATTTCGATCCCTCGACGTACAGGGATATGCTGTAAGGCACTCAAGATTAAAAATATTTAAATAAAATCTGTTGATTTGAAATTAAACAATAGAAGTAAAATCCATGGATTCTTTCTTACACTTTCAGAATTTGTAGTATATTCAGAAAGGTCTGCTCAAAATCAAATTTCTCATTGCAGAAAGCAGTAACTGCAATATAGTCTCAAAGTACGTATTTCAGTTGTCCATCACTTCAAACTTTGCAGAACAGTTTTTTAGACCTAATCTCTTCCCACAGGTTTGTTCTTTCTCTTTAAACACAAATTCACCATTTTTTAGAACACCATGAAAAAGGAGAGTGAAATATGCTTCTCTCACAGTAAAAGAAAAAAAAAAAAGTTCCATTTTTTTTTTTTTTTTTACCAGCACCACTGTCACTGTTGCTGTTTCAACTGCTGAAACTTGGCATGGAAAGACCTCTTGCCCTTAAGAAGAGCCTCTGAATGTTCTTGCAAGCATTTGTTTTGAGTTGACCAAGTTGTGAGAGTTTACAAATAACATGCTGGTTACGTGCGAGAGGTTTACTTTCTATATGTTTGCTAAATCTGTAATACGTGGAGTTAATCTATACTGCAGAATGAAATGTATCCTGCAGGTGCACAGATCTGAGAAAAAGCTTCAGCAGGAGTCCTGCTGTGGGTAGCATACGACAGAGAAAATCCAGTTACTGCAAATGCAGACTGTGAGGTCTGCAGCAACTGAGTCAAAAGCTTCCTTTTTCCTTCTTTTCCAGGAACATCAAAACTTGCAGAGCTCTCATTCTGCTCCCTACTCTTGTGTAGTTTGGGAGTCCTGTGGAAGAGGAACTCTTCTGGTGACCCTGTGCTCAATGGAAATAGCTTCTGTTCTTACTGCACGAGAGCATGGGCCCTTCAAGAAGATGCCTCCAGCTTGACAGCGGCCTGCAAGGATGCCCTCACAGGCCAAGGCTGGACACCTATTTCAGATAAATAGAAGTATCTGCCTAAATATAGGCGTCCTTCAAAACTTATGTGCATTCTGTGGATACCAAGTATGTTTCTGAGGACGATATTCAATGTATATGTGCAGTAATATCTGATTGCACCGGGGGCAGAAAATAATGCAGAAATCGCAGTACTAATGAGAGTCTTCCAGTCATTTGGGATTCTTCTCAACAGTTCGTGTGGCAAGATTTCTATATCAAAACTTTTCATTTTTTTGACACACCTGACTGGAATTAATTTCCTTACCTCTCTGTGGTATTGCAAGACAGTTGAAAAATTTCTGCAAAAACACATACAAAATATTTCAAGCAGCTGTTTGAATGTGTGTCTTGTTAAACAGTTTTAGATGTGCTCGTACTATTCTTTCAATGACAGGAAGCGTTTAAAGAATGAGGTTTTAGAAAGAATAAGAACATACATGGAATATATCAGAAAGAATGGAAAATTTTAAATGTAGAATCCATTGACCATTTCTCAATGAAAAATGCTGCATGTAAATTATAAACAATATGCTGATATTTTTGACTAAATCATAAAATTATGTTTCACAGAATATATGAGTAGGAAGGGACCCACAAGGATCATTGAGTACAACTCCTGGGTCCCCGAAGGAAGGACCACCAAAAAAAAAATAATCAGACCATATGTCTGAGGGTGTTGTCCCAACTACTTCTAGAACTCCAGCAGGCTCGTTTCCTGTGGCCTCGGTCCTATGAGCCTGTCCAGTGCCCAACCACCCTCAGTGAAATAGCTTTTCATAAGCCCCTTTCCAAGTGCAGAATCCAGCACTTGCTGTTGTTAAACTTCATATTGTTGGTGATTGCCCAGCTCTCTAATTTGTCCAGATCTCTCTGCAAGGCCTCACCACCTTCAACAGAGTCAACAGCTCCACCCAATTTGGTATTGTCCACAAACTTGCTCACAAAACCTTCATCCAAATCATTTCTGAAAATGAGGACTGATCCTAAAAGGGAGCCCTGGGGAACCCCACTAGTGACAGGTTGCCAGACTGATGTAACTCCATTCACAAGAACCCTCTGGGCCCAACCCATCAGCCAATTGTTTCACTCATCTTATTATGCTTTATCTAACTTATTCTGGTCATTTTGCCCAGAAGGATACTGTGAGAGACTGTATTGAAAGCTTTACTAAAATCCATAGTGATTACACCGAAAAGCTTCCTTGGTCAACTAGCTGGGTGATCTCGTCATAGAAGGAAATGAAGTTTGTTAGACCTGACCTTCCCCTAGTGAACCCATGTTGACTCTGACCAATGCCTGCATTATCTTTTAAGTGTTTTTAAACAACTCTCAGAATAATCTTCTCCATAATTTTACCAGGCACTGAAGTGAGACTGACAGGCCATTAATTGCCAGGCTCTGGTTTGATCATTCTAATTCTTGAAAGTCCCATTAGGCTGCAGCATTTACAGGAAAGGAATGAAACACTGTAACACTTCATCATTAAAAGTGTAGGATCTGAATTTTAACTTTTGTAATGGAGTAACTCTTTTGTAATTCGAGCTTTCATGCAGTTCAAAGTAAGAGACTTTCCACAAGTAATTTAGACCAATCTGGATATTTTGATGTTTTTTTATTATTTGTATATGGTAGTGTATTGATGCTCTATGATTCTCTACACAATATGTTTTAATCCACATGGCATGGGAAAATGCTGCTCTTATAAAGGGCATAGACTTGCTAGGAAAGTCTTAGCAGACCCGAACTTTCAATAAGCTCTTAATTGACTTAGGAATAAAAGTCCATTAACCACTGAAAAGCTTATGCATTTCTGGAAATTACACATGTGGCAATTTCCCCTAAGGTTACACAGAGGGATAAAGAGTGTGAAGAGTACCCAAGCCTTCTAATAGCCATTACTGTGATGACTTGACTAGAAAACTATTCCAAATAGTTCACATAATATACGTATGGTATGACATTAGCTATCCTATCTCCATCTTTCTTGTCCACATGACCTACAAAGTCACAAAGATCTTGTGTATAAGCTACTAGAAGACAGTATTCCCAGATAATCATTCAACATAAATTCATCTGGGATTATGGCAGCTTTGTGCACCTGGAGTGGGAATAGATAAAGCAGTTTCCATATTTTCTTGACCTATAATCCAACTCTGTACCAAACAATGAGGGGCTCTCTGCAGGTCTTTTAGCCACTGGAAAGAATAAACCAGCAATCCAAAGGTTTTGCATTGTCCGTAGTATTGCTTCTTCATCATAAACACACATAATATTTATACAAATGTTATGTTTTTATACAAATCAGCTATTGAACTGAGGTGACTGCAAGCAGCAAACCGTTTGAGGCATCCCTACTAATATACCGCAGGGCTGCTTCCAGAGGGAACCGTCTACCAAATTAGACTCCAGAGTGCTTAAGGCAAAGATGAAACTAAATCTGGAAGTCTCAGCTCCTCCTGTGTAAAATACATCAGAAAGCTAACAAAATCATTCTTAAAGGATTAACTAGCATCCATAAATGTTAAACTGTGATTAGAAGTTCTTGATAAAGCCTATTGTAACAGAACATTTCAATAGATAAGGAGACTATTATGATCTGAACTAATATAAATTTTTTATTTGAAGAAGTGATTTAAATACACTGTCAGTTTTAATACAAGATAATAGGGTCAATATTTCAATGAGTCTCATGTAGGAGAAGTGTTTTCATGTAGAGATAATCATCATAAATACAAGAAATACAGAAGCAGAAACAATAAAAATCACCAAAATAACCTATAAAGAGTAAACACGAAGCACTATTCAATACGAATTGATTTTAACTTCAGTAGTCTCAGCAAAGGCATATTTTTACTTATAATGGGAAAGGTGCCATGTAAGAGATTATTGCTCTTTGTCCACACTGGCTTACAGTCAGACTTGGGCAGGCTATCATAATGTGTCAGCATACTACCAAGGTTTATAGATATAAAAAAAAAATGAGGAAAGTGAGATTAGCACCGTTGAAGAACCTTCCTGTTTTAGTTTTATAACAGTAATGCAGCAAGAAGAATCATGAAATCCCCAGAGAATATGCAAGAAGAGGAAACAGAATGAATTAGGAAAGATGAGATGTAATTAACTGCTGCTCTCTGACCAGACTATATATTTGTAATCCTGTGGAAAGTAAACAGGTTTTGTAGGTGGACCTTTTGGGAAAGCAGCTAATGGAACACACAAACAGCAGACGGAGAAGTGTAAGGAGTTTAGAACACCGAGCTTCTAAATTAAATCCTTTGCTATTACTTTGGACATGGACTAGGAAATGAAAAACTATTTTTGAGGTAATCCATTTAAATGTTTGTAATTCAAGAACTCTTAAATATGTCAACAACAACGAAAAGAAGCACCCATCGGAGATTACATGAAGATTTTTGGCTGTTTATGAGTGTTCTTAAGACTGCAGCAGACCCATCAGTCATTGAATTCAGTTTCCTTCTGCTATAGTAAATAAAATCACATAGGCGGTTTTATTTTTTTAAAAAATGTAATTTTGAAAATGACAGCAAGCTTGATAGGCTTGAAAGAAGTACACAGGCACTATCTCTCAAGTCCTTTCAAACTGCTGAGCTGTCCTCTGCCTTCTCTGTCCCCAAGATTGCTCTAATCTCTTATTGCTCCTCATGATGGTGGAAAAAGAAAAATCTCATAAATTCAGTTTAAGTATCAGATTACAACTACTGGGTAACAAAATACAAGTACCACTTAGTTAAAATATGCATTATTAGATCTTAAACAGAAGAACCAAGGGACAGTTTATAAAATCCATGATATGCAGGTTGTAGACCTATACAATTCAATGACATCTTTTAATTTTGTGTTGCACTGAAACTACTAAGAGATGCAAATGTCAACATCAGTGTAAAATGTTTGAAAGTTCAAAGTCTGTTGAAAATTCAAAGCCGAGTATAACCCTATGTGGATGTTTCACTTGATATTTTTGATTATGCTCATGGTTGTTTTGTACCTCTTATTAGTTGCAAGACTTTTAAAACCCAGAGATGCTGTCATTTTTTAAAAATATACATGACTGAAATGTTATTCTCTAAATTGACTCATTCACTGTGAATTAGGTACAACTAAGGAGTCTGGAGTGCTCAGGATTTCTAATTTTAGAGTGTTAACTGATGACAGTAGGACTAGCCTTTAATAACATTTCTTCCTTTCCTTTCCTCAGCATCTTTCAGTCATTAAGCTGTTATTAATAAAATCAAGCCATTCATACTCACACAATACCTGTGCTTCTTCACTTGGGCAGGTCGCTGGCACACTTAGACATGCTCTCAGCAGCCTGCTGGTGCACGGCTGAGACAGCAGCCCCAGCTTTTTGCTCAGAAGCACAGAGTTAAGTTTTTCTGTAGCAGATACTAGAAAACAGCCTTAGTAATGCAAAATCACCTCTCAATCATAAAGTTATCTCTCATGAAAGAAAGATGGAAGCCTACACTTTCCTATTCATATATGCAGTGTATATGTGTACTGCCATCTATTACCAAGACAAATGCCTGATCACAGCTAGATGTATGATGGTATCTTTCACAGTCAATATTATACAATGGAAGATTAGTGATCCAGCAACCGTACACTATATCAGCTGGCCCAAATTCATTTTTCCTCCAAAACCTATGTAGCAGTTATAATGCTTTCAGCTTTGGAAGTGTTATAGCGTGGCTTCAGGATCCTGAGCACCAACAGGTTTTCCCTATGTATCTTCCCCCCCGGTGATCTGGACACAATCATTGTGCTGTGTTTAAAAATGTACAAAATATTTAAATTCTTAACAATATAATCAGGATTTATTTTCTGTCATTATCAAAGTTGGAATCCATGTCTAGCAGATATCAATGCTGGATTACTTGAACAGCTGCTTTTTCAGGTCCCTAAAACAAACTAACGTGAGATACTGTGAATAATAATCCAGAAGCAGGATGCAATTATTTCTTCAGCATAAACAAACCTATGCAAATCTTGCAGCATATATCTAACATTTCTTGAATACATTTTCACAGAAAGTTTAAGATTCTGATATTTCTTATTTGTTGTGTGCTTTAGTGCATCTTCAGTCCATACTTTTTGATGATACCACAGTTTTCAAATCTATGTTCTTGATCTCACTTATTTGATTGTCTCTTGCTAATTTCAAGATTTTTTTTTTAATTTACTTTTATTTGGTTTGTTCTCTTTTTTTTTTTTTTTTTTCCTGTCCTAATGTTTTCTCTGTGTATACCTTTTTCTTTCTGTCTCCATGAGCTCTTGTGGCACATTAGACACATTTGACTAACATTATACGCGCTACCTAAACTAAATTGAACATATTCATATTGACGTCTTTGGAAGCTGATGGAAGCAAATAGTCTTTTTAAGAGGGGTTCATCTCTTCTTAAAACAGGTATTTAGGATGAGTCAAATTCTAAGATTGGCTATTTCTCCAACACTACCTACATGAGTAACTTGGGGGACCATCTCAGATGTCTAGCAAGTACACATCTAAAATTTAATGAGATATATCCAACACTCGAGAGTTTCCTGAACAAATTCTGTGAAGAAGTGCTATTGAAGTTGATGCATCTAAAATCATTCCCAGTGTTCAGAAGTTCCCTTGCTTGCAGCTGCTGCCATCTTTACACAGCTTGCTGTTGTTCTGGGCAGTGTTGCTTCCTCTGTGCCAAAAACTTAGGCTTTCCTTCTTTGTATGCTGTTCCAGTCTCAACATTTTAACAGTCTTTGTTACAGCAGTTCAATTTAAAAGCAGGATGCTGAAGCTGTGTTTCATTCCACATCTAGTGTATTAATTGTCTCTTGCTGAAAAGGCTAAGCTGCTAGTATTTTGTGCATTTACTGGAATAAATGTCTGTGTGGGCGCCTGATTTTCTCTTCTGCAACAGACTCCTTTTTGCCTCGCCAGAACATGCAAGCTGATCTGAGTGAATGTTCTGCTTTTTAATTCTCTATGGTGTAGTAAACTTAAGTCAACCTCTCCTAATGTCACTCCCTCTCTTAGGCTACTGAGGTCCATTAATATCTGATCTCATATGGGGGTCTGTAAATTCATCAAAATTGAATATTCAGCTCAAGAACACAAAAATCTTTATTAAATAATTCAAATATTTCTTACCTTTTCCTGCTTTATGAAATGAAAGTAAGATGTTTCAAAAGCTTTTTTTCTTGCTAGGAATGCAATGATCTGCAAACTTTTGTGGCACAGTCTGGCAACTTGTTCTTCCCTTCTTAACTGAAGGTAGTTAAATGACTGAGAGACAGCAGTTTATTTTTTAAAAATATATTTATGTTGTTGCTTTTTGTGACTCCTCTCACCTTCATGAAGAGATTTTTTTTTTCTTTTCAGATCTTTATTTCAGCTACATTCCCAGTGCTATATTTAATTTTATGTTGCTTCCACACTGTAATTGCTTTTTCCTCTATGCCAACATTTGAAGATACTTTCTTTTGTTTCTGCTCTCATTTCAAGATGCTTTTTTTTTGTTTCTTTATTTTTTTTTTTCCCTTTCCACTTCTACTCTAATGACAGAGTTGCTCCGTTTTTTGGTGGTGTTTAAGAGGACTCTAATGTACAAACAGTTGAGATACCAACACAGATAGAAAGATTTTAAAACAGAGAGAGATCTGTGGACCATGTTTTCACATATTACATCTTGTGTAAACTAGGAAACTTATTTTAACAGGCCACTCTAACACTTTGGCTATATATCTCATCCTCGGGTCCCTGAGGATTTAGAAGCTTACTTTTCTAAAATACATTATCCTTATTTTCTATGCACTATTAAACAAAAATACCGATTGTTATATATCTATATGTTCTAAATGCTTGAGGGATTATTTCTTCAGCACAATGAAATGAAGATACTTTAATTTGGCAACATACAGTAGCTGTGTGTTTTAAGCAGCTCCAGAAATATTAAGCCATTTTATTTTACCCTAGAGGGACAATGTTCTGAGCTCACTAATGGTCTTATATTCCTTTACCAGAAAATTAAAGTTGTAAGTATTGGTAAGCCTATTGCTGTTTTTGTTATTGCTTTGTGTTCATGTTGGAAATAATTCATTGGCTAAAGGACAATTAAAATCTTATTTTTAAGAATCCAAGCATGATACATGGGATATGTACTTAGAATGCTACAAAATATCTCTCTGCAAAATTACTCTGCTTTATTTTGTTTTACGTTAAGGTTGTGTTTGTGATATTCCTCTGGTTTCTTATCAACATATATAGATTTTTAAATAAATCAGTAGAATGCTCTCAAGCCATATTTCAAGTTGGCTTACATTTAATTCCTGTATATAATGCAATCCCTATAAGCTTATAGAATCACAGTAGTTCAGATGGCATCTGAAATCTGCTATACTTCTAATAGGACTCAATAAATGGTCTGGCTATATCTGTACTAGCAAATTAAACATGCCAGGAACGATTTACAGGCACAGAGGCTGTTAGGAAGCAGCAATTAAAATTCTGTAGCCTCCAAATGGGGAGGGAAAATGTGGGAGGTATACTACATTCAAAATACCATGAATTCTATGAGAGATATGTTACTCAACCTGCACCATAACCATGCCAAATTTTGGCAGGTTGTTTTCTACTGACTCTATATGGAGATCTGGTGACCTGGAATATTTACTGGTGCTAGTACAGTTGTGACCTCTGAATACTGAATCAGGAATTAATTCTGTTGTAAATTATTTGAGTTATTTTCTGGCTTTCAGTAATTATTTATATTAGTCTTTTCATTTGTCTGTAACCTATAGCTTGCTACCTACATGTGTAAAACACAAATTATTTTCCTGTGACTGAATCTTTTTCTTTTTTTTTTCAGAGATTCTACCTGACTTTTCCAGAATTCTTCTGATCCTTCCTAATAGGAGGACACTTTGACAGTTACAAGCTTTCTGAAGAAGCTATAGATGGCATGATAGCATCTATTTTTAGAAATCTCTGATGTAAGCAACAATTCTACATACATGCAACACTGGTTTAGCTGGAGGAAGTAGGCGCTCAAATGCAGTCAGATGTCAATAGTTGTCAGAAGCAAGTTTTATATTAAAAGCTCTAAAAATAGGGATTTAAATAGAAAGAGTAAAATAATTCCAGTCATAGTACAGTAAATAACACTGAAACTGTGGCTTTGGTACTTTTTAGCTGTTGGGGATTACCACTGTGCAATGCTATCTACTTCTGGCAGCATGTAGTTGTACTGGTATATTGTGTTGCAGGGCATTGTACTGGGATGAGAGTGCTATCCATGCTTAGAAAGAGGGGGAAATAAAACTCAGTAAGATTTTAATGAGGATTATGAAGTTCCCATGGAGTTCCCGCTGCTGCCCAGATAAGAACTGCCCCTGCACCTGATTTCAGAAAAACAGATGTGCAGGTTCAAGTGAAATGCAACATTTTATGTGAACACATACAACTAGTTACACTTATGGAACAAATTAAACAATGCTCTTGGGCTATCTTTTTCTTCCTGATGTCACCTCACTATTATTAGTGATAATGAGTTCTGGAAGTAGGGGAAAGTACTGAGAAACAGCTCTGGGAACAGTTCAAATAAATTACAAAATTAACAGTGTGCCCTGGCAGCCAGGAGGCCCTACTGTGTCCTGTGTCTGGCACGGCATTGCTAGCTGGTCAAGGGAAGGGATTGTCATGCTCTGCTCTGTGCTGGTGCAGCCTCACCTCGAGTGCTGTGTGCAGTTTGGGCCACCACAGTATAAAAAAGATAAAGAGAATGTCCAAAGGAGGGAAACAAAGATAGGGAAGTGTCTGGAATGGAAGACACACGAGAAGTGGCTGAAGTCACTTGGTTTGTTCAGCCCAGAGCAGAGCAGGCTGAGGGGAGGCCTCATGGCGGCCTGCAGCTCCCTCACGAGGGGAGTGGAGGGGCAGGCACTGAGCTCTGCTCTCTGGGGACAGCGACAGGACCTGAGGGAATGGCATGGATGGCAGGGGAGGGAATAGTATTTTAACCCAGCTGAGCAGCTGAGCTCCACTACAAACACTCTCTCTCTCTCCCTCCCCGAAGGAAAAGGGGGAGAAAATATGATGAAAAGGGCTTAAGGGTTAAGATAAGGACTGGGAGATCACTCAACAATTATTGTCTTGGGCAAAACAGATTCAGCATAGGGAGATTCATGTCATTTATTACCTATTATTAACAAGCTAGAGCAGAGAGAAAGTAGAAGCAAACTACAAACACCTCCTCCCCCCAAGCAATGCAGGGGAATGGGAAATGGGGGCTGCAGTCAGTCCCTGACGCTTCGTCTCTGCCGCTCCCTCATGGTCACTCTCTGACCCTGCTCCATATGGGGTCTCTCCCACGGGATGCCGTCCTTCCCCAACTGAGCCTGCAGGGGCAGGCAGCAGATCTTCAAGAACTGCTCCCATATGGCTCTGTACCACGGGGTCCATCCCCCAGGAGCAAACTGCTCCAGCACAGGTCCCCCACGGGTGGGCAGCAGCTCCCCCCAGACCTCCTGCTCCTGTGTGGGCTCCTCTCCACGGGCTGCAGCTCCGGCCCGGGGCCTGTTCCTGCAGGGGCTCTCCATGGGCTGCAGCCTCCTCCAGGCCACATCCACCTGCTCCACCGGGGGCTCCTCCACCCATGAGGGGGCTGCAGCGTGGAGATCTGCTCCATGTGGGACCCATGGGCTGCAGGGGGACAGCCTGCTCCACCAGGGGCCTCTCCACAGGCCACAGGGGAACTTGTGCTGCATGCCTGGAGCACCTCCTGCCCTGCTTCTGCACTGACCTTGGGGGCTGCAGGCCTGGTTCTCACTCATTGTTCTTCCAGCTGCAGGTTTTTTTCCTTTCTTAAATCTGATCTCACAGAGGTGCAAGCAACACCACTTATTGGCTTGACTCTGCAGTGGCAGGTCCCTTTGCAGCTGGCTGAAACTGTCTCTTACCTAACATGGACGCAGCTGCTGGGCTCTGCTCACGGAGGCCAGCCCTGCAGCCCCCCACTATCAAAACCTTGCCATGTAAACCCAATACACAGGTTCAGGCTGGATGTTAGGAAAATGTTCTTCACTGAGAGGATGGCCAGGCACTAGAACAGGCTCCCCAGGGAAGTGGTTGTAGGACCAAATCTATCAGATTTCAAGAAGCATTTGGACAACACTGGCAGACATAACATCTGATTTTTGGTTGGTCTTGCATGGAGCCAGGAGTTGGACCTGATGAGCCTTGTGGGGGTCCCTTCTAACTCAAGATATTCTATGATTTTCTAACTATTAACAACTTTCCATTAATAGCTCTGGCTAATTTTTGTGAGCATCTTTATTCTCAACAATGGATTTTTCTATACTAGAACAATGTGAAAGTAACAGATTTTCAAATTATAGAGTTCACAACTGAACACTTAAACCCAAAGCAGCAACTCAGAAATATGGGTGTAAGGAGGTTCTTACCTACAGCTATTTCTCTAAAAATAAAGCACACAAACATACTTATGCACAGTTTCTTAAGCAGAAGAAATGCAAGAAAATGGCAAATACATGGAAAGATTCAGGGAAACTTAACAGAAGTTGTAAATGCTTTATTGCTCATGAGTGTTTGTGATCTTTCTGCCTCTCTGACACCTAATGTTTGCTTCTCCTCTCCTCTTTGATACTTTCTAATTTCTCCCACACTACGTGTTTTGCCCCTTCGTTTCCTTGCCTGCACCACTGTCATTGCTGTCTCGCTCTCTCTCTAGCTGACACATCTATTCACTTCGATATTTTATGTGAAACTGTCACACTAAATTCAGATTATTAGCATGACATTTGTATGAAATGATTTTATGGTTTAGCTATATTTTCTAGATTTTTCCCCTAAATTATTGCAATATAGTAAGCCAAATACAAAAAGTGAAGAAGGGGAACTGAAATTTTAGGTCACATTTTAAGACATTCTCATGTTCCATAAAAAGTTTGACAGGCCTATGTGGTCACCTTTTTAAAAGCAAGCCTGATTTTATGCTATTAGGCTATAATATAATCCATAAATGTACCCCAGACATGTCAGTATTTTGTAATTTGTTGACATCTTTTAGAGAGAAATAAATAAGCTCCTATCTTATTGCTTATGCAGTCCTCCTCTTCATCATGGTGAGAAACAGGGAAAATGACAACATTGCCTCAACTGAAACAGGAATTAATTAGCTGTATCAGTGCTTTGTGAAGGATTAGTACAGAGCAAAGCCAAAGTCTGAATGCAAAAAAAAAAAAAAAAAAAAAAAAAAAAAGGAAAAAAAATCACTCAATGTTGCATAACAAGCTCTTATGAAGCAAAGCAGTCACCTAAGTTTCGTAGAACAGAATAACTTCTCCTATTCCAAAACACTGTTGGATATGTAAGACAGGGAGCTATAGGTGTTCCCAAGCTAGCACTATGAATGCAGGGAACATGCACCAGAATACACAATAGCCTTCACCTGTTACATTTGGTCCAACACTTGTGATAAGGAATGAAGAGAGTTGTGGACAGCTTCTCCATTTACACAGAATTAGGTACAGAATGGCAGAATGAAGTACAAGGAAGTACCTACCTGACTTTTCAAGATCATAGCAGCTTTCATAAATTCTGGCTTTTCACAAGCTTTCTGATTTTCTGGCTGCCCTGCTAAATTATGTCAAAGTAGTTTTGATTTCTTACAGAAAGAAATAGTTCCCAAATATGTCAGTGACTGCAATAACAGTTAAATGTCGTTGCATGCTCAGCAATTAATTCATTCACCAAACAAATGTGAACTTGGACCCATTTTTCAACCTTTAGCTTCAGACTTGAACATGAAATTGGTTGTTAAACCTCACTTTTTCCAGCTGTATCAGTTGGTCTAATAATGGCATTTATATTCTGTGGTAGATTCTGAACACTGTAGCTACCCTAAAAACAAGCTAATACAAAATAATTAAAAACTGGAGAATATTAATGAAGACATTGCAAAATACACTGTCTGTGTATTTTTCAGAACATTTTCCCTTTTGTTGTTGTTGTTGTTTTTTTTGTTTGTTTATTTGTTTGTTTTACCAACTCTTATGAAGAATGTTAAACAGAGGTTAAGTATGGAAATAGTTACATCACCAAAAACAGAGACTATGAGTGGAAAAAAATCAAAATGGCATTGTATTTACAGATAATTTCTTTAATGTAAATTATAGCACCATGGTGCATGTTCACATGTCATTTTCCAGTGATCTTTCAGTATAATAAAATGATTATCTTTTTAAATTTTAATGTTATTTTTATTTATTTATTTATTAGAGAGAGAGAGATTTTTAAGGTTTATTTGTTTATTTTGATCTTGATATCTCTTCTGGAGCACCATGATGGCAGAGAGTATCAAAGGCTCAGTAACATCAGAGTAACCGAAAGGTCTGGGGAAATTAAGGCTTGACCTTGTCTCCTTTCAGCTTCCTCTGGGTGCTTAGGTGCCTTGACCTGCTCAGCTGCCATCAGGGTAGAAACAGTAAAACAGTGCTGGAAAGAACTGGGGTGGGAAAGGGCTTCAAATTCTCATCTGGAGTCTGAAAAGGCTCTCTACATTCATGTTAATGGAATGAGGCATACCTCAGACCTCTTCACTGAATAGATACAAACTTTTGTATTTTTCTTTGGAGAATGTTTACCTCATTGGTCAGTGCTGGGACTGAATCAGGGGATTCAGGGAATAAGGGTAATACTGTCGGTGCAAAGCTGGAGGAGAAAGCAGTTTGGCTGGGCAAGGATGGCTGCTGGTTACTGAGGCACCTTGTGTCCATTCCCTGACAAATATCTTTCCCTCAGAGATCACTAGAAAGGAGCAAGCAACCTCAGTGATGTGTATGAGACCTGATTATATTACCCAGAGTCCCACAAGCAGGGTTGTACCATAGCTGTTCTGAGCAAGTGGGAAGGAAGTTGTCTCTCTGCTTTGTTCTCTAGTGAGCAGAGAGCAGCTGAGAGGTGAGCAGACATCAATGCCAGCTGAGTCTCACTGTAGCTTTACCACACATTAATTCATTAGCTGGGATACGTGGGTTTACATGAGTCTTGAATGATTAATAGCATAACAAGTGCACTGCAGACACTCAGAGGGCACTGAAAACATATGGATTTAAAAATTCTTCTGAGGAAAATTCTTGTTCTTACCCTGAGACCTAAGTAAGCTGCTTCAGTTCTTGTTCATGTATAGCTAGATGGACCTAAGATAAAATAAGCCCATTTTCTACTGCTCTTTTCCCAAATTCACTTACTTCATACCATGGAAAGTACCCCAAATGCCTTGTTAAAACAAGTCAAATATCTAGGAAGTTCTTCTTTGGACCAGCAGGAGAGCATGAAGAGTCAAACAGACTAAACAAAAACATAATATAGATGGGGAAAACTGATTATTAAAGATTACATAGTAAACAATGAAATAGATCAGCTTTGAAAGAGGATTTTGCTCAGAATCTTTTCTCTCTCTCTCTCTCTTTTTTTTTTTTTTTTTTTTCTTATTTATCCATGTGGTTGTTATTGACCTTGTTTGTGTACCTATGGAAATGTATACATTCATGTCAGAAATGTTCAAAACTAGCTGAGCATGTATTCACAAGTAGAACTATCTGCAATAGTCATTTGCTACCAAAACCAGTAATTTCAGTAAGATGTTGGCTGTCTTTCAATCCCATCTTAGTTTCAATATAGGAGTAAAGTAAATTGCATTTATAAGTATATCTTCTTTAGATGTTGGTTTAGATGCATCATGGCAGGGAAAAATGCTAGAAGTGACATCACTGCAGGATGAAAATCTGTGAGCCAAATCCGTCTGATGGTGCATTGAGAATAAAATTCCTTTTTTCTTTCTTTCTCCCAACATGTTGTTTAGATTTTTGTGTAATAGAATTAAACATTTTGAGTTTTCAATAAGAATAAACAAATAACTGAAAGTGAGGGTGCTCCTGTATTCATCTTAGCAGTGTGCTAACTGAAAACAAATGGTGACAGATTCATTGCCAGTATTGTTTATGTATATAGTTTGATTTAATCAAAACTGCATAATTGCTTACTGTTGTGAATCATTTAAAAGCATATTTCAAATTGATGAAATGGAACATAAAAATCTGTTTTAAATGACTATCATTTAATACTGAATTATTTTATCTTAAGCTTGATAGGGTTACATTTTCTATATTATCTGGGTAGAATAGTCTCATAATATTTGAAATTTCTTGGGTCATAATGTCTAGAATAGGTAGTGGTCGTGAACAGTCAAAAGAAGAATAATCTGCTAGAAAGGTGTTACTGAGCAGCTGCTGCAGTTAACTGTAGAAAGCAAGAGCAGAGGAGATTAAACAGACTGCCACAGTCTCATTTTCTGAAAAAGCAAGCTTTATACAAAGATGGTGCACATACATAAGTATTTCTCTATGTTTCTTCCTACATTTTTTTTTAATACATGGCTATACCACAGTTAAAATAACAAATTAATGGATCTAGCATGGAACAAAGAAAAGAGACTGTGCTACTGATATAACTGAAGGATTCCTTTACATTTATTAGACGTCAATGATCTGAATCAGTTTATTAGACATCAGTGTGGCCTTATAATGCTACAAACAAGGTAAATATTTTTACCTCCATTCAAAGTTAACTAGCACAAATCTAAAGGAGATCAGACACCACTGATTCCAGTGTTTACGAAAATACTTATGTCTATTTTAAGAACAATATTAAAAAGTAACTGTTTTTGTTAGATCCTGGGGTTACAGGTTTAAATTATGGATCTGTGGCACTGAAATAAAATCTGTATGGTTCAAGCTTTCTTATACTCTCAAGATACAGCCTTTGATCTATACATGTAGATTAAATGTCTAGTATAGAATAACTCAGCATCCTACCTCAGATACTAGAGAGCAGCAGATGTTTAGGGAAAGAGTATAAGAACCATTAAGAACCATGCAAATTTTAGGGCTTGATAGAACTTTCCATGTGGAGATTTCTACTTCATGTTTGGTCCTTCCCCACACAGAAGCTGCACTGACAACCCTTGCTGATAGTATCTTCACAAAAGTAGCTTCAGATTTCAGAAGTTCAATAATTTTCATTTGGGTAATATTGCCTACAGTGAATACAGTCCTAGTTCCTAATTGATGGAATTCCTTGAAGTTAATTAAAGTTCATTTGCCTAATATTGCTTGCATTAGGCACAACTCTTAATTTCTGATTGCTGAAAGTGTCATCCATCAGTTGTAGTGGAAGAACCAAGAAAAAATGGATGGTGGAAATACATGATTCAAAGATGATGATGAGGAGTTAGAACAGAAGCAAAGGTAGAGGAACCGAAGTTTCTTCTTGGAAAGTACATACTTTCTAGGCTGGATGTTGATGAGTTACTGCTAAGTACTTAAATGTTCATATAAACACTTGGCTAAGAGGAAGTTGGAGTCCAGATGTCATTACAGGCCAGTGCCAAAGATCCTTCCACTTGCTTTCAGAAGTTTTACCCTATGCTGCAGAAGACAAACTTCCTGCTTGAGGTTATTTTTGCACACCAGCAGGAATTCTCTTAATAGTCATAATCATTTTTAACTGTTTTATTTTATCTGCTCGTTATCTGGTTAGATATCAAATGAATATATTACCCACATAATTCCTGTGGATTCATAACATTTGTATAGTTATTTAAGTAACTGTAATTGGGCAATGTAATATTATCACTATCAAGGCATCTGTTATTTTGCATTCAATCCAAAGTGGTACTATGTCCCAGAGGAGATCTTCCAACAGTTATCAGCTGTGCCAGGATTTCTGTTCTGGTGCACATCAGAAATGTATAACAAATCATACAAAAAGCTACACTAGTTAATTAATTAAAAGGACAAATACTAAATATTTGCAGCACTAAATAGATCTGCACAAGAGCCTTGAACAATGCTTCAGTGACTTTAATTTGCATAGCAGTTGGCAGTGCAACCTCCTTTGTTAACTAAATTTTTATTCACCATGAAACCTTTATTCTTATACATACTAAAAATATGTGTAATGTTGAGTTACTTATGATCTGTTGATAAACTCTTATTAGCTACTGAAGATAATTGCAACACAGTAAAGGAATGAACGTGAATTTTATTATAGGAGGTATGAATACAAAATCTGTCTACTATCCCTTTTCAAGTAACTGAATTAAATTTCTGGGCAGTTCAATTACAACTTGCTTGAGCATGGCATTACATCTTCTGCAATGTGCTGCCAAATTGAGTGACATCTCCAGATGATTAGATTTCATTTAAAGTAGAATTTCAGGAGTGTAAAAGTTGTACTGTGCTACTGTCTATACAAATATCATAATTCATTATAGAGTAACAGGATATTTATATTGAGGTCTTTAGGACATGGTGATTAAAATAATACAAATAACTTCTACTGTACTCTTAAACCACTGACAGCTTTACCACAGTAAAAGTGTCAGGGTGAGGCCCTTAAAGCTATAAAATAATTTAAAATGCTGCATGTCTTTCACATATTTTACAGACTAATCATTTCCATTAAAATTGAATTGTGAGAGTGTGTAGCTTTTAGGAAAGCTGACTGAATCACAGGCCAAACTTACTCATGGTGAAGGAAAAGGACAGGGAGTGTTTCATAGAACCGTAGAATAATTTAGTTTGGAAGGGATCTCTGAGGATCATCTAGCACAGCATCCTGCCTGATGTCAACTATAACTAGAGTTATCTCCAAGGTTGGAGATCCCACACTACAGGGCAACCTGTGACATTTAACCACTCAGTGGGGTGGATGTAGTCAAAATTTCCTGTTGCAAGTTGTGTCCATTGCTTCCTGTCATATTCCTACAAGCTTCCAAGAAGCACCTGGCTCTTTGCTTTGCATCCTCCCATTAGGCAGATGAAGACCACATAAGATAACCCTGATTGCACAGATATTTATTCATTGTTGTACTGCGTTATCTGCAACTCCTGAGATTTTTATTTTATATTTTTAAGGTAGCTCTTTAGCCTTTGTTGGAATACTTGTGTCTAAGCCCCAATTATGGAATTTGCTGTTCAGACATCACGCAGCCTATAAGCAGTGAAAGGAAAATAATCTGTCAAATTCCTTCTCAGCAACCAATGATTTTTAAAGGGGGTAGGACTTCTGAACAGTACATTATCACTTTGGTTAACGTGCATTCAGCAAGCCAAAAAATAGTAAGTAGTCTGCTCTGGAAGGCTACATCTAGAAAGTGTTAGACTAGAGGATAAGGGAGAAATATGGGAGATCTGGATCTCACAAAAAATGAAAAAGAGAAGTGTCACCTCACCAAACATAGCTATTACTTTGTCAGACACAACCAGAAATTTCTCCTATTGATTTCCCTAAGGCAGGAAGTTCTAATAATGTTTCTTGAAGATGTATATAGCTAAGAACTTTATTTAGATATGATAACTTTCTATATGTAATACTATTACTCAGTATTGATACATTACTAGTAATAATTCTGTTAGTGAAACATGCATCTATCAAAAAAAAAAAAAAAAAAAAAAAAAAATAATTATAGTGTGGTTAGACAAGCTTTGCATGCACTTTGAGGCATTTTATATATCCATGGATTAAAATAAATTCTTACCAAAAATAAGAAATCAAACAAACATAAATATACGAACATATATAGACTAAACATATTGCACTATGAAATTAAGATGATATTTGAAACTGGCTTAGAAGAACTAGTAGAGTGTGCCATGATTCTTGTCCTCTTCCACATATATTCAGGAGGGATTTTGCACACAAGATATCTCTTCCCCAGAAGAGAAGTTGTTATAGCTTTGCAGACTGTGCATTTTTGTCAACTTGAGCCTGTTGCCAGTGACTGAACATTCAGTGATTTAACAGGTATAGATATAGCCCAGTGAATCAAGGCTGTCATGGTATCTAACTGAAATCACTCAGATATAATGTCCACCACAGATGGACAAAAGTGTAAAACCCACAATGCACTAAAGACTAAGAAAATACTATTAAATTTCCATTACAGCCATCTTACTGGTAACAGGTATACTTCAGACAGAGGTATGATTCATGAAAATGAGTAATTAATTATAAAGGACTGTCTCAAAATGCACTTAGCAGATGCCATCACAATTATTTAAGTGCCACTTCAAAGTGAGTAACATCAGCAGTCTAATTATCCCATGGAAAAAAATAATTCTATGTTAATCTAAGAACTAGCTTGTATTGAACTTTGTAGAGCCTGACTGCGGGGCTGTGAGAATATTCTTCCATTAACCTTTAGACAGATCCTTGCGTAATGTTCCCAGATGCTACACATAACACTGAGAAACCTGCATCTTGGAAACATTCCCCTGGAGCAGGGAGAAGATGGAAAAATACTTGAAGTTCACTCAATCTAACTATTTGAAAAACATTGTAGTACTCCCATGTAGTACTTGTGCTGCCTTAATATAAGGAACTTTATCAAATGAACAAATTATGCCTACTAATGTTAGTGCTTTTAGCACTGCACATCATGCCACTGCTTTGTACTGGGATGGGGCATAGGGAACAGAGTTGGTGCAGGGTTCTTTCTGGATCACAGTAAGAAAGGCCCAACAACAAATGGCTTAGTATTACAGCAAGTTAATTGGAGAGATTAAAAAAATATAGGTAGGTAGGTAGATAGATAGATAGATAGATAGATAGATAGATAGATAGATAGATAGTGAGTAAGCATTATATTCCTTCAGATGCTGGGTACCCTTCATTTGTACAGCTTCAGATGAGCCCCAGATGGATCTTCCCTGTGCAGACACACTGCACAGCTCCCCTCCATCCATACATGGAGGAAGGTTCATTCTTTTTGATCATTTGAGGTATTATATAATTTTATTGTAAGAAAACAATTCCATCCATAAAGGACGTTCTCACAAGAACTTCTTGCTGTACTTTTAGATACAGGCAATCCCATGCAGGTGGTATAATTGCTGGTACTGAGTGTTTGGTACTGAGAGCCTGGGGACTCCTCTTTTAGAACGAGCTGGCTGAGGTTATCCTGCAGCCAAAGGATCTGTGCACAACTTGAAGACCAGGCTGTATGCAGAGCATGGTGCAGCACAGCACAGGCCTGGACCCACTCAGTTTACCTGCTATGTGGATCACTATATCTTCAATGCACAAGGTCTTCAGGTAAGGATCACTACAACCACCTATGTGGACATTTATTTTGTGGAGAAGTTGGCAATAGATGGGATCCTACCTTGGCCAGGAAGCTAATCACCCCGATTCTGTAATGTTTTGACTGAAAATAAGGGGGGTTTCTTTCTTGTTCTCTGCACTAGAATAATGGAAAACTCTTCTACCTCTGTAACACCGGAAGACATGAAACTGAACCTGTGGTCTGGCATTGACAATTATATAACATTGATTTTGCCCTACTTATTCACTGTAAGGTTCAATAAAGACTTTTTTGAATTGCTTATCATTTTTGGGGAGGCTGAACAACTGTCCCCACTATGAACTGCAGTGTTTTTAATGCACCAGGTCAACACTGTATTGTGCTAAAATGGTATAGAAGTGAAAATGAACATTTTGGTGATGTTCAACACCTTGTTGTTTACCTGAGCCTAATTTCTGAAGGCAAAGGGCTGTGTCAGATAACTACTGACCAAGATATTTCACTGTATTGAACATCCCAGTAAATTCAAGTTGTCTATTAGTGTTTTTCCAGAAAATGGTGAGATGTCCCTTAGTGAATACTGCTAACGCTGTGTGGAGTAAAATAGATGATTGAAGCAGACATAGACAGTGAAATTTGATTGAATTTTTAGGGTTGAGGAAGCCACAGCTCATTTCACATTTTATACTTAATGTCATCTCAAAACTGTTTGGAAAGCTGTGATTTGGTTTCTGTCAACTATATTTCTGCAATGTGTTATTTTTTGGCATTACTGTCCATCATTATGTTGTTCTGATAGACAGTAAATGTCCCTTTGTAATTATAGATGATAGTATTCTTGTGTTCTTCCAAAGTTTAAATCCACTTAGATCTGCTTTTGATTAATAACTTTATAGATTCAAAGGTCGCACTTTGAAGTCAGTCTTTGTTACCACATCTAGATCACAAGAGTGATATATTTGGTTTAGTGATCACAGTTCTTGCTATTCAGCATTTTCTATCTCTGAACATTCAAAGTCTGAGCTGCCAGTCTCACAGTTGTGTGCAATATTGTATTTGTCATCTAAACTTTGAATGCACAAATAGCAATGCAAGTATACAATGCTTTTTTTGAAAGACGTTCAGATAACTCTTTGAGAGTCACTTAAGAACTGAATTACAGTGTACAACAGCACAGTACTTTAAAGGTAAATGAGCATCTGGTCTCGCAGTCTGAACTAGTTACAAACCAGAGTCCACTGAACTGCATTTGTTTAGCCCTGTGACTGATACTATGTATGCTTCTGCTGTCAAAATCACAAAATGACAATGAATGGACCCTGCCAACTATCTTCTTGATTGTGACATTTCTCACTTAAGTATTTGTATAAGTCCGACCTACCTAGTTTCTTCAAAGGTTTTGTTTTTCCTCTGTTAAGGCAAATGAAGGACTCAAAAACTTTTCACTGTGAATATGCTGTTCCAGTTATATATAGCCTGAGGTATCTTGGATCAACCATGATCTAATCAAGTACAGAACTTAAATGGAATCATAGATCTTGAAAACCCTTACCAAAAAAAAAAAAAAAATAAAATAAAAAAATCCATTAAGTCCTGAAATGACATGACTTTTGTATTTGGGCTTATTGAAGCTCTTTAAACTTTACACATCTTCTGTGCTTGCTTATGAGAATGTCTATTTGCACCTTCCACTTCAGAGCTTGGTTCCTACTTCCACCACGTATGCTTCAAACAAACCTGTGTTATGTTAAACTGTTTCCAAATCTATTGAGGTTACGTGATAAATAATAGTAGTAGTACATGTATAAAAAAAAGCTGGTACTATAGCATCTAATTTCCACATTAGTGGCAATCTTGGAGTATTGCATAGAAAGGGAAGAGATTAATTTTGATCTTAATGTGTCCACATGTACATGGACATGTAAGCTGGGTGCTTGACTCACCCTCCGAGTGATAAAAACTTTTAGTGCTACTTGAGGTGACCTGGAACCTTCTGTTTGTTGTGCAGCTCAAAAAGGTTTACATCTACCCTAGTGCCTGTGTCATATCTACTAACCACATTGTGTATGACTCAGATATTCTAATGCTGTATCACTTGGCACTAGATGCTTCTTTCTGGATACCCAAATCAATCCCTGTGTCTGAGAACCTATTTTAGCGAGCAGAGTTCTAGTCAATCCAGGCAATGGAGCCTTGAGAATAATTCAAGTTACTGTCTAAAGAAGACACTTGGTGACCAGTGAGAATATTTGCAGTGTAAACTGGTTGCTGTATACTGGCTCGACTCAGGTGATTAAACATAGACATTCAATTCAGTGTATTAAATGCATCCGGTTCCACTTGTGATGCCCATATAGATTTCAGATGCTGCTTTAAAAGGTCAAGGACCTCTTGTAGGTTAAATATCAGTTCTTCAGTGTCATGCAGATTTTTCCAGTATGTTGGAGCATCTCAAATGGTACTAGATGCCTACCGTTAGGCAGATGAACTCAGCCTATAATGTTCAGTTGGTAAAATAGGAGCTAACACTCATGCTGTATAAATAAGCAACTATGTGCAAACACACAAGTCTTGGTAACCTGCATGCTCTATCAATGGAGAACTCTGGCCACACAATATACTTATTTTCTGCAGTCTCTAAATGTACCATTTACAATCCCAGCCCATGTATTCTGAAAAATTAAAAGTGAATCAGAAACACAGAGCTGGTGTATTTTTCCCAGTGTAAATGATCTATCATTAATTAATGATCCAGTTCATTTTTCTTGATTCTTTCATATGGTTATCCGGTACAAATGTTCCTTCAATAATATTCCTTAAGATATATTTTGCCCATGAGGCTCACATACTAATGCCACGTTTGACTGACTAACTCTTTTTTGTAATTGCAAGAATTTTATGAGCTCAGTTTATACAGATTATATTTTCATATTCATTCAGTCAGAATCTTGACTTCCCATCATGGCAACTTGCTTGTGTTGGGAATTAATTCTGGTAACGTGCCAGTCATATTTTTGTAACTTACAGTGATTAATGACAAGTGCTTACTAAAGTATTATGTATCTATATCCTCTAATGGTCCTCTATGTTTGTGAGGTGAGATATTCTGTGACCCTTAAGCAAGGATGTATGTATGATTAAAATGGGCTAATCTAACATTATTCATGTCATCAGCAACTCACCTCTTAAAGGCTGTAAGGAAAAACAGCAACTACAGAAGGGAAAGCAACTAATTGTGCGGGTTCCTTAAGTCAGAACTGGGCATGGAAAACTAATCACTCAAATACCTAGTACTGCTATATATTATTATTATTATAATTAAAAGGAAATATATATTGGTTCTGTTTATAAGTCTTAACATTCTATTGCTTTTGTTTGGCCTGACACCTTGCCCTGAAGGTTTGCTTATAATTTTGATGCAGTATTCTACAGATATAGCATTTAATTTGACAGTATTGATGAAGTTAAAAAAAACTGTCAAGAGATAGTATCATCCTGAAGGTTAATGAATTTTAGATTTCAGAAAGAGACACTTTTATAGATGAATGAGAACAATATAAATATGTTTTTCTGTTCTAATAGGACGATCTTATGTATCTATTATGAAAATAACTGGCCAGTATTCATTACACATAGAAAAATTATTTTTTTTTTATAGTGGAAATTGGCTTGCTGAAAAGTGAGAAAACAAGAAGAAAGTGGAAAAAAAAAAAAAAGAAATAAAACTATTAATAAAAATGAGTTTACTCACTGAAGCAGCACTTGAGTAAAGGTCATTAATCTAACGACGAACAGTATCCTGTAAGATGGCCCCGGGGGCTGAACAAGGTGAGACCACTACATGCTAAATTTTGTTTTATTAAGTCAGTTATTATATTTATAACATTCATCCATGTCACAGATTAGGTCACATGGTGTTACGGGTGTTTCTGACTTTCTTTAAAGTATGTTTTTCCTGCTGCTGTCTCTATTTGTTGTCTCTATTTTTTGTCTCTGTATTTGTTTTTTCAGAAATTGTAGCATATAATTTTTAACTGCTTAAGAAGGTCAGCGTGATTTAAATCTGCTATACTTAAATGTTTTATAACTGCTTAAAAATTGTTCAAAAATAAAGATCTATTTTACAGTCTGTAAAAAAAATAAAGATATCTAGATAAGTCCTTGTGTCCTGGGTCCTGGTGGACAGCAAGTTGAACACGAGCCAGCAATGTGTCCTTGCAGCAAAGAAGGCTAGTGATGTCCTGTCCTTCATTAGGTAGTCTATAGCGAGCAGGTCAAGAGAGGTGATCTTTCCACTCTTTTCAGCATTGGTGAGGTCACATCTGGAGTACTGCATTCAGTTCTAGGTTCCTTGGACATTGATAGACATTGACATAATGGAGAGAGTCCAACGAAGGACCATTAAGATAATTAAGAGACTAGAGCACCTTTCTTAGGAGAGGCTGAGTGAGTTGGGAGTGTTCATCCTGGAGAAAAGGAGGTTCAGGGGGAATCTTATCAGTGTATATAAATACCTGAAGGGAACATGCAATGAAGATGGAGCCAGGCTCTTTGACAAGCAGGACAATAGGCAATGGGCATGAACAGGAACATGGAAGGTTCTGTCTAAACACCAGGAAGCCCGTCGTTACTGTTTGGGTGATGGAGCACTGGCACAGGTTGTCTAGAGAAGCTGCGAAGTCTCCCTCATTGGAGATCTTCCAAAGCTACCTGGACATGGTCCTGGGCAATCTGCTCGGGGTAGCCCTGCTTGAGGAGGGGTTGGACTAAATGCCTCCAGAGGTCCGTCAATCAGCCTGTGATTCTGTGAAAAGCCATTTCTGGATAAAATCTTTTGATCTTAATTGCCATAAATAACACAAAAGAATAATATATTATGAATTCCTCAAAAATTTGCAAGTCTTTATTTGAGAAATATGGGAATAAGCAAGTCTGGTACATTGCTTGCTGTAAAAAATTAAGTAAAATACTTCAGTAATATCTTGAAGGAAAAAGTGAGCCAGCCTCATGTGTTTGTCAAGAACAGATTCTCTATCAGTGCAGTTGCAAGCCCTAATCCTTCCATAAATATTCACATAGTAAATCTACAAAGTTTGTACTTCTGCTTTGAAAATTTTCTCAAAGGAGAAAAAAAAGTCATTCCTGAAGATGTGCTTCATGTTGAAATTTCCATGTTCTTTGCAAATGCAGTACTATTTCTGGAACAATATTGCACATACAGACCTAAATTCATGCTGGGATTTATTTAGACCTTTAATTTCAGACATATAGTTAGTCTTAGTTAGTATGTCAGTGTTTATGGAGGAAGTTACTAACTATATTTAAGTATTTTGCTGAATTGGGGTCTCATAACAGCAAACCAACAGGAGCCCAGTCTTTGGCAGATCTTAACAGGGAACTTTCCAGGAGTTGATATTGCTGCTGCAGCTGACAGAGACAACTTAGAAATTGAAAAATCGTTAATGAAAGCTTAACATTTTTTAAAATAAAATAGAACAAAATCCCTAAGGCAGATAACTGTGGAAACTTTCATGAAACAAGGAGAGTTGAAGACATGATTCTGTTTCATCAGTAAGGACAGAAGTAAAACTATAAGCCGTATGCTGGTATGGCAAAGCATAATATATTAAAAAGAATTCTAATGTCTTTTTCTCTTTCATCTTTTTTTTCATGCTTTCAAATATAAGCACTATATGAGATTAATATTAGAATGACAGGGACACTGAACTGGAAATTCATTGGGGTTTTAAAATATCATGTTTCAGGATTTATTGAAGGGATGGGGAAAAGAAAACAGGAAATGGCATATTCAGTGCAGTAAAGCAGTGAGATGCTTTTATATTCATAGAATCACAGAAAGAGAATATCCAGGGTTGAAAGGATCCACAAGGTTCATCAAGTCCAACTCCTGGCTCCACACAGGACCACCCAAAAAACAGATCATGTTTCTGAGAGCATTGTCCAAACACTTGAACTCTGGCAAGCTCAGTGCTGTGACCACTACCCTGGGGAGGCTGTCCCAGTGCCTGACTACCCTCTTGATGAATCACAGAATTGTCTAGGTTGAAAGAGACCTCAAGATCATCGAGTTCAACCTCTGACCTAACATTAACAAGTCCTCAACTAAACCATATTGCAAAGTTCAATATCTAAATGTCTTTCTAAGACCTCCAGGGATGGTGACTCTACCACTTTCCTGGGCAGCCCATTCCAATGCCTAACAACCCTCTCACTAAAGAAGTTCTTCCTGCTATCCAACCTAAAACACCCCTGGCGCAACTTTAGCCCATTCCTCCTTGTCCTGTCACCAGGCACATGGGAGAATAGACCAACCCCCACCTCACTACAGCCTCTTTTATTGTACTTACAAAGAGCGATAAGGTCACCCCTGAGCCTCCTTTTCTCCAGGCTGAACAAGCCCAGCTCCCTCAGCTGCTCCTCACAGCACTTGTTCTCCAGGCCCCTCAACAGCTTCGCTGCCCTTCTCTGGACTCGCTCAAGCACCTCGATGTTCTTCTTGTAGCAAGGGGCCCAAAACTGAACACAGTACTCGAGGTGCGGCCTTACCAGAGCCGAGTACAGGGGGACGATCACTTCCCTGGACCTGCTGGCCACACTGCTTCTTATACAAGCCAGGATGCTGTTGGCCTTCTTGGCCACCTGAGCACACTGCTGGCTCATATTCAGCTGACTATCAACCAATACTTCCAGGTCCTTCTCTGCCTGGCAGCTCTCCAACCACTCATCTCCCAGCCTGTAGCTCTGCTTGGGGTTATTGCGCCCCAGGTGCAGGACCCGGCACTTGGCCTTGTTGAACTTCATGCAGTTGACCTCAGCCCATCGGTGCAGCCTATCCAGATCCTCCTGCAGAGCTTTTCTACCCTCGAACAGATTTAATAAAGATATTAAACAGGACTGGCCCCAGTACCAAGCCCTGGGGGACGCCACTAGTGACTGGCCTCCAACTGGATTTGACTCCATTTACCACGACTCTTTGGGCCCGGCTATCCAGCCAGTTTCTAACCCAACGAAGCGTATGCCAGTCCAAACCACAAGCAGCCAGTTTCTTGAGGAGAATGCTGTGGGAAACGGTGTCAAAAGCCTTGCTGAAGTCCAGGTAGACCACATCCACAGCTTTTCCCTCATCCACCAAACATGTCACTTTAGAGACAGAGAAGGAGATCAGGTTCGTCAAGCAGGACGGGTTTTCATAAACCCATGCTGACTGGGCCTGATCACCTGGTTGCCCTGCAAGTGCTGCGTGATGACAAGATGTGCAAGAACCTTTTCCTAACACCCAGACTGACCCCCCCCCCGTCCCAGCTTCATGCATGGTTTTCTGCTGTCTTCTAACATTTTTCATGGACAGAGAATTTAAGAGAATTTAACTTTAGTTAAAGGGGAAAAAATAAGAATAAAAAAGATCAACGATCAATGAAGGTAGAAGAAAAATGCACAGTGGAGGTGAATAAAGAAACTTTAGCATATACAACAGCTCTTGAAACCAGGCTGAGGTAATCTCAGTTCTGCTTTGAGTAGACAGTTAATATTTTTCATGGTAATTTCCATCAGAAAACAACCAGGAACTGAAGGTAAGTCAACTTGCCTTCTGCACACCTGCTACTCCTCATCAACTATTTATGGCATTTTGTCTGCCCTTGCAGACTTACGCTCTCTGTATATATGTGTGTGTAAAAATATGCTCACATATATTCAAGAATTTTGCTAATGGTGTACTTTAGGAACAATCTTTTGTAACCAGAGCTCAGGTAGGACCTCTAGGATGGAAACTGCTGCTGCAGATGTGAGTAGGCAACAAGAAAAATGAAAATATGAAATGAAAATAATAAAAGCTGAACATGTATATATTTCATGTCTATATTCTGAATGTATACAGACATACACATATGTACATACATACATTCATATCTGTTTTGAAAGTTTTTGAACAGACAAATGTAATACCGAGGGGAATGCACTTCACTGAATTACCATATGCTAAGTTTATTCAAGTGTCATTAGTGCTGCTCATTAAATTGTTCTCTAGAAACAAATTCTTAGCTGAATTTAGTTTTATTTTTTGTTCCTGTTTATAAAGATTATGCAAAACTATCTTCTCTTTCTGGCAGATGCATTCATTATTCACACACACAAGATAAATGATTTCTCAAAAATTTTCCAGCTATGTATTCTTTGCAAACTATTTACACTGACTACTTGGTAAGTGTGACATAACTCATAAATCAAATTTTATTTTTATTCTCTTTAATTGGATGACTGAAACTTTTTAAAACTAACAAATAATAAATGGCAAGTAGTGAATGAAAACAAAACACAGCTAGAGCAAATGTTTGATACATTCCTATTTATGCTTAATTTGGTAATGCTTTAAAGATTTATGAATATTTTCATGAATAAGTAACTAGTTATAAATGGCAAGTAATATGACCTAACATATAGCAATAAAATGTTTCTTTAATATAATATTAGCAAATTAATTCTTTCTGCATTTGACCAATCCAATCTACACACAGAATGACATTTAAAATCCGAAACCGTTAGGCAATAACTATTAAAATTGTTGCAACTGGGTTTTCTGTGGAAAGTTTAGCACGACAAAAAAAAAAAAAAAAAAAAAAAAAAAAGTGTATATTTTTTGTATTTCAGATAGTATAATTTTTAAAATTTCAAGACTTCATATTGGAAGTTTACAGCACAATACAAGATATTCCGGGATACCTTTAAATGATACATCTGTCCATCTTAAAATTGCCATTAAAAAGTTTACAACACAATTGCTTTGGTATGTTGGCTGTTTCTTATGTTTTGGGTTGTTGTTTTTCTGTTTGTTTGTTTGTTTTTCATTCATTGGTTGGTGTTTTTGTTTGTTTGTTTGTTTCCTTTTGAATGTGAATTGCTGGACATTGTGTCTTTCTTTTGAATGTTGGACTACATAGGATGATAACTCATAGCTATAAATGAATTTCTGGATCCAAAAATAGCACTGCTTCCAAAGATGGAATGAAAGTAGCAAAGAAAGAAAAGTGTGCATTTGTGCAATTCAGTTCAAAGAATGAGTTCAAAGGACCTCTTCATGGACAGGTCCCTCACAACTGTAGAGATCAATTCTCTTGCCATTCAGCTGTAGCTGCTAGCATGGGTGGAGAGGTCAGCCAGCCCTGGGACGTTCATGAGCTTCTGACGATGAAGCTCTTATAGAGGATGCAAGCTATCGTCCACTGATGTGGCAGATAAGAATCACTCACATTGTAACATGTACTATAATAAAAACAACTTCTACTTCTTATACTTATTTTCCCTTTGTAACTTCCTGTCACAGCTATCCAGCTGTGTCTCCTTCAGAAAGGGGACAAGAGAAATGCAATTAAATATATTACTCTGCTTAAATAGTTGGGAAGCAGTTAAATACTGAGATGATGACAGTTACATGAATGCTTACACAGATAAATAAATGATACTTTGATGTGCATGATAAAGAACTGTTGTGTTGTTTTTTTCAGTATGTGCATTTTTTTTTTCTCTTTAGCAATAACACTACCACATTCTCTTCTGAGTATTGCAGATTTGTAAGGATAGTTTTCTAATCTTGAATCCAGGTTAGCAGAGCATTTTGACCTCAGAACAAAATATTAATGCATGTTTTTCAAACTACAGATATCTGCTAAATAGACATAATAGATCAGAAAAACACTAAAAGAATCAGGAACACAAAAATACACTAATCATTGAATTGCAAAGTGCATTTCAGCTAATAGTAAATTGTTCTTCAACTATATTTACAGGAGACTGAAGATAAAAAAATTGCTGAAATTATAGATGAATAAGGATAGAAATGATAAAAGAATAGTAGATTTGTTGAACTGGTGCTTTACTTATGTCTTTTCAGAGGAAAATGAGAACAGTGTAAACAAAGACAGGAATCATATTTCTTGATATAGGTGAGAACAGAGCTATTAGATACAGTGTGGATAATAATAGAAATAGTGTCAGATCTAAGACAGACGACCTTGCAATTGGTAGTTTATGGGTTTTCCTTTTGTATATTCATTCTATTTGTATATATAAATTGTCTTTTCCTTGTCACTGTCCTTGGAAGACTTCACAAATTTAAATTTGATGAAAAAGTGCTCATGAAAGAAGAGAACAGTTAAATTAAAAATGTCATAAGCAAACTACAAGGATTATATACAGAAGATATCTAAATTTTGCAAACATAAAAATAGTATTTGTAAAATTCCAGATTTTTTATTTGATATAGTCAGCATATAAATTTTATTTGCCAGGATCAAAGAAGAAATGCATATGCATAAAGACAGTTCAGTGTAATGAGGTGTAATCTTGGATCCTTTGGAAGAAAAATGTGTTGAATTTGACTTGCATCTCATTTTGTGTGCAATGCTACTTGACATATTATTCTGATAAATACAACCAAAACATGGTTTTGCTATAAATTTATAGAATAAATATGTAAAATTGAACAGGCAGTGGTATCTTCTTACTTATAAGGTAAATTGGGAAAATGGGGATTAGTCTATTACTCCTATTAAAGGAGTACTTTAGTTCAGATAATAATCACCTTATAACTCTCTCAATATGTTTTTTTCACTTTTTTCCCCAGTTTATTTATTTATTTATTTGCTTGTTTATTCTTGGAAAAAATGAATCATAAAAAGTATGCTTTTGGTTGGGGAATAGTGTCCTAAAATTCAATCTAGGCTTGCTGAAGAAAAATTGCTACACAAGTAAAGAAAAATTACAAGTAAAAGAATGTTTCAACTCCTTCCAAGAGAGAAGTTTTTTTTAAAAAAAGAATAAGAGTTATTTAGACACAAATCAGACATATCAGCTTCTACAGCTTCTACTATGCTGAGTTTGAACTGGAGCAGCTGCAGGAACTGGAGCTGGAGCGGCTGCAGGAACTGGAGCTGGAGCGGCTGCAGGAGCTGGGACTGGAGCGGCTGCAGGAGCTGGGACTGGAGCAGCTGCAGGAACTGGAGCTGGAGCAGCTGCAGGAACTGGAGCTGGAGCAGCTGCAGGAGCTGGAACTGGTGCGGCTGCAGGAGCTTGAACTGGAGCGGCTGCAGGAACCGGAGCTGGAGCAGCTGCAGGAGCTGGAACTGGTGCGGCTGCAGGAGTTTGTTTATTCTAATGTTTATTCTAATAAGACAGCTTTTGACTGGTTTATGTTGTAGAATGATACCAAAGTTACAATAGTATAGAACATGTTATGGAACAAATTACATGAGAAGTGTCAAGTACATTGAATAGGTATTTATCTGATGTGAACTTCTCAGATCATTTTTTAATATGAATCTGAACTTGTAAGGTGCTTAGATGTGTCTTTAGTAATTCCAAATATATGTCAAACTGCTTTGTTAAAATGGGTTTAAGACACAATTTTATATCAATATTTTGGTTGTAACACCAACTTCTGTACTAAAGTTAGTCTTAATTTTCTTCTTTCTCTTTTTATAAGCAAGTCTTTCTCAATGCATGAAGTGTGAAAAGCAATCCAAACCCTGTAGCAAGTATTAACATTTTTAGAAATATCCCTCTTTGTCTGTATCACTAAATATTAAAAAAATAATAATAAAAAAATCCTCTTATATACAAATTCAAAGGCACAGTCTATGTTCACATGCCAGGATAAAATCTGACAGGAAACATATATTTATATTGTGCTGCTTTAATATGCAGATGAATTTAGCCAGACTTTCAGTTCTTTAATACAAATTAAGAGGTTTAGTAAAACAAAGAACTTTCTTTGGAAAGTGCATGATGACCCTTTCAAACTATAAGATTCTGACTTTTACAACCTGCAGGATTCTTAAAATCTGTCTGGATAATAAAGTGGTCCTGAAAAGAACATACTACCTCTAGATTTGTGGCAGATCTTGGTATAGATCCAGGGTGTTACTCATATGAAAACTGGATACGATCTGTTGCGAATTTTTGGTTCTATAAAAAATATTGATAGTGAAAGTCTAAAACTATCACAAGACATCATTAAATATAGCAATGTTGAATCAGATAGAAGTCCACCTATACAACCTTTCAGAGTGTCCAGCTGCAAACACGTATGGAGGGGTGTAAGAATGATAAAAGCATAAAGCAACATTTATCCATGTGCTGGTTTTGTCTGGGATAGAGTTATTTTTCTTCATAGTACCTCATATGGTGCTATGTTTTGGATTTATGATAAATAAAATGTTGATGTTTTAGCTGTTGCAGAACAATGCTTAAATAGAGCCAAGGACTTTTCTGCTCCTCTTGCTGACCAAAGGGATGTCCACAGCATGCCTCAGCAATAAAAGCTGGGGTAAAGAAAGAAGGAGGAATGAAGTGGAGGAGATGGGGGAGGACATTTGTAATGATGGCGATTGTCTTCCCAAGTAACTGTTAGTGCACGATGAGCCCCGCTTTCTTGGAAATGGCTGAACATCTGCTTGTGAATGGAAAGTAGTGAATGAATTCCTTATTTTGTTTTGCTTGTGTGCACAGCATTTGCTTTATGTATTAAACTGTCTTCATCTCAACCCATGAGTTTTCTTTGCTTTTGTCCTTCCAATTCTCTCCCCATCCCACTGAGGGGGAATGAGGCAAGCAGCTGTGTGGGCTTAGTGCCTGCTGGTGGTTAACCCACAATACCCTGAAACATTTTTCTAGCATCTGTTGACATGGGGTCGAGAGATTTGTAAGGCAGAGGAGCTGAACTCTGTAGGTTTCATTCCATCAATTTGTCCAATAATATATTGGATATTAAAGGCCTAAAGTTTGTGGATGTTGACACTAAAGTCTGTATCTGGTCCCTGTTGTGACATGGTCTCTGAGAGGAGCAGGGCACTGGAATCATTGCTTTGCATGTAAACTGCATGTAAATGTTATCTTTTTCCAGTGGTTATGCTGATGTAGAGATATCTGTGGTGATGCTGTATGGTCACGTTGATTGGCAGTTCTAACTGGAGCATATGGGGTTAGTTGGAGAGCTTATTAGGGCTTCTTGGGCTGCAATAAGAATTTAAAGGATAAGTGACAATATAGAACAGATGCACTACAGTATTTTGGAGTTAAAGAACTTAAAGTGTGGACAGGGGTACTGGCTTGAAATAGATTTTTATAAAGTGCTCTTCTGGACGCACCTTTTAAAAAGACATGAAGAAAGTAATTTTGATAAATGAGCAACAAGTTCTGCAAAACCCAAACTATCAGAAAATATTTCACGTTTCACAAAGATGAGAAATCCTGCTTTAGAATATAGCGTTGTTTGTTTGTTTGTTTGTTTGTTTGTTTCCCATTCACTGGGATTAAGCAGTTGTTGTAGTTTTGCTTATTTCTTAGTTTCTAGGCCCTTGAAAATCAAAAAGTACCAGAAGCAAACTGATGACACTTTATAGATTCTAGCTAAATTAAATGCAGAAAATTAATCTGTCACCAGCAAAAACAGAGCAAGTGAATTTTAATCAAACATAATCTCAAAGGTTACTCTAAAAAAATGACAATACACTATCTCAGGATAGTCTATGATTTGATGTTTTTAGCTTCAAGATACAGAATCATTAGATTTAAGCTGTAAGACAAATTTTGCAAAGAGGAGGGAAAAAGTACTTTCAGGAGGGTATATATCACAGCACCTGCACATTCATGATGGAAACACCTCGATTTCCCTCTGCTTCTCTGCTTCATGATTTTGTGGTTCCCTAGAGTGTATCACCTATCACTTAACTAACGCAAGTTAATAAAATAGGAAATTCTATTTTAATGGATTTGAAAAGTTAATAAGGACAAAGATCCTGTGCTGTTTTTCACCTTCTAAAACTGACATTACAAACACAAGTAGCTAAAGCATGGTAAGCCTAATTATGTTAAAATACTTTAAATAAACATAGAGAAAAAAATGGCCCTCAGGTGAATGTAGTTTTGTTCCCATTACATTTTACACCAGTAAAATCAGAGTGACTTCATGGAGTCATTCCAAATTTTTCTGTAGTTCAGATAAGAGAAAAGGCCTAAAGTTCTTTAATACATTTTCATACCACAAACAGCAACTGCTTTACATAGAATAGCTGGGATAAATGTTATAGAGTTTGTGAAAATAATGTATTTTTTTATGTTCAAAGAACCAGCAAGACTTTATGAAAATAAAATATGCAATGAGACATGCAAGTTTCAAAGAAGGGGAAAAAAAACAAAAAACAAAAAAAACACATGCATAATGTTGAAGGCCCCTAAAGATCAGGTGAAATGAGCACTTAAAATTCTGGATACCTGTCCAGTTTATCTAAATTCTTAAGGTCTAAGACCATGCTGAGCAGATGGTAAAACAATTTTCCATGACTTTTTATTTCATGTTTGCTGTAGGGTCATACTAAATTAAATATTAATATATATTTTTTCCTTAGGAATTTAGGTTTATGGGATGGAAAGATAGATTGGGAGTTAAAATATTAACTACATTTACATTTGAATATTAGCATCTGTACAAGCAGATCTAGAGTGATACAAAGAACTTAGCACACTAAAGCTTACCAGCAGTTACCAGTTTGTAATATTTACAGAATCATAGAATCATAGAATATCCCAAGTTGTAAGGGACCCACAAGGATCACTGAGTCCAACTCCTGGCACCACACAGGTCTACCTGGAAATTCAGACCATATGACTAAGAGCACAATCCCAACACTTCTTAAACTAAATATTTAAATATTGGATCGAGACTATGGATAAGTGTCATGGTTCCGCTTGAGTGGGCAGCCGAGCTCCACCACAGCCGCTCTCTCACTCCCCCTCCTCAAAGAGGAATGGGGAGAAAATATGTGAAAAGGGCTCAAGGGTTGAGATAAGGACGAGAAAATCACGCAATAATTATTGTAACGGACAAAACAGACTCGGCATAAGGAGATAGTAAGATTTATTGCCTACAACTAACAAGCGAGAGAAGTGAGAAAACAAAGGAAAAAAAAAAAACAAAAGCACCTTCCCCCCCCATCCACCCTCTTCCACCTCCTCCCCCCGAGCGGCGCAGGGGAACGGGGAATGGGGGTTATGGTCAGTCTACAGCACTTCTTCTCTGCCGCTCCTTCTCGGTCACTCTCGTCCCCTGTGCTGTGGGGTCCCACCCACGGGATGCAGTCCTTGATGAACTGATCCGGCGTGGGCTTCCCACAGGCAGCAGCTCTTCCAGAACTGCTCCAGATATGGGTCGGTACCACGGGGTCCATCCCTCAGGAGAAAACTGCTCCAACCTGGCTCCCCTATGGGCAGCAGCTCCTGCCGGGTCACCTGCTCCTGCGTGGTCTCCTCTCCACGGGCTACAGGTCCGGCCCGGAATCTGCTCCGGCAGGGGTCTTCCACAGGCGGCAGCCTCCGTCGGTGCAGGGCCACCTGCTCCACCGTGGTCTCCTCCACGGGCTGCAGCGTGGAACCCTGCTCCACCGTGGTACTCCATGGGCTGCAGGGGGACATCCTGCTTCACCATGGTCCTCACCACAGGCCGCAGGGGACTTCTGCTCCGGCGCCTGGAGCACCTCTTCCCCTCCTTCCTGCACCGACCTTGGTGCCTGCAAGGCTGTTCCTCACTCTCACTCTCCCAGCTGCTGTGTGGTGCAGCGTTTTTTTTCCCTGTCTTAAATATGCTCTCACAGAGGTGCAAAACCACATTGCTTATTGGCTCGGCTCGGCTCCTGGTCAGCAGTGGGGCCCGTTACCAAACATGGGGCAGCTTCTAGATCCTTCTCACAGAAACCACCCTTATGGCCCCCTGCTACCAAAACCTTGCCACATAAACCCACTACATTCCACCCCTCACCTCTGTTAAAAGCATGTTTAAGATTAATCACAATATACTCTTACTTTACAATTATCACAACCTTCACAAACTTCACTTACATCAAAAAGAAAAAGAATTCACCACACCAAAATAAACATAACATCATCACAGCACCGACAGAAGAAGTAACCCGTGCTGAAGAGGCACCACCATACAATGAGTTGCCAGAAGACAGAAAGCAGTATGTGTTGTTCATTGATGGATCCTGCCGTGTGGTAGGGAGCCATCGGAAATGGAAAGCTGCTGTGTGGAGTCCCACACAACGAGTTGTGGAGGCCATGGAAGGGCAAGGTGAGTCGAGTCAGTATGCAGAAGTGAAAGCCATACAACTGGCCCTAGAACTTGCTGAAAGAGAAAAATGGCCGGTACTGAATCTCTGCACTGACTCATGGATGGTGGCAAATGCTCTGTGGGGGTGGCTGCGACAATGGAAACAGAACAACTGGCAGCGCAGAGGTAAACCTATCTGGGCCGCTACCCTGTGGCAAGATATTGCTGCCCGGATAGAAAAGCTGGCTGTAAAGGTATGTCGTATAGATGCCCATATGCCTAAGAATCGTGCCACCGAAGAACATCAGAACAACAAAGAAGTAGATCGAGCTTCGAAAATTGAAGTAGTTCAGGTGGACCTAGACTGGGGACGTAAGGGTGAGCTGTTTGTAGCTCGATGGACCCATGAAACATCAGGACATCTGGGGAGGGATGCCACATACAGATGGGCTCGTGATCAAGGGGTGGACCTGACCATTGAGGCTGTTACACAGGATACCCATCAGTGTGAGATCTGTGCTGCAATCAAATGAGCCATGAGGGTAAAGTCTCCCTGGCATAGGGGGAGATGGCTTGGATTTTGATATGGTGAGGCCTGGCAGATTGACTACATCGGACCACTCCCACAAACCCGCCAAGGCAAAAAGTACATACCATAGTAGAAGCAACTGCTGGGTGGCTGGAAACATATCCAGTAAACCATGCCACGGCCCAAAACACTATCTTGGGCCTGGAAAGACAAGTGCTGTGGCGACATGGTATACCAGAAAGAATTGAGTATGACAATGGGAGTCATTTCTGAAACAATTTGGTCACTTCCTGGGCCAAGAGACATGGCATTGAGTGGGTGTATCACATCCCTTATCACCTACGAGCCTCTGGGAAGGTTGAGAGGTACAACGGACTGTTAAAGACTATGTCACGAGCATTGAGTGCTGGGACGTGGAAACACTGGGATATAAATCTACCAGAGGCCACTTGGCTAGTTAACAACAGGGGATCTGACAGCCATGCTGGTCCTGCCAAAACAAAACCCCTACACACTGTAGGAGAAGCTAAAGTTCCTGTAGCAAGGTATAAAGGTATTTTCTTTGTAAACTACTTGAATTTATGATTAAGCTATTTTTTTATTATTGGTTGGAGCACATGGTGAAATCTTTTGGTAAATATTGACTTTCTGAATTAAGTGCTTTATTTACCTGAGAAACTGATTCCTAGTAAAAGAAACACAAATTTCAACCTTTTATTCAAAGTGGTTTTAGTAAAAAAATGTGCAAAGGAGTAGGGTATCTTTAAGAAAGATGATCAAAATTTGTTATAAATTAAGCTCTGGATTTAGGTGTGGGGTTATGGAGTTCTAGTGGCTCTCTTCTGTTGATTTACTCTGCCACTTTGACAAAATACCTAATTTATTCCTTTTCCATTCTGCTACAGGCTTTTTTGAAGAGTTAGATTTAACTGGACTAGTGAGGATTTTCACATCACTTTTCTCACAAATCCACTAATTCTATCTACGGTTCTTCAGTGCTCAGAGTCTAGTATTTCACATTCTCTCTAGCTCCTAAAGCCTGTGCTGTGAGGACCCAGGGAAACCCTTCATCGCCATGTAGAGCTGCAGAAAGTGTGTTCCTCCCATCAGCAATTACCTGTTAATGACCAACATTAATGGGATCCTCCATCATGACAGGCCTCTCCCTGTCCCAGAATGAAATTTCTGGGGAAAAAAAAAAAAAAAAAAAAAAAAGTACTTTACAGCTGTATCTAACATGTACAAATATTAATGATTGAGCCAATTGAATGCACCCAGTTTTGTCATTTATTTATTTAGTGTGTATGTGTAAGACAAAATGATAATGTTAGCATATGTATTCTCCATTCTTGGAGATACCCGAAATCCAAATGAACAAAGCCCTTAGCAACCAGCTGTAGCTGACTCTGCTTTTTTTTTTTTTTTTTTTTTCATGAGATTGGAGATCTCTTCCAATCTCAATCATTCTGTGATCCTACCCAAACTATGTAAGTTTATGTAAGACCTGCTCCCGTTTGATATATGTTATAGATGTATTGTGAAACCTAGCATTATGAGCATTGTATTACATCACTGCTGGAAGAAAATAGTCTTTATAGGAAATAATGCAGCAAGAATTTTTACTGATAAAATTAATTGTAAACAGTTTCAAATGTTGCAAATCAAGCCTCTATTCCATGATTCTCTGCACATAACTGTAAGTTTGAGGTCCTCTTTTGGCTCTTCTCTCTTCTGGGAACTTTGTTTTACACAAATATACTTCAGGTATGCTTTCTCCTTTTTATTTTATTTTATTTTATTTTATTTTATTTTATTTTATTTTATTTTATTTTATTTTATTTTATTTTATTTTATTTTATTTTATTTTATTTTATTTTATTTTATTTTATTTTATTTATTTTATTTTATTTTATTTTATTTTATTTTATTTTTTAGTCGTTTGTCCCATCTGCTTAGAAAGTAAAGGAAAAAAGAAATTTCTTTTGCAGTTTGACAAAAACCTCTCCCTTTTGAATGCTTTTAGATCTTTGATTTACTTTAAACTTACATCCGGTCTACTTCCTCAGATGTTTTTTTGGGGGGAAATTCAAAGGATTCGTCTTTAAATCTCTGATGGAATACCTAAGGGTCATGATTCCAGTGTCATCCCATGACGCTCAGAAGATCTTTGCCTCCTTTCCACTGAATAGGTTATGAGAGAAGAGGGTGCTAGGGTCAGCTCCAGGAATTGTTCCATGGTGACATTGATGTTAGGAAGAATGTTCTTCTCAGCTTCAAAGGTATTCTCTGAAACCTTGGAGAAATGAGAATTACCAAAGAGACTTTCTCTGAATCTGAGTTTCAGCAAAGAAATGTAACCTCTGCCTTACACATTCTGCAGCATATATAAAAATTGTTTTCTTCTTAGAAAAGATGGTAAATCTGGGAAGTGCCTTCCACTTTTGACTTGTTCATGAAACTGTCATAAATAGAAAATAAAGAAACAGTTCTGTATAGTGATATGTATTAAGTTGCTGCTTTGAAGCCATTGTTGAAACTTATTAAAATAACTTTATATTTCATTGTTGGGAATTGGCACAAAGGGCGTGGACATGAGTCCGTGAAACAATTGTTTGATCTGAGCTTGCTTTAAGCAACCAGGAGTAGGTCTTAGCAAATCCCATGGCCTGCTGTAGCTGAGCAAACCAAGCTACCAGGGCAACTATGAGAGTTCCCACATTGCCCAATTGAGGAATTCAGAAAAATATTGTTACCCACAACTGGCTTCAAGGACAAGATCTACGTGACTGCTAATCACAAGGGGGGTTGTTTTCTTGCAGGTGGGGTTGTTTTCTTGTAGTTGTTTGTCTGAGTGCTTTTGATCAATAATCTTGTATGAAACACTGTCCGCCCCTGTTAAGTTCACTATAAAAGTTAGGCTATTCGGGCAATAAAATGGAGCATGATCTGACTACTGATGTCTGTCGTGCTTTCGGCCGTGCTTCCTGCAACGCCCTCTAACATTTCATATTAATAATTTCAATATTATTCCAACATTATTCCTCCAAAGTAATAGGGTCTACCTGCCTTTTTCATCTACTAATGAAATAACTGATATTTTAGTAATTTCATGAAATGTGTCATTTTGCAATTCAAATGAAATACATACAAGACATCTGATAGACACCTTGTATGGAACTTCTGCCCCAAACTTTTAAATTGGTTTGAATAACTTTTCTGATGTCTTTCTCCAATCAGAAGACTTTACCAAGATTGTGAATTTAGAAAATTGTACTGAAATTAATTCTGCAGAATTTCACTTGAAGCATCTTCAAACAGCTTTCAAGTGGAGTATCACATCTAAATAAGTAGTCTAGATTGTTTTGAAAAGGTATTAAGTATGCTATGTACTCTTTACCACTAGAATTATAAGAACTAAATTTAATTGTTAATAATATTATCCATTTTCAATTAAAATTAATTGTTAATAATATTTTCTAGTAATAGAACTTTAATCTCATGATTCATTTTTTTTTGTTACCATCTTCAAAGACAAAAGTCAAACAAACCAAAGGGAAAAAAGATAATTCATATTTATTAACTTTTCAGGTGATTTAGATTCTATGAATGATTTCAGTACATGTAGTGAATACATTTAAATATTTCAATTCTGAATTTCATTGCCATGTAAAGGTACTAGTTTCATTTGATATGAGATTAACTCTGCTTACTTGATACAGTAAAATAGCTTTCATGGCATACTTTTTCACATGTGATATACCAGATAAACTGGAATATATTTCTGTCTGGAATAATAAAACCAATTTTTTAAATTTGATATCTTTTCATAGAAATTGATTAAATTATTAATAAACATTCTTATAACAATGTTCTGTATGAGCAAAGTCTAAAAAGGTTTACTTTTGTTTCTATTTTTCTCAAGGAAAAATAAACCTGAAGAAAAAAGATCAATGATGAAACAAGTTTAAAGCAAAGCTAATGCTCCATCTCCAGAAGCTGTGTCTTTCTTTAATAATCAAATGTTATGGTATATCTGCAGAGAATAAATCACACAACAATTCAGTTCTGGACAGTAATCTTTCCTGACAGTACAACATTAATACTTTCAAGGAAGTAATGGAAGATTTTATTTTTAACTTTCAAAAATAAATAGTGCATTACAGTCTCAAAAGTATATTCTCATCATGCAGAAACAGGAAAATGCTACATTTCTACTTCAATTCAAAGAATTTTGTACTATTTTCATAGCAAATAGATAATACGTACTAATATGCAGTCTAGCTTGACTATCAGGGACAGTGATAATGCAAATGTGACAAATATATGCAAAAATGTATGAATGTTCTCAATTCAGTGAAAAATTCATATTGATAATATGAATTTTAAGAATGTCCAGTGCCCACACTCAGTTCAAATCTGGTAGTATTTTGTCTTTTATGAGATTATGAAGGTAAAAGCTAATGAAGAAGTGTGTACAGAAAGATAGTACATTTATTATGATGGTGTGCATGGTATGGTTTTATTTTTTTCCATCTGTTTTTTAAAGAAAAAAGTATCAGCTGTATTGACAAAAGCAATGTATACATCAAAATTAAATTCATTGTTACTGTGAGATTTAAAAGCAACTTTTTTTTTTTTTTTTTTTTTTTTTTTTTTTCTGAATATAGAATTAAAAACTCCTATAATTACCAAAACTTTGCTGTTATTTTATTTTAATTGGTTTTTGGTCTATGTTGAAAGACGAACATTTTCTTCACTTTCAGTACTGCTAATGAGCAGAAATTTTCAAAGTCTTACCCTGCACAGACAACAAGTGAAGACAAACTAAGTAGTTATAACTTCTTCCACATTTCTTCCAGGATGATTGCAATTACTGCCTGCAGTGAATACGAGATTAAAAGTGGATTATTTAAGGGGATCTTCTAACAGGTAGACTACACAGTGTTTCAACATCTTAAATCCCTGCAGAGTAAGTCCTGTGGAGGATAGATCAGGATCTCACCTCTGGTCCCTTTTCTGAACCACAAGTACCTCTTTGCCCCAGTCACATACTTTCCAAGATCTCAGAGCTCTTCTACAGCCAAACCATGCTGAGAAGTGTTCTCTTGTTCTCTCACTATCATCGGTCTTAAAATTCATAAGTGATACTTCTTAAGGGAACTTTTTTTTTTTTTTTTTAATACTCTCAAGCATTGCTGTTTATTTTGGTAAGTGGTAATGGTGTGTATAATTTTATGCTATCTGGACACATAGCGCTTTTCCTGCTTTCTGTATACTTGTCATGGTTTTGGTTGTATCAGAGTTCATTTTTATTTTTTGTAGAGGTTCACACAATGCTGTATTTTGGATTTTTGATGGAAATAGTGGTGAAAACACACTGATGCTTCAGAGCAGTGCTCACATGGAGTCAAGGACTTTTCTGCTCCTCGTGGTGCCCTGCCAGTGCAGAATCTGAGGGTGCACCAGGAGCTGGATGGGGACACAGCCATGACAGCTGGCCCAGGCTGGCCAAAGGGATGTCTTGTGGAGTCATCAGTAACAGCTGGGGGAAAGAAGGAGGAAGGGGGGGACGCTGGGAGTGATGGTGTTTGTCTTCCCAAGAAACCATTCTGTTTGATGAGCCCTGCTTTCCTGGGAGTGGCTGAACACCTGTCTGCCCCTGTTGATGGGAAGGAGTGAATTAATTCCTTGGTTTGCTTTGTTTGCATGCATAGCTTTTGCTTTCCCTAGTAAACTGTCTTTATCTCAACCCAGGAGTTCTTGCACTTTTATCTTTCCAATTCTCTTCCTCATTGCACCTAGGGAGAGTAAGTGAGTGTCTGGGTGGTGCTGAGCTGACTACTAGGGCTAACCTAGAACAATACGAGAGGCTGGAGGTGAGACTCTGTGGTGAGGCTGCCTCTTGTAGCAACATGTGATGACTTCCAGTCACTGGGATTAGTCTCCTACCTTCAATAGTGAGTGAGATTAGGAAGCAAGAGAGATAGATAGGGAAAAGAAAAAAAAAAAAAAAAAAAAGTAGAAGAGGAAATGGATAATATAGACAATAAGGACTACAGTGACATATGGCTGCCTACCTTTTCTGAGAGTTATTTTCCCTTTGCTTGACTTAGGCAAACTGATCAAGGGAACAATAAATGTTTCTCTGGGAAACCCTTATCTGTTCTACTGCAAATCACTTCTGGTTATATTGTTGTAGTTACAAAGGCAATGTTTCCTTCAAAGGCAATGTTTCTTTCAAAGGCACACTGTAGAAAAGTGCAGAGCCAGGGAACACAACCCTTATACATCTGATCTAAAATGAGAGGAGATGGCACTTCACCCCTTTGAGGAAGCAATGCCTAGCTTCCATAGTTTGCTTAAAGTCTAGGATCCTGTTTAAAAGATTATAAACAATATATTCTCAACTACATAGTTATAAACATATAATATTCTCAACTAAATAGTGAATATATACTAAAAATGACTTCCCTGAATAGCTTGCAGTTAAGTACAAGATCAAAGATGATCCTATGATGTTTCTCCATGATTGACAATTTCTGCATTTGTCACATAGATATGAAAATTTTTCAGTTTTTTCTTTTCAAAACCTTGTTGACCAGACAATTAATATTTTAATAGCTCCCTTTTAAAACAATATAGTGAAATCAACACTTTCTTATAAAGACATTCTACTGCACTGTTATACAACTGAAAGAGTATGGCTCTCTCTTTGGTATTTTTGGTACCCTAATTACCATTTCAGCTAGTGCTGTGCAATGCGTGAGTTTGTTGTGGCTTGTGAAAATTTGAATTTGGTGACCAAAAAAACCCTAAATGTAAGTATATATTCCTTAAATTCAGCACGTCATGTTTGTCTGATTCAACTATCTATAGAATCTTACTAGAATTAAAAAACAGGTTAGACAGAAATGACATCCTTGATATAAGAGCCACTCTTGCTGCACAACATTAAGTGTTTTATATCTCAATAGAATTATCTTCACCAGAGAGGGAGAACTTTCTCTATATCAAATTCACATACTATAGAGAGCTTGTAAGAGGGAGAAAGGAAGAGCAGCTGATTGATGAAAATAAGTAGGTGGGATAGGAAGTATATACAACCACTATAGTGTTTAAGAATACTACACATTGACTTATGTTGCTCCTATTTACAGAGGGGCTATTGTAGATCTTTCTGTCTTCGGGGAAGTGAGGAATATGTGATAGGTGTTATAAGCAAGAAATCATTTCTTTGCCTTTTTAAAGAAAAAAACAACAACAACAACAAGTAACACACACAACAACAACTAGAGAGTAGGAATGTAAATTTCTTCTCTAGAGGGCAGGTGGATAAGGACTTTAAGTCAGAGGTCAGAAGCCGGCAGTTGATACTGATGTTTACAGGATCTTTTACAGGACAGAAAGGGCAAATCTGCCATGATAAATTTTTACAGAGATTTCATTCTACCACTACTTCCATTAAGACAAAACAGAACATTAAGCATGTAGTAGTACTAATTACAAAATGTTTTATACCACTGGTTAAAAGCAGAAAGGAAAAAAAAATAAAAGCCATAGCAGCCTCCTGCTAAACCATAGAACCTTCTGGTCATGGACAGAAAGGGACAGAAATACACCCCTACAAAAGTGATCACTGCTACTGTTTCCTCTGCCATAATCTCCTCTTTCCACTATACACCTAGGGGAGACATAGAGGAAACAGGAGGTGGAAGGCTGCCCTTTGGCACCTGGAGGCTGACAGCTCCTTTCATCAGCTGTGTCCTTTCAAGCATTTCTCCCGCTTACAGCCACAGGGGAAATCATGATGAAAATGGAGGGGACTAGTCTTGTTTGATTCAGGCATCGAGCCTGTCTCATAACACTTCCAGGCAACAAGTGGAAAGTTGCTGAGGGAAGAATTTCTCAAGCTGAAGATATCAAATGAGGCTATTTCCCAACATTCCCTGGACACTCACAAAATCTGCTGGATCTGTTTCTTGTCAAAACTTTAAACACCTCTGATGCACTGCATATTCCTACGGTACTGCCTTCCTTCTTATTGGGCATGGCAGGAAAAGGAGAGCTATTTAGAGAAGGACTAGCAAGTAAAAGTCACTAGTGCTAAGTGTGGGATGCTGAAGGGTCCTTTCATATAGTGAATAAAGACAGTTGGGAAGTGGTAGAAAATGGGTGAAGGCAATGTGCAAAGCTTGTATTGAAGATTGGACAAATGAAAGCAATACGGTAGGTAGTATAAAACCAGTGAGAAGGTCACATCTAAATAACACAGTTAGAAGAGTTTATAAGATTATGAGCTGACAGCGAGAAGATTTCAGTAACAGTCAATTTTAGCACTGAAAGGAATTTTATTAGACTAAGGAAAGCAATAATACAATATTCAATAATCCAGTAATTGCTACTTTTATCTAGGATGTCTGCATTCTCTTCATCCCTGCCTCAGCATGTCTGTCCATTTTTAAATCAACTTATTTAAGTCCTGCAACTGGGGAGGAACAAATCCATGCATCAATACATGCTGGGGGACTCCCAGCTGGAAAACAGATTTATAGAAAAGGATCTGGGGTTCCTGTTGAACACCTAGTTGTCAGCATGAGTCAGCAATGTGCCCTCACTGCTAAGACAGATAATAGTATTGGCTGCATTAGTGGCATTGCCAGCAGGTTGAGGGAGGTGATCCTTTCCTCTATTCAGCTCTGGTGAGTCCATGCCTGGCATGCTGTGCCCAGTTCTGGGCTCCCCAGTACAAGAGACACATGGGGCAACTACAGAGAGTTCAACAAAGGGTCACTACAATGATTAAGAGACTGCAGCATCTCTCCTGTGAGGAAAAGATGAGAGAAAGCTCATCAATGTCTACAAGTACCTAAGGGGAGGGTGCGAAGAGCCAGGATCTTTTCAGTGGTGCCCAGTGCTGGGACAACAGGCAATGGACACAAAGAGAAACATGGGAGTTTCTGTCTGAACATCAGGCAGCACTTCCTAAGTGATGTCTCCTATTGCCTCTGCCAGGGACACACTACAGTGATGGAAGGACAGCCAGTGTAAGGCAGTAGGACTTTTTTTGTGTTTACTTGTTCTTTAATCTGAAAAAAAAAAAATCTTCCACAAGGTATAACACTACAATGATAAAACAAGAGGATACTAAGAAAATAAGACATATTTTCCAATATTACACATAATAAACACATCCTGACCTAATGGGAGATTTCACAGAGATTCATTTTACAGGGGTAACAAGTTCTGAATGAATCTATGAAAACTGTAACCTACCCGGTTACAATGGTTACAAAGATATTTCCTTAAGATAACTATGGTAAAAATTAGCGTGTATTGCTTTAGGTTGTGGCAAATGAAATGAAATATCCTCTACCTATTTCTGTTTTTGAGCTTTAAAAAAGTAGAACTATAGTCATTTTGTCGTTAATGAGATTTGGATATCTTTGATGAAGCATATAAGGGACTAATACTAGATTAAATAGGATAAGAGAAAATATTAATTTGAATAGGATAAGAAATGTGTTGGAAAAATGTGCTTTCTCCCAGTTTGTTTAATCCTTACTATTAAGGAAGGAACCTCCATTTTTAAAAAGAGTACTTTCTGTTTAAAGCTATTTTCATTCAGCTCTATAATAGCCTTTGTAATCATGTCATGTATTTTAGCAATGAATGTCCTTAGTGATAGATGCTCTTGCTGTTAAGTGTTGCAGTAAATCTGGGAAAGTACTGCTTTGTTTTGTGTTTGTCCTGACAATACATTTCAACTTTGTATTGTTGTTTTCATAAAGTTGTGGGTTTAGTTCATATCCACCAATTACATCACTGAGCTAAATCACACAAAACCCTGACAAACAAGGGCTCTCCTCTTCTCTGGTTCAGGAGCTTTCTCTGTTAATGCGATGAGTAGTTATGTAGAGCAGTTATCTTCAATTACTTAAAGCCAAAGGGAAATAAAGTTCAATGTGAACGAACTTCAAAGATCTACAACAGTAGAAGTGAGATCCATTAATCTACACACGTCTAAATTCCACACAAGCAGCGATTATAAAAGTAATCTTGTTGACATAAATCTTTAATATTTGAAGCACACTGCCAGAATACCTTTGCCACTTGATTAGTGTTTGTTATAAGTAAAGAGAATTTATTATGTGGAATGCATAAACTGGGCAATAATGTCAAGGATCAATGCCTTACAGGTTGAACAGTTTACCAAGCTATTGAATATATGGTCTATTAAGACACTAATTGAGTTTGTAGCATTCTGCTAAGGTCAATGAAAAGAGTCAATATATATAGAACACAAACTAATTAGCAGAACTGATGAATGTGTCAATGAAATCAGTGAGTATGTAATATATTTTGGGTGTGAAGCACTATTGTGTAATAGTGTCTTGTATTGTTTTGAGAGAGCTCACTGTATGATCCATGTTATAGCACATTACATTAACAGATTGTCAGAAATAACTTCATCAAAGGTTATGTTTTGTACTGAAAAGTAATGTCAATCCTGACTATACAAATTGATGCACATGCAACATGGACAAATGTAGTGATATTACCCACTATAAAGGTGATCCAGTTTCCAGTGAGATGTTAAAAACCTGAATTGGTACATGCACAGACAGCCACCACTTTCCCTTCACATCCAAAGTGTTGTGTCCAGTTCTAGGTGCTAGTACAAGAAATACAGGGACACAAAGATGATAATGAACCAGAACATCTTCATATGAAGGGAGGCTGCTCTGGGACTGTTCAGCCTGAAGAAAAGAAGGGTCAGGGAGAATCTCATTAATGTGTACCTGATAGGAGGAAATGAAGAGGAAACCAGACTCTTCCCAGTAGTACCCACTGGTAAGACAAGAGGCAATGGGCAAAATAAAAACTTATGAATTCCATCTTAACACAAGAAAACACATTTTTTCCATGTCAGAGTGACCAAGTACTGGCAACAAGTTGCTCAGAGAGGTTGTAGAGTGGAGATATTTAAAGCATGGTTCTGGAAAAACCTTTTCTAGGTGACTTCTGGAGTAGGGGGAGCTAGACCAGATGATCTCAAGGGGTCCCTTTCAGCGTAAACAATTCTGGGTATACAGTAAGGAGTGTGTACAAGGTGGGAATTTTCACCAGGAACTGTCATGTGTCTCCTAAAGAATCCCCATTTTAATGAGATTTTAGTTCTTGAACTATCCTTTTGCATGATAGATACTGACCACAAATTTTATTATTCATTAGTAATACACACTAATAGTACAACTATTATAATTGATATAAATTATAAGTGATAACAGTAATGTGGCCTGTGATAATAACTAGCTCAAATACTAAGGTGTCTTCAGTAGGTATCTTTAGTTGCAGAATAAAATGAGTGTCCAAAATCTTAAAAATGTATCTGTTACCTGCACTAGCTTGTATTTAATAGAAGAGTGATCAGCATTGTCAGTTCTGTTGTGGTCAGGTGCTTTGCCTTATCTGTCTTTAGCTAGGGAAACAGTTCTGAAGTGTTCCTTTAATAGACATGCTACTGAAGTAAATAGGAGATTTTTATATTATTATTTTTGCCTAAATAATACAGACATAAGCAAGATAAAAGAATTCACAGAAATTTTGAATGCTGAACTCTTGTCTTTCACAGTGTGTAAAACTGAATCCACTCTGAGCAAGTTCTTCGAGATCCATAGGAGAAAGGAACAGCTGTGAGCTGAGATTTTGATCATGATTACTTTAGTTACTTTATCTGCTTGTATTATTACTGGGTTGCAATCACACATCACTGGCTAGTTCCAATGGTGACCATTGGAAATGATTATATCAACTAGTTTGTTTATTTAAAGTTTATGGAGTTCCTATTCCCACTTGGAATAAGTCATTTCTTATTTAATGACTAATGTTTTATAGATCAGGAGTTCATAAAGCTTTGCATGTATGTTGAACTATTTTTGTAGACTTTTTTCTTCCTCAATATTATGAATGATCATCAGGTATTCAATTGGATCAAGTTGTGAGGTTTTAGTAATTTTAATCAAATATTATTTTTGTTAGAGTTGTTTTATGATTCACACTATTTATTGTTTGTGGTTAATTTTCTTCGTAATTCAGTGTGACAAAGAATTTAAAAATATATAATTTATTTTTTTCCACAGTAAACATTTCAGTTTAGTTAATTAATGAAGAGCTGATCTGCATACATTCCTCAACATGACTGAAAATCAAAAGCTGACATGGACCCACAGGTTTATTTACTTTATATCTGAAGCAGTGAGCATTGTCAATTTTATATCAAGTGAATGTAGGCTGTGTCTGCACAGTATCACAAATAATCTCAATATCATAACATATTGTTTTCTAAGTAGATCATAAAAACTAGGAAAATAAAACTAATCATATGGACCACTGGATCTTTGAATGTTTTTATTTCTTTGAAAGCCGAAAAAGCACCATTTCTTTTTAATCAATTAAACCACAAACTATACTCACCTTTAAGCTGATATTCAAGCCACTTTATTCATAACAGAGACTGAAAAACAAAATCTGTTTTGAGTTACTATGTCTTGCTCTGTTCTATCTTGTTTGCAACTTGCTATCCTGTGCAATGGGGACTGGGCCCATCACTCAGCATGCATGGAGCATCTTGTGTCACCAAGGGACAGAAAGTGTCAGAGGGACAGCAAAAGGAATCCCACTGGAATGATGGATGCCTTCAGGCATTTCTTCTTCTTGATTAGGAGCTGTGGGCTGCAATGGTCAGTGGTCTTGTAGAAAATTAGAAAATGATCCCTGCAGCAGAATCATCCCTGCCAAAAAAAATGACTGAAAAACCTCCAGAAAAGATAAATTTGTCTTAGGAATGTCAGACGTCTTTGAGCTCTTGAGATTTGACACACTTCATCATAGAGGCTGACTGGCTTCTGACAAAGTTGTCTGGCTCCAGGTTTGAGTGTATGAAGACAAAGCACCCTAAAACCCACCTTGGCCTTGCACTGGAAGTACATGTATTGATGGCACCTCAGGATTTATGGCTCTGGGAGAGGTTTGACAGTGTGACTCGTGGCCCAAACAGTACAGCTCTTAAGCAGTACTGTTTCCCAATCTGCCCTGCAACGCCAGGGCAAAGAGAGCATCAGAAGAGTTGGACCAGGTAATGAGCCTACACCACAAACATTGCTGTGCTCTATTTGAAAATAACATGAGCCTGAAACAGTAAGTAAAATAGGCCTGGCCATGGTCAGGAGAGTTTATGGAATATCTGTAAATGCTTTTTTCCACCAAGCTTTTATTGTATCCACAAAGCACTTTGTTCACTCATCATGGACAAGAGCTTAACAAAAATTGAATCATGTCCTGGACCTGTGAAGATTACTAACATGGGTGTAGCTCTGAGGAGTCCAGTAAAACTCTGCTCACAGAATTTCCCACTGCAGCATAAGTAGCAGAGCTGGGGCTGTGCGCAGCGGGAGCTCTGGGTGTGTTTCTCGCAAACTGGATGCAGGGTATTCTGGAGTCACAGCACCTGGGCAGAAACAATGTAAAGGATATTCCCAATGAATTTCCAGTACCCCTTACAGCAGAGGGACGAGACTCTTAGCTCACTAATTATAAACACTGATATGACAAACCTACCAAATTTTGCATATTAGCTTGCAAGTCTTTAGGTTGATCTGTCACTTAAATTGTCTCCAAGGAAGAGAGAGAAGGATCATAAAAATAATACATAAAATGTGCCTGTGCATATGTTAGATGAATATAGAATAAGGACAGCATTTATTTATTGGCAAAATGCTGCACTAAAAAGTGCATTTACAGATATCTTGCATAACAATAATTGTGGTCTTTCAATGGACAACCTATCCTAACAGAATTGCTACTCATCAGTACATCTTCAGTTAAGCAAGAGTTTTCAAATGCTTTTCAATTTTAAGCATGGTATTACAGAAATGAATTAGTTTAAAAATTTTAACATTTTCTTTCAAATGTTCATTATCCTCTTTAAAAGTGAAGCCACTACAATTCAAGCAATTGTATTTGAAACAACTGTGATTATAATCTTACTTTCATAGCAGTGGAATTAATTGAGGACTAAATAAACCAAGATTTTCTTTCATGTGAATAGTTAATTAATCAGTCCTGCTTTCTGTGAATATCTTTGTGTTTAACATGTATTTACTGGAACAAAGAACAGACTCTAGATAATTGAAGTTTATTTACTTTTCTTTTGATCATTTACTTTTTATTCTTAGTAATATTTCAAACTATGCACAAGATATATTCTGCCTCTTAGTTAATGAATATGTATTTTTTAAAAATAAGAAAAAAAAAAAGCTATGTGATAAAACGATGATGAATGGCTTCCTCTGAACATAACAAAGACTAGTCTGTTAAAAAACGTGCCTGTGTTATGGTCACCTTCTAATTTATGATTTTGGAAACAAATCAATGTGCTTATTCATATACATTTTTAGATAATAAACATTCTTACCATAGATTTATAAATATTCTTAGAAGTAAAGAGAAAACTGAAGGGAGACCTCATCAATGTGTATAAATTATGAGGGGAAGGTATCAAGAAGGTGAGCCCAGTCTCTTTTCAGTTGTGCCCAGCAAGAAGACGAGAGGCAACGGGCACAAACTGAAGCACAGCAGGTTCCAGCTGAATATGAGGGGGCACTTTATTGTGAGGGTAACAGAGCACTGTAACAGGTTTCCCAGAGAAAAAAAATGTCATAAACTAATGGGTTGAGATAAGGACCAGTTTAGTAAGGAAAGCAAAGACATATAAAAACAAAGCCAGACAAGGTTGCTTATTCCATTGCTGCTTCCCATCAGCAGGCAGGTGTTTCAGCCACTCTCAGGCAAGTAGGGCTCATCATGCAGAATGGTTTCTTGGGAAGATAAATGGCATCACTCCCGCATCCCTCTTTCCCCCTTCTTTCTCCCAGTTTTATTGCTGAGCATGACACCACATATCACAGACTCACAGAATTTCTAGGTTGGAAGAGACCTCAAGGTCATCGAGTCCAACCTCCAACCTAACGCTAACAGCCCTCCACTAACCATATCCCTAAGCTCTACATCTAAACGTCTTTTGAAGACTTCCAGGGATGGTGACTCCACCACTTCCCTGGGCAGCCTGTTCCAGTGCCTCACAACCCTTTCAGTGAAGAAGTTCTTCCTAACATCTAGCCTAAACTCCCCTGGCTCAACTTAAAACCCATTCCCCCTCGTCCTGTCACCAGGCACGTGGGAGAACAGGCCAACCCCCACCTCGCTACAAGCCTCCCTTGAGGTACCTATAAAGAGCGATAAGGTCGCCCCTGAGCCTCCTCTTCTCCAGGCTGAACAAGCCCAGCTCCCTCAGCCGCTCCTCGTAGGACTTGTTCTCCAGGCCCCTCACCAGCTTCGTCGCCCTTCTCTGCACCCGCTCAAGCACCTCGATGTCCTTCTTGTAGCGAGGGGCCCAAAACTGAACACAGTACTCGAGTGCGGCCTCACCAGAGCTGAGTACAGGGGGACGATCACCTCCCTAGCCCTGCTGGTCACGCTGTTCCTGATACAAGCCAGGATGCCGTTGGCTTTCTTGGCCACCTGAGCACACTGCTGGCTCATATTCAGCCGACTGTCCACCATCACTCCCAGGTCCTTCTCTGCCTGGCAGCTTTCCAACCATTCCTCTCCCAGTCTGTAGCTCTGCTTGGGGTTATTGCGCCCCAGGTGCAGGACCCGGCACTTGGCCTTGTTGAACTTCATGCAGTTGACCTCAGCCCATCGGTGCAGCCTATCCAGATCCTCCTGCAGAGCTTTCCTACCCTCAAGCAGATCGACACACGCACCCTAAACTTGGTGTCATCTGCGAACTTACTGAGGTGCACTCGATGCCCCTCGTCCAGATCATCGATGAAGATATTAAAGAGGACCGGCCCCAGCACCGAGCCCTGGGGGACGCCACTAGTGACTGGCCTCCAACTGGACTTGGCTCCATTCACCACAGACTCTTTGGGCCCGGCTATCCAGCCAGTTTCTAACCAACGAAGCGTGCGCCAGTCCAAGCCAAGAGCAGCCAGTTTCTTGAGGAGAATGCTGTGGGAGACGGTGTCAAAAGCCTTGCTGAAGTCCAGGTAGACCACATCCACAGCCTTTCCCTCATCCACCCAGCGCGTCACTCTGTCATAGAAGGAGATCAGGTTCGTCAGGCATGACCTGCCTTTCATAAAGCCATGCTGACTGGGCCTGATCGCCTGCATCATCCCTTTGGCCAGCCTGGGCCAGCTGTCCTGGCTGTGCCCCCTTCCAGCTCCTGGTGCACCCCAGCCTTGCAGGGCACCACCAAGAGCAGAAAAGTTCTTGGCTCTGTGTGAGCACCTGCCTCAACAAAAACTAAAACATTGGTGTGTTATTCTCACCAGAAATCCAAAACACAACATTGTGTTAGCCTCTTTGATGAAACAAACTATATCCTCAGCCAAAACCATGACAGAATTTATGGCTTTTTTGTTGGATAGATTATTTCTTGAACTTTGAAAATTTATGAATCTTGGCTAAGGATGAACAAAAGTCTCCAGGTAAGAAAATGCAACAGTCATTTATGAGATGTTCATAATTACTGAAATACTATTTCACTATAATAAATATAGATGATGGTGACAGACACAAGTCTGTGAAATGTTATTATTACTTTAGAGGACATCCATAGCTGTTTAAATGAGAGGATAATGTAAAGTTAAAACTTACATGAGCCACCAACTTGAAAAGCAGCAGAAATTACTGTGAGAATTTAAGGGTTGTTATAAGCTTTAAATGCTATCCAACAAACACAGGTAGTGAGAAGATTTCAGACTTACAGAGGCAATGGCCAATGTGTTCAGTTTCAGACTTGTAAGAGGCCCATTGGAAAATGTTTTCATCTACACAAATGCACCTGTTACTGATGTCAGCTAGACTTACAATTACAAATGAAGTTACACTTGTGGTTTTGGTACATATTGCTACACCTGTCAGAACTCATATTTGTAAGTCAAAAGAGGAGAACCTAAAATGCACCAATAAATTTAAACCTAACAGATTTTTTAGGAATATACATGAGAACATATTTTACTTATTTCATATTTCCTGGACTTGTGTGAAAAGCTAACCTAGGAAGATTTTAAAGTTTTGCATGAAGTTTTAATAATAAACCAGCTTACTTGATTGGTCAGTAAGCGTACTTTACTTTCTAAGACCATCTATATTCATTTTCATTAATCATTATTCAACTGTCTGGGCAATGGAGGACAGAGAATCTGAAATGCAAACCCATTTTAGTACAAATGACTGTCATTAACATCACTGTCTAGGAATGCTTTGTGTGATTTTCTTAACAGAATAGTTATCCATTCAAAGAGCAGAAACATTTCACATGTGACTGAAAGAATACCACATATGACTAACAGCAAATATCGAAAGCCCTGAAGCCATCTCTGAAAAGTGTTTATCAAGACTTTTTAGTGAATATCCATGAATAATGGATACAATCAAAGACAATCAAGCCTGGTTTAAGTGGTTTGCATATGATTTGCTAACCAAGGGAAAGGAGCTAAGAAATACAGAAATCACCTCAGAGCAACTCAACTAGTGAAGATGTTATTCCTTCTCTCAGGAACTGGAGAGCAAAATCTATCAAGCTTGTCTCCTAGTCCCTTGGCTCTCTTGATTGTATTTTACAAGTCTTCTCTCTCTTCTCAGTGGTTTTCCATGCCAGGACAAGAGGCAATGGGAACAAACAAGAAAGCAAGATGTCTGTGTCATGAGGAAGTCCACTTTACTGTGTGGGTGAAGGATCACTTGCACAGGTTGCACAGGTTGCTGTGGAGCATTTTCCTTGAAGATCTCCGAAAGCTACCTTGACATGGTCCTGGGAAACCTGCTTTGGGTGGCCCTACTTGAGCAGGGGGTAGGACCAAATGACCTCCAGAGGTCCCTTCCAACTTCAACCTGTCTGTGATTCTGTGAAAAAAAGTCCATTCACAGGTGTTTGATGTATGTGCTTCCTAAAAGCCTTCCCCTCTCCCCCTCCTTTTAAAAATCTTATGAACCCATCATCACTGAAAAAGAAGTTGACAGCTCTCAGTATAACAACAACAAAGAAAGTCAATATTTGTATATATTTGTTATCCTTTCAGAACAGTCATACTCACTAATTTGTTCTTGGTGGTTTCTGAGGATGAGAAAGGTAAGACATTTAACTGCAATCCCATGTATTACTTACTCCACAGACGTGGATAGAATTATTTGGACAGACTTTTATTTAAAAGTTTTATTTAAAAGTTAAAATTTAAAATTATTTATTATTTAAACAGACTTCTGATATTTGCTGATTTATGGCCTATTTCGAAGTTAAATAATATGAAAAACACATAATGAATTTATAATTTTTTATCAAGTAAATTGATTGTAACTGAACTGATAATTCTAATTATTCTGCCCTAATTTACTCTGAAGTAAAATGATTCAAGTATTTTTAAAATGTTGAATTTACACCATTTGTAAGATAACATGGGGAAAGATGCATGCTTACTTGACAAAGAAATAAAATGATAAATCACTAACTTGCTTAACATAAACTATGTGGTGTGCAGTAAACAGCATAATACACCTTATCCTTGCTTCTGGGAATTCCTCTTGTATGTTCAGAGTCTTAACAGATGGGTACTACTACTGGCAAGGAAGATCCTTGGCTAGACAATGACTAAGTTGGCTAAGTTGTTTAAAATATTCTAAAGAGTGAGTCCATAGATTTTAGATTTCAGTTTTATCATTAAGAGGGAACATAGATACTGTTTAGAGCTTTAAAGACTAAATCTTCCAGTTTTGAGATGGTAAACTGTTGACAACACCGTATTCAGGTAATAGTATCAAATCATCTGAAATATATTAACTTACCATACATGTATATTTAAAAATTTATGCAACTTCCATGTGAAAAGTGGTGTTTCTGCAAATTGAAGATGGCATGGAGCTCATTGGAGAATGTAGCTTGGGATAGTAGAAGAAGTGGGACACATTATTCAGAAAAGAGAAGATGAACTTTTTTATGTTCAGGTCTTACAGTTGCAAATAATTATAATAATATGTGATTATAGATGCTCTGAGGATAGGTTTGCTAGTTAAAGACACAATTTATATGGTCTCCTTCTGCTTTTCCCCTCATAGGATATATTTCTTTCTTCAAAATGCAGTACATAGCAAGTAATATTGTGATGCAAAGACAATTCATTGTTACAACATCATGTACCTTTCACCATCAGTTGAATGTGCAGAATACTCCTCATATATTTTAATGAGCCAATTGCTGATTAAAGCTGTTCAGGTTAAATGAGGGGAAAAAAAATACATATTAGGGTAATAACTTGGGGTTTAGATTTAACAAAAACTGTATGGAATACTTTCACTGTTGTTAATGATATTTAATAGAATCGATGGAATTCTCCAGTCCAAGAAGAAGCTGCAAAAGAATCTCTAACAGGTATGATGTGTCATTCAGTTCACACCCTGCACACTAAACCAGAATAAATCTAAAAAAAGAAGGATGCTGAGGAATTTTGATTGTCTTGATGAGGTATCCCTATATAATGTGTTCTGTTGCTAATTTGCTAATTTGCTGACTTGGAAATACTGGCAAAGAATTGGGAGTTTTAATTTTTAAGCATTACAATATTAAAGAGGGTACATGCTGAGACACAAAACTTTTTTTTTTTTTTTAAAAAAAAGAAAATCTCTATCTACATTGCAGCTTTAATGCACTCTAAGGACTAATACCCACATCACAATCATCCCACAGGCCAGCTGCTTGATTAAAATTGCTGGTCCAGACCTCAGTAAATAGCTGAAATTGCTTTAATATTAAAATCATAAAACTCATTTTGGCAAATTCAGAAACTTCTGAAAATTCTGACCTCTAAAGCTTCATAGACCACCATCCACTAACAAATATATACCCAGATTAACAAAGGTGTGTAGGTCTCTGTTTGTTAGGTAGATAGTTGCCTTGATGCCATAGGTATTATAATCACAATGAAGAGAGATTCTCAGAGTAGCTATTTCTACTCCTGTTTGGGGAGATACTGTAGGCAAGCTTACCACACACATAAATATGTACTTGATTGTAGTGGGTTTACGTGGCAAGGTTTTGGTAGCAGGGAGCCATAGGGGTGGTTTCTGTGAGAAGGATCTAGAAGCTGCCCCATGTTTGGGAAGGGCCCCATTGTTTTCCAGATCCGAGCCAATAAGCAATGTTGTTTTGCACCTCTGTGAGAGCATATTTAAGACAGGGAAAAAAACGCTGCACCACACAGCAGCTGGGAGAGTGAGAGTGAGGAACAGCCTTGCAGGCACCAAGGTCGGTGCAGAAGGAGGGGAAGAGGTGCTCCAGGCGCCGGAGCAGAAGTCCCCTGCGGCCTGTGGTGAGGACCATGGTGAAGCAGGATGTCCCCCTGCAGCCCATGGAGTACCACGGTGGAGCAGGGTTCCACGCTGCAGCCGTGGAGGAGACCACGGTGGAGCAGGTGGCCCTGCACCGACGGAGGCTGCCGCCTGTGGAAGACCCCTGCCGGAGCAGATTCCGGGCCGGACCTGTAGCCCGTGGAGAGGAGACCACGCAGGAGCAGGTGACCCGGCAGGAGCTGCTGCCCATAGGGGAGCCAGGTTGGAGCAGTTTTCTCCTGAGGGATGGACCCCGTGGTACCGACCCATATCTGGAGCAGTTCTGGAAGAGCTGCTGCCTGTGGGAAGCCCACGCCGGATCAGTTCATCAAGGACTGCATCCCGTGGGTGGGACCCCACAGCACAGGGGACGAGAGTGACCGAGAAGGAGCGGCAGAGAAGAAGTGCTGTAGACTGACCATAACCCCCATTCCCCGTTCCCCTGCGCCGCTTGGGGGGAGGAGGTGGAAGAGGGTGGATGGGGGGGGAAGGTGCTTTTGTTTTTTTTTTTTTCCTTTGTTTTCTCACTTCTCTCGCTTGTTAGTTGTAGGCAATAAATCTTACTATCTCCTTATGCCGAGTCTGTTTTGTCCGTTACAATAATTATTGCGTGATTTTCTCGTCCTTATCTTCAACCCTTGAGCCCTTTTCACATATTTTCTCCCCATTCCTCTTTGAGGAGGGGGAGTGAGAGAGCGGCTGTGGTGGAGCTCGGCTGCCCACTCGAGCGGAACCACGACATTGATAACGGAATTTTCCATGTAATACTGGGAAGCTGCGGTTCAAATCTTTGTTATATAGGCCTGACTTAGGTCTCCAGTATTCTCACAAACTAGTCTGTTGACTACACTCTGTGGTGGTTTTAGTTGAGTGGGCAGCTGAGCTCCACCACAACTTCTTTCTCACTCCCTCTCCTCAAGAAGAAGGGAAGAAGAAAGTATAGTGGAAAGAAAAAAATAACTCATGGGTTGAGATAAGGATGATTTAATTAAGGGGAATGGGAAGAGGGAAAAAAAACAAACAAACAAACAAACAAAAAAAAACCAACCAAACAAAGACAAAACAAACAAACAAACAAAAACAAGCAAAGGCTGTGCAGAAGCACAGAGAGAGAAAAGCAGTTAGTCTCTACTTCTCATCAATTAGTGATGTTCAGCCCCATCCTGGGAAGCAGGGCCTCAATAAACATAGCTTTTTTTTGGGAGGATAGACGTTTTCATAACAAGAGCCTCCCCTCTCCTTCCTCTTTCCCACCTTTTATTGTTGAGTGTGACGCTATGTGGCATGGAATATCCCTTTAGTTGGTTAGGTCAGCTGCCCTGATGATGTCCCCTCTCCATCACCTGCCCACCCAGTCTGCTGGCTCTGGGGGGTTTGGAGGGAGTCCTGATGCTGTGTCAGCACTGCTCAGCAGCAGACAAAACACTGGTGTGATACCAGTGCTATTCTAGCTACAAGTGCAGAGCACAGCACTGTATGGGCTGCTGCAGGGAAGTTAACTCTATCCCAGCCAGCCCCAGCACACACTCATTCTGGCTATTGTGGCATCTTAATCAATACTTCTATTTCAGCTATTCCCCAGATAGAAATTATATTATTATTATTATTATTATTATTTTTAATATCAGAAATTACAGATATATTAAATGAAAGTAGAGAGTCTAATACTCTTAGTAACCATTCGAGTGTTTGACTACCCTCAGAGTAAAAAATATGTTTTCTTGTGTTCAGATGGAATTCAATGTGTTTTCATTTGTCTCCATTGCCTCTTGTCCTGCTAGTGGGTACCACTGAAAAGAGTCTGTGTCCCTCTTCATTTACTCCCATCAGATATTCATACATGTTGATAGGATGCCCCTAAGCCTTCTCTTCTCCTTCTCTTCTCCAGGCTGACCAGTCCCAGCTCTCTAGGCCTCTCCTAACATGTAAGATGTTCAGGTCACTTTATCATTTTTGTAGCCTTGTGCTAGACTTTCTCCAGTTATATGTTTTAAGGGCCACTGAATATTTTCCTCATCGTGTTCATTCAAAATTATTGACACCGTTCAAGTCTGCTTAGTTAGAAATAATTCAAAGGAATGTTTTTATACAATGAACAAACCTTTAGCATAACAAAATTCTGGGAAATCTTTTAATGGGTTAGACATTTCATTGTACCTGAATAAGTGCATATTGTTCTTGGATAAAGTACTTTTTCTCACCAACCAGCCATTCAGAATTTCTTAATAATGCATTAAAATATATTCAAGGCTGAAAACCTGCTTTATTTTCAGATACGTGGCTAGTGACAGCTGATATTCTTATCCTTAGTATCAGGGTTTATAATGAAAATGTTAATGAGCCCTGAACTACAGCAGAGCAAATTGAAGACTCAGCTCTTATAAAAATTACAGTCAAAACGCTATACCTGAGTAACCTTTATGTTTGTTGAATACCTCTCTGATAAGAAGCTTAGGTATAAAGACTTGCAGAAGAAAGGCTTTGAAATATTTGCTGTATACAAGTTAAAAAAATAATAAATTGTTTTATGTGGAATTGTTCTGCAGTAATATTATAAGCTTTAAAGGCAATAGAAACAATAGCAGACAGATCAGCACTGTAAATGTGATGTCAAGGTTAGAGATAAAAAAATTCTGTTGTTATCTAAAATAGACTTTTGTGTTGTAATAGTGACCTGTCCATGAAGATGTGAATTCTGTTAGTTTAAAATCTTATAAGGGAGACACAGATTGGAAAATCTAGACACTCCTGTTCCTGCCGTACAAATTTTAAAATGCAAGAAACTGCCAACAGGAGTTTGTGTAGCTTCCCACAGGAACATAGAGACTGAAAAAAAAAAAAAAGTCTTTCATAATGCTATTTAACCATTAGATTATCTGAAAGAATTAGCTTACATGGCTTTCTTTCCTGTTCAAACTCTTCCATGGATATTTACAGCCTTTGCAGGATCAGTTGGAGGAGAAAACTGTTTATTACATACATTCTCTAATTTTGTGTCATTCAGATAGACTCTGTGTACAACACTTTTAAATTCAGGTCACAAGGGAAATGAGTCCTAGACGCTTAAGTAGGTCTAGGAAACCTCCAGAAACGTCTTCTCTAGATTAAATGTAATCACTGCAACAATTATTAAAAACAATAATTACAAGTAATGTTGAAGGAATCTCAAAGCCATTGTGAGTTAAGAAGTTGTCACATATATTCTGTGAATCCAGGAGCTTGCACAAGTTTTTACACTTTTACCTTTCTGGTTCTCTCCCTCATTGAGGTAGGGGTGACTGAGCAAGTGCCTGTGTGGAGCCTAGCTACCAACACCAAGGAATTCTCTCTTTTCAAGTAGTTAAAGAATTAAATTGATATTATTCAAAATATGATGAAAAATAATGAACTGCACGTGTCTTTTTATATTTCTCTTGGCTATGAACATGTTGGAAAGGAAAGAATCAATTCTGAAAGGTGAGGGGATGAAGACAAAACCTGGTGAACTGATTTTCAGGAGCATTATTTGGTTTAATACTCTGTAAGATCAAGGGCTTTCAGAAAAAAAAAATAAAAAAATTCTGGTATAGTAAATCAAAAGAAAGGAGGAGGGGGAGGAGAGTCACAGGAGGAACTGGAGAAACGTGTTCTACCCACTATGTAATTTATTTCTGAGTACTGCAAATTGTAATGTAGACTGAAAAGAAATATCTTTCTTAAAAAAATCTGGTTAACTTTTCTTATAATATCTAGTAGCCTGGGTGCAGAAAGAAAGTGACAGCAGTTACTCAGTTCTGCCTCAAAAAATAAAACTGCTTGTACAAAATACTAGAAATGAACTGTTTCAAGCATTTGTAGTTTGTATATGACCTTTGATCTTTCTAATTGAAAATTGTTCTTTCAAGGCCTACAGTATGGTATAGGCTGCATATAGTTTTAAAAATAGCAAGCCTACTTCTGTTACTTCTGAAGGATTCTTACCAAATATTTAAACTGTTTCATAGACTAATGTCCTGGTTTTAGTTAGAACAGAATTAATTTTCTTCCTAGTAGCTGGTGGAATGCTGTGTTTTGGCTTAGGATGAGAAGAGTGCTGATAACACCCCGATGTTTAATTGTTGCAGAGCAGTGGCTTATACCAAGCCAGGACATCTCAGCCTTTTGCTCTGTCCTGCCAACAGGCCGGCTGGGGGTGCAGTAAGAGCTGGGAGGGGACAGACCCAGGACAGGTGACCCAAACTAGCCAAAGGGGTATTCCATACCATCTGATGTCATGCGAAACAATATATAGGGGTGGCTAGCCGGGGGGAGGGGGCCGGACTGCTCGGAGTTAGGCTGGGCATCGGTCAGCGGGTGGTGAGCAATTGCATTGTGCAATCACTTGTTTGTACATATTATTATTATTTTCCTATTATCACCATTGTAACATTATTGTTATTATTGTTATTATTATTTTGTTATTATTATTTTTCCTGTCTTATTAAACTGTCTTTATCTCAACTCACGGGCTTCACTTTCCATTTCTCTCCCCTGTCCCAGAGAGGGAGGGGGGAGGGTGAGCGAACGGCTGCGTGGTGTTTAGCTGCCAGCCGGGTTAAACCACGACACTAAGAAAATTACAAAGGTAGACAGGTAGTGCATCTGGATCTTCCAGAACGAGTTAGCAACATGCTATTGACAAAGAACACGTGTACAAGTATGGCTGGAAAAATATTTCAGGAATTCTCTTTGATGAAGCAAATCAACTGGATAATCACAGAATCACACAGAATTTCTAGGTTGGAAGAGACCTCAAGATCATCGAGTCAACCTCTGACGTAACGCTAACAGTCCCCACTAAACCATATCCCCTAAGCTCTACATCTAAACGTCTCTTAAAGACTTCCAGGGATGGTGACTCCACCACTTCCCTGGGCAGCCTGTTCCAATGCCTCACAACCCTTTCAGTGAAGAAGTTCTTCCTAACATCTACCTAAACTCCCTGGCTCAACTTAAGCCCATTCCCCCTCGTCCTGTCACCAGGCACGTGGAGAACAGGCCAACCCCCACCTCACTACAGCCTCCTTTAAGGTATCTGTAAAGAGCAATAAGGTCGCCCCTGAGCCTCCTCTTCTCCAGGCTGAACAAGCCCAGCTCCCTCAGCCGCTCCTCATAGGACTTGTTCTCCAGGCCCCTCACCAGCTTCGTCGCCCTTCTCTGCACCCGCTCAAGCACCTCGATGTCCTTCTTGTAGCGAGGGGCCCAAAACTGAACACAGTACTCGAGGTGCGGCCTCACCAGAGCTGAGTACAGGGGACGATCACCTCCCTAGCCCTGCTGGTCACACTGTTCCTGATACAAGCCAGGATGCTGTTGGCCTTCTTGCCACCTGAGCACACTGCTGGCTCATATTCAGCCGACTATCCACCATCACTCCCAGGTCCTTCTCTGCATGGCAGCTCTCCAACCATTCCTCTCCCAGCCTGTAGCTCTGCTTGGGGTTATTGCGCCCAGGTGCAGGACCCGGCACTTGGCCTTGTTGAACTTCATGCAGTTGACCTCAGCCCATCGGTGCAGCCTATCCAGATCCTCCTGCAGAGCTTTCCTACCCTCAAGCAGATCGGCACACGCACCTAACTTGGTGTCATCTGCAAACTTACTGAGGGTGCACTCAATGCCCTCGTCCAGATCATCAATGAAGATATTAAAGAGAACTGGCCCCAGCACCGAGCCCTGGGGGATGCACTAGTGACTGGCCTCCAACTGGATTTGACTCCATTTACCACGACTCTTTGGGCCCCGGCTATCCAGCCAGTTTCTAACCCAATGAAGCGTGCGCCAGTCCAAGCCAAGAGCAGCCAGTTTCTTGAGGAGAATGCTGTGGGAGACGGTGTCAAAAGCCTTGCTGAAGTCAAGGTAGACCACATCCACAGTCTTTCCCTCATCCACCCAGCGCGTCACTTTGTCATAGAAGGAGATCAGGTTCGTCAAGCAGGATCTGCCTTTCATAAAGCCATGCTGACTGCGCCTGATCGCCTGCTTGCCCTGCAAGTGCTGCGTGATGACTCTCAGGAGGATCTGCTCCATGAGCTTCCCTGGCACTGAGGTCAAACTGACAGGCCTGTAGTTTCCCGGGTCTGCCCTCCGGCCCTTCTTGTAGATGGGCGTCACATTTGCTAGCTGCCAGTCAACTGGGACCTCCCCCGATCGCCAGGACTGCTGATAAATGATGGACAGTGGCTTGGCCAGCTCCTCTGCCAGTTCTCTCAGTACCCTTGGGTGGATCCCATCCGGCCCCATCGACTTGTGCACATCTAAGTGCCGTAGCAGGTCACCAACCAGTTCTTCATGGATAATGAGGGCCACATCCTGCTCCCCATCCCTTCCACCAGCTCAGGGTACTGAGTATCCAGAGAACAAGCGGTATTGCCGCTAAAGACTGAGGCAAAGAAGGCATTGAGCACCTCCGCCTTTTCCTCATCTCTTGTAACTAAGTTTCCCCCCGCATCCAGTAAAGGATGGAGATTCTCCTTAGTCCTCCTTTTGTGTTGATGTATTTATAGAAACGTTTTTTGTTTCTGTAACGGCAGTAGCCAGATTGAGCTCCAGATGAGCTTTGGCCTTCCTAATTTTGTCCCTGCACAGCCTCGCTACATCCTTAAAGTCCTCCCTAGTGGCCTGCCCACTTTTCCAAAGCTTATAAACCCTCTTTTTTCTCCGAAGATCAAGCCACAATTCTCTGTTGAGCCAGGCCGGTCTTCTTCCCCACCAGCTCGTCTTTGGGCACGTGGGGACAGACCGTTCCTGCGCCATTAAGATTTCCCTCTTGAAGAGCGCCCAGCCTTCCTGGACCCCTCTGCCCTTCAGAACCGCCTCCCAAGGGACTCCACCAACTAGTGTCCTGAGCAGCTCAAAGTCAGCCCTCCGAAAGTCCAATACAGCGGTTTTACTGGTCCCCTTCCTGGCCTCGCAAGAATAGTGAACTCCACCATTTCGTGGTCACTCTGCCCAAGACAGCTCCCGACAATCACATCCTCCACCAGTCCTTCTCTGTTTGTGAAGAGAAGGTCTAGCGGGGCACCACCCCTGGTAGGCTCACTAACCAGCTGCGTCAGGAAGCTATCTTCCACGCTCTCCAGAAACCTCCTAGACTGCTTTCTCAGGGCTGTGTTGTGCTTCCAGGATATGTCAGGGAAGTTGAAGTCCCCTACGAGTACAAGAGCTGACGATTTTGCAACTTCTGTCAGCTGCCTGTAGAGTTCCTCATCTGCCTCCTCATCCTGGTTCGGCGGTCTATAGCAGACCCCAACCAGGACACTAGCCTTGTTGTCCCTGCCGATCCTAACCCAAAGGGACTCGACCTTGTCATTCCCAGCCTCGAGTTCTACAACCTCAAAAGACTCTCTAATATAGAGAGCCACACCACCACCCCTTCTGTGCTGCCTGTCCCTTCTAAAGAGCTTATAGCCAGGCATTGCAGCACTCCAGTCATGAGACTGTCCCACCACGTCTCCGTGATGGCAACCAAGTTGTAGCCTGCCTGCTGCACGATGGCTTCCAGCTCCTCCTGTTTGTTACCCTGCTGTGTGCATTGGTGTAGATGCACTTCAGCTGGGCCATTGCCTTATCCTCCGGCCTTGCCATCAATTCCCCCTGGCTCAGCCCCCAACAATCCTAGCCTCATCCCCATCCCCTTCCTACCTAGTTTAAAGCCCTCTCAATGAGCCCTGCCAGTTCCTGGCCCCAGGATCCTTTTTCCCCTAAAAGATAGGGACCTGTCTGTGGCCATCAGGCCAGGTGCTGAGTAAAGTGCCCCATGATCAAAAAACCCAAGATTTCTGTGTTGGCACCAGCCCTGGAGCCACGGGTTTTAAACAGGTGGGGCTTTCCGTGTCCTCTCTGAACCCCGCCTTCCACCGGTAGGGATGGATGAAAACACCACCTGCACTCCTGCTCCATCCACTAACCGACCCAGTCCCCTAAAGTCTCTTTGATAGCCTTGAGGCTTCTCTCTTCGATGTTGTCACTGCCCGCCTGGACTATCAAAAGAGGGTAATAGTCAGAGGGGCATACCAGGTTGGGAAGCTTCCTGGCACGTCCCTGACCCTGGCCCCAGGGAGACAGCAGACTTCCCTACAGGTAGGGTCAGGCCGACAAATAGGGCCCTCTGTTCCCCTAAGAATAGAATCTCCAACAACAATAACCCTCCTGTCTTTCTTGGTGGAGGCAGTCCTGAGGCGTGGAGTCGACCTCCTCGCCCTAGGCATCCTCCTGGGAACACTTGCTACCTCTTCCTCAGCTACTGGTCTGTCGAGCTCCAGGGCCTCAAACCTGTTGCGTAAAGGGCACCTGGGAATGCGGGGCCGGAAGGGGAGGGCATCGCCTGTGATGTCGAGCAGGGACCTGTTTCCATTCCTCCTCAGCTCCCAGATCCCCTCCCTCTGCCCGTCGGCTACAGGGCAGGGGGTCCACCCCCATTTGAGGAGTTTCACCTCGATACCTCCCCTTGAGGCCCTGCAGGGAGTTACTCCAGAAGTCTATCTCTCGCTCACACTCCCTGATGGCCCTCAACCTCTCCACCTCCTCCTTGAGCTCCGCCACCATGCGGACCAAGTCATCCACCTGCTCGCACCTCATGCACGCACTTTCTCCGCCTCCCGCCGATGGCAGCAACAGGCTCAGACACTCCCGCATCCGGTGACCTGAACTGCGGCATTTTTTAACGGGTAGTCGGTCTGCGTGTGTACCGACTTCCTGGAGAGCGCGCCTTGCCTGGTGGAGACCATAATCACCTAGCTACGGCTGTTGTTAAGGATGTGTTGTTTGTGTGTAGGGGAGCGCTCTGCCCTTCCTGCGCGAACTGCCGCGCTAACTGCCGTGCCACTCCCTTCTGACGGCACCACGCCCTGGTCGCCGCGCTCCTGGTCGCTTGCACTCCCTAGGGGCAGCTTTTGAACACCTGGGGAGGGGGGCGCTGCTGGCTCCGCCTTCGCCTTGTCAGCCTCCCTCACGAGGGCTGCCGGGTCCTGGCGGCTCCCTCAAGTAGGCTCGATGCCGGAAAAAATTAGCCCTGCCTGGCCCCGATCCCCCGCTCCGCTGCAGAACGCATCTGCCCCGGAGCCAATTGCCTCGGCAAATGGCATTATTAATGGGGCATACCACATGGCATACCAGTGCGTCAAGCCAAATAAACTATTCTGGGCAATGCTTTGGTGGTGTTGGGTAGATGCTGGAAGTGAGGATGAGACAGCAGCAGCTGGTGATGTTGTGCAGGAGCAGTAAGGAACAGTGCAGGAGGTCTACAGGGAGACAGCCATCTACTGAGATACAATAGGAAAACAAGACATCCAGTGAAATGGAGCACGAATGCAAGAAATTTCTCCCTGCCACCAGCCTGCTGCCTGGCCTTGTGTGCTCCAGGTCTCTCTGGAGACTCATTTTCTGTCTAGAAAATTATTCTGTTTTTTTCTTTTTTTTTTTGTTTGTTTGTTTGTTTGTTTGTTTGTTTTGTTTGTTTTTTCTCACAGATATGGAGATAGGAAGGAATCACAAAATCACAGAATGGCCGAGGCTGGAAGGGACCTCTGAAGACCATCTGGCCCAACCCCCCTGCTGAGCAGGATCACATAGAGCAACATTGTGCAGGATGGCATCCAGGCGGATTTTGAATATCTCCAGAGAAGGAGACTCCACAACCTCTCTGGGCAATCTGTTCCAGTGCTCTGTCACTCTCACAGTAAAGAAGTGCCCTCTCATACTCAGCTGGAACCTCCTGTGCTTCAGTTTGTGCCCATTGCCTCTCGTTCTGTCACTGAGCACAACTGAAAAGAGACTGGCTCCATCCTCTTAACATGTTCCCCTCAGATATTATACATATTGATGAGGTCTCCCCTCAGTCCTCTCTTTTCCAGGCTAAACAGGCCCAGTTCTCTCAGCCTGTCACCGTACAACAGGTGCTCCAGTACTCTAATCATCTTCATAGCCCTCCTCTGGACTTGCTCCAGTACTTGTATGTCTTTCTTGTTCTGGGGAGCACAGAACTAGACACAATACTCCAGGTGTGGCCTCACCAGGACTGAGTAGAGGGGAGGATCACCTCCCTTGACCCTCTGAATGCAGCCTGGGATACCATTGGCCTTCTTGTCCACAAGGGCACATTGATCACTCATGATCAGCCTGCTGTCCACCAGGACTCCTGGGTCCCTCGCTGCAGAGCTGCTCTCCATCAGATCTGCCCAGAAGACTCCTTTTCAGGAAATGCCAACATGTCCCTACTCTGGAATAGTGACAGCCTAAGTAACAGCCTTTTTAAGTGTATTTTGCAATGTCTTCTTTCAGATTTTAAGCTGTCCTGGTTTCAGTTAGCACAGAATTAATTTTCTTCCTAGTAGCTGGTGGAATGCTGTGTTTTGGCTTAGAATGAGAAGAGTGCTGATAACACCCCGATGCTTTAATTGTTGCAGAGCAGTGCTTATACTAAGCCAAGGACATCTCAGCCTTTGCTCTGTCCTGCCAACGGGCAGGCTGGGGAGTGCAGTAAGAGCTGGGAGGGGACAGACCCAGGGACAGGTGACCCAAACTAGCCAAAGGGGTATTCCATACCATCTGACGTCATGCTAAACAATATATAGGGGTGGCTAGCCGGGGGGAGGGGGCCGGACTGCTCGGAGTTAGGCTGGGCATCGGTCAGCGGGTGGTGAGCAATTGCATTGTGCATCACTTGTTTGTACATACTATTATTACTTCGTATTATCACCATTGTATCATCATTATTATTATTGTTATTATTATTTTTGTTATTTTTTTTTTCCCTGTCTTATTAAACTGTCTTTATCTCAACTCACGGGCTTCACTTTCCATTTCTCTCCCCCGTCCCAGAGAGGGAGGGGGGAGGGTGAGCGAACGGCTGCGTGGTGTTTAGCTGCCGGTCGGGTTAAACCACGACATAAGCAAAAGAAATTGTTTCCAGATCACGTTTAGAATGTAGAACACCGAGCTTTGAAAAACATGATGTTCCCATTTGTCAGATGCAGCGGTATCTTGATAGGATTTTCTTCATGCTATAGTGCAGAACTGCCTGACAAAGAAAAGGAGGTTCATGAGGAACCTTTATTTCAGTAGACATGTGCTTACCTGTTCCAGCCATTTGAAATGCAAATAAAGTTTGAAGCAAAATATTAAGTTTTCAAATTGGTCAGTGAATAATAATGTTTTATATCTCTCAGTAAAAGGCCTCAAACTTGAAGTTCATATGACAGCTCCAAAGATGGTATTTGATACTCTTTCTGCTGATAGATGGATGGATTTCAGTTTTTTTAAAATCCATCTATTTTAGGATTTCATTGGAGAAATACTACAGCACTTGCTTACATTTCTTCTTAAAAGGAAAAGAAGAGAATTCTAATCTTTTACCATTTGTCATTTGTTCATAAGCTATTTCCACTCTAACAGATGGTTCTCAACTAATTTCTGAGAAAAAAATAAATAAAGAAAAAACAAGACCATGTAATTAATGTTTGCATATACAAATTTAATGTTCAAATTAAGGGCTTTGAAAAATTTCACTGAAAGTTGTTTCAGAAAGAATTTCATTATACTTTTTTTTGGGCCAAAATATGCAATCCCTTCAAAGAAAAAAAAGTTTATTAAAAATCCAACAAAATATGCATACATATGTATCATGAATAATATCACTCTAAACTTATTATTAATAGTTTATTTCTTAACCACCGGTTGCAATGAAAAATTTTCTCAAAAATTTCCAGAGGGAAGAAATAATTGAAAAATATTTTGCAATCATCAGAAACATGAATAAAACTATGTAATGAATAAACCATTAATTTGACACATGCAATATGACAAACAGATATCAAAAATCATGTAGAGATTTTTTGTGAAATTTGTATAAGGGCTACATTTTAGTTTAGTTTAGTTTAGTTTAGTTTAGTTTAGTTTAGTTTTTATTTTTTGCTTCCTTTGAACTAAGTAGAACATAGCAATTTCTTTACAGATGTTGATGTCTGATACCCATCCTGTAACCAGCCTTGCTATGAGATATCTAGATATTTGAGGGGAAGTGAAAATTCATCTGCTTTTTGAAGTGTAGTAATTGTATTTACAATGGACTTTTTGTCTCACAAAACGAAGACACTTACCCAAGCAACCTTAAATAAGAAAATATAATATAATAATTATATAATAAAATATAATAAAGATAATGATTATGCTGTGGATTTTGAACACAACAGATGTGTCAGAATCCAAATCTAGGACACAGTTTTTCTTATGGGAAGCTCTTGAGTAACCTTTTCCCAGCTGTTTTTTTTTTTTTCCTGTACAATTCTCATTTAATGCTTCTATAAAAGGTCTCTTATTTATTTATTTATTTATTTATTTATTTATACAAAATGAATAATATTTTAACATATTTTTCAGTATTGCTCCTCTCTGTGGCTCTATCATATCAAATAATTAGTCTCTTATAATTACCAGTTAAAAATCACTAAGTAAAAAGAACAGTTATTGATGATCACCTTGGACCCAAAAACCTTGTCATAAAGACACACAAAATGCTCTTTGTTGTAAGAAAGCAACAATAGAAGTTTTCACATCAGTGCTGCAATTACCTTTCTCCAAGGGGAAAGATACAGTGTCCACGCGTCATTGACATAGATTCAATGTATTTCTATTACAAGGAACATGTACTTCATTATTCCTGCTGCTATAAATTGATGAGACAAAAACAAACAAACAAACAAACAACAATAACAAAACAACACTGGTATTTGAAATGATGCTTTCATAATGAACCCTTAGGTCATTATGAAATAAGAATCTCTGTCACTATATCTGCCAATCAGTGTCAGCAGACTGTTAAATATAATTGCCTTGTTATTTATTTTTTTTTTTTTTGTGTGTTGACATTTATTATTTCCCACCTGATAAAACTGGCTCCTTTACTCTAGAGACTGATGGTCCTCCTGGAATTTACATCAATGTAACATTAAGGCAAAATGATAAATGTTTCAGATTTTCTTTGCAAGAAAGGTGCTACATTTTGATAGCAAAATTGGAGGACTCTCTCGAATAAATTCTTTCACACAAAAGCTTCGAGACTCTCTGTATATGAAATATTTTCCCCTTGAAAACTACATCAAGTCAGTATTTCAGTTTCTTTTAATAGAATACCACTTTTTTTTTTTTTTTTTCCTGTATTGTTCCCTGATAGGTCTGATTTTACAATACAGTTCAAAGCTGTATTGTAGTAACCCTCAATGAAAATCATTGATATATCTTTTTAGCAGGACACTATACAAAAACTGTAACAATGACTTTGCTCGACTTTGCTTGCTGCAACATCATTTCCTGTCCTCTAAACTGGTAACTTGAATGTAGCAAATGGTGTAAGTGAAAAAAATATCTTAATTGCTTTGACTTTTTTTTTTTTTTTTTTTTTTTTATTCCCCATTAATCATTTATATTAACGAACAGTTTTTAGTGGTCTATTCTGAAGGAAATGTTTCACACCCAGAAGAGGGTCCTTAAAGTATTTTCACAAATATCGTAAGACAGCATGTTTACAGAAGAGAAATTACTCTGGGATTCAGGTCCAGTTTCTATCTGCTATGTGACTTTGTATAAACTCTTCATCTCTCTGACCCTCTGTTACCCTGTGTTGTTCAGATCATAATCTCTTCCTGACAAGAGCTTTTTTTTGTAATGTGTATGTGTGGATTGAATGCCCAATACAATGGAGCATCAAGGTGTTTTTGCATATCTACTTTACTGTAATGCAATAATTAATTATAATTAGGCAGAAGTTAATGATCTGATGTATTTTTGCAGCTCTCACCCCTGTAAGAAATGTCTTGGTAATAAATGAAATCTTTTTATGAAAAGCAAATAATATTTACCATGACAGGGGTGGTTTTTTTTTTCAGAGTTTTTAAAGTATAGAAGTAGTAAATACTGGTTCCAGTAAAAACCATGACTACATCTTTTAAGATATGAGATTTTCTTGAGGATCTTTAGATTTTAATTTATAATTCACTTTCAATGTCTTTTGTTTAACCTCTGTTAAAGGCCTAAAGGAAAGGAAGTTTCAATTTATTTATTTTTTTTTAATTTTTTTTTTTTTTGAGCCATCTCTGATTTCAGGGATCTGGGATTATATGTATTGTTCTTTTTGCAATTCCTTTATGCATGCTGGCAGTAATGAAAGGAAACTTGTTTTGTCTGGATTTGGGGAATATTAGTTAAAAGATTTCATTCTGCCCAACTCTTTTAAGGTCCAATTTCATAACAAAAGGTTGATAGCACATAGACTAGATACTACTTTCCCACAGCAGAAAATAAGCCTTGTGCTTACATGTATATCATATACCTATTTCAAGCGATTCAGGAATGTGTCCCCATCCTGTTGTCTGTCCTATTTGAATGTCTCCAATTTGGATACAAGGATGTCATATGGGACATTGTTAAATGCTTTGCACAAGTCCAAATAAATGACCACATTATTTATGATGAGTTAGTAACTCCCTCTCTCATTACTACAACATTCTAGGTTTTGGAAATGTTCTGTTATGTAAATATAAAAATTTGATATTTAGTTGCTAACAGAAGTTCATTCTGCTCTGCTGAAAGTGATGGTATGTAAGAGTACATCCCTGCCTCCTTTAAAATTTTATTGGAGAACAAAGAAACTGCCATGTGAGAAACCTGTGGTGGTGACACCAGCCACTAATGATGATGAGTGCATCCCACCATGCTAATGATGATGAGTGCATCCCACCATGCTGCTGGAGAGGTGACAGAGAGGATTTGATCTGGGGTCTCCCAGATCCCAGAGGAGTAACCAAACTGCTACTCCCATGAGGGGAATTCTTTCAGTATTCCTTGGGATGAGAAAATCTAGCCAGATCCATGGTGTATTAGTTCCCACGAGGTCATAAAATTGAACTTCAATGTGCTTGATAGGCTGCCCAATCTGGACTGATTTATTTGCCACAGCAACAGATAAGGTGTAGGTAACCTAACTTCTGGTGTTGAATGAAAATAGAAATATAGGCACAACAAGAAATTAAACTCCCAGCTCCCTCAGAGTGAAAGATTGTTTACAGCAGCTGTTTACATGTTGTTTATAAGCCTTAAAATGTTTGCTTTTTCACATTTGAGTGACAAACTAGTTTGTCAGACATGATCAGTGAGGTGACAAAAACTAATCTTCTTTCTTCCATTGGATACCCTCCCTCAAGCCAGAGTAGCTGAGACAGAAGTTTTCTAATGAGAATTGGTGGCGTTTTCCTTCTTGGCAGCTAAATTTTACTTTCTTCCACAAAGCCACTTATGATCCCCCTTACCCCCTAGTTTTCCCTTTGTGTTCATACTTTTAACAACTCAGTTGTTCTTTGAACTGAATCAATTAGCATATAAAGAATAACTTTTTCATTCAAGGGAATTTTTAAAATTACTGATGCTGGGCCCCCTGGAAACAAGCCTGCTTTTACAGCTTCTTTGCCTAAGAGCTCTCGCAGAGTGCATGTTGTTCTGCTGACACTTCTGTATCAAGGTGAGCTGTTTGTTCTGCACCTTCTTGGACAAATGTAAGAGCTTGGGTGCAAAGGATATCTCTTTTGTCCTCTTAATTTTAATGAGCGCTTCATTAAAAAAAAATAAAAAGAGATCTATAGTCTTCATTAGAGCCACCTAATGTTTTATTGTAATAGTATGTGATTTTCTACTGTTGCTCTCTGGAACAACAGAGCAGCCAGAAATAAAAAATCCTCACCCTGTTTTTAGCTTTTTTCTAGTTATTCTAGTTCCTGCTTCAGTTTTCTGAGTTGCATAATGTCTCAGTTGGAAAGTTAGGGAAGGTTTTGTAGGTCAAATAGTGGAATAAACAAAAAATGATTTAAATGTACCCCATTTTAAAATTTATTATTACTAATTCTCATTAATTCTAATTATAAATACCAGTATTAATATTATAAATATTTTGAAGTGTAAAAGGAAAAGATTTTTTATTCTAACAAACAAGATTTTTTATTTATTATTTATTTATTTATTTTTTATCCATTAAGCAATATCACTTAGCCTAACAAGAACTGATAAGCCTGGAGTTTGAGTTATCCATTGATTCATTTTATGTAGATAAGCCTGGTAGCAGGAATTCCTAGAATTATCAAAAGGTAGGAAGTAGAATCGGAAAGAATACCTCATTGCATGAGTTTCTTATTAACATATCATTTGTGGTCTGTGTAAAAGTCTCAAAGTAAGCCAAAAACTATGATTTTGGAAAGAGATCAAATCTCATGCTCCTCATTAAAGTTGAAAGGAAAGCAGTAGTTACTGGACACAACAGGAAAGTACACCTTCAGAAGCCCACAGGAAGGATGAGAGTTCTATTTGCTACATTATCAGTTTCTGACACACTAGCTAAGAATGAAGAATGAGGGAGGGAAAGAACTGTCAGTTATAAATGTTAAGAGCTCTATGTTATTGAAGCTACATTAATCTATTACAAAGAGACCTAGAGGGTAATATTGAAGATAGGAAGAATTCTCCCTTGGAGAAAGTAGTAGTTACAAGATAAGGAAAAGCTCTCCAAACCTTAGCTGCTCTAGAGTCAAGGATGCTCAAGCACTATGAGGTCAGAGTGCTATTGAACAAACAGCAACTTGTTAGTTTATATCTGGGGAAACCTGCAACAGGTAGAGAGAAATACAAGTGCTAAAGACAGCAAAAGCATCACTTTTTTTTTTTTTTTTTAATTTTTCACTTTTCTGATTTTTCAAATTCTATAACCTTATCAAATCTTCAGAAATTTAGCTTTGTCTATTTCAACCAAAACATATTTTCATTTGAAAGCTAACTACCTTTACACAGATTTAAATGAATCTGACAAAACTAGGATTCTCTTCCATATGAAGAAAGCAAATTAAATAAAATGAACCTTTGAAAATAAACCCTTTTTAAATTTTCAAGTGAAAATTTAGAGCACTTGTGTGGGCTTGTTTTACCACTCTCCATATTCACTTGAATGAAATAGACCCTAGAGAATATGCTAGGAAATATTAAAAATTATTTAGTTCTGTAGTCATTTTAATATCCAGAATTTAAAAAATAACTGACTTTTGCATTTTGTAAATTTAAAATTTAAGATTTAATCATATTCAGATTAACATTTAATTATAACAGATTTATTTTTTGTGATATAGAAGAGTTTATTTGTATTTAATAGACCCACAAGATCTGAACTTGATCAAACCATAACATTAAAATAAAAGCTATAAAATAGAAAATAACATTTGAAAATAAATTTCAATGTAAAACAATGTAATTAGTTTGTAATTTGTGCATAAACTGGGTTTAATCTAGTGAAGTCCATAGTAAAATTCGTATCGACTATTACTGAATTCTTGTTCTTTCCCTCAAATTCTATTATATATCCTGTCAGCATAATAATGCTGTCCTGACCTTAAATTCAAAATTCTTGATTTAGCTTTGTGTTTATGCATTTTCTTTGATTAGCTTTGTGGTATAGCTCAATTTATAAATGTTAGGTCTCTAGGATATGGTTGTTCTTTTCATTACTGAAATTAAATCTGAGCCTTGAGTATTTCACTCGTTGCCTACTTATGTGTTTCTCCAAACTGTTCTTGCATAAATCTTCCCAAATGTTCCTGACAAGATCACTATGGTTTCTCATATTTTAGTTAATCATAGTGTCTTTATATCATCTAGCAATCCTCCTTACTATCTTAAACTTAATTTCTTCTCACTACATTGTTAACTCAAGTAGCAACACTAATAGTGGTAGTAGACCACCTAGAATTCTTTACTAAGTAGATGGACTGTTTTGAATAAAAACTATATATACATTATTCCATAAGGTAGTTTTAGAGAATACTTATTATTGGTTATTTGTAGAAATAGCTCCCTTGAAATATCTGTGCTCATTTTCCTTCCATCCTACCTGTAAAACTAATTTAATGCATACACGTGATCTTTAAAATTAAATGCTGGAACAGTGTCATCTTATTTGAAATAGTTTCTTTAAGAGATTTATTTTAACCAAAGTTCCCTGGAAGATTATACTTCTCATACTGTAGTATTATTTCACTTTTTGTTCAAACAGTGATCGGAGACTATTTTTCTGACATATCATGAAGCATTTTATGATGTATCATGGAAACTGTAAAAGCAGAGTCAGGTTTACTTAGTTTGTATTTATCACATCTCATTGCAAAGGTAGATTCATTACACTCAGTGAATGTGCTATGAAAATGTTATTGATTTTGTTCTTATTGTCTGTTATAATTACAAGTACCTGATAAGCTTTACAAAATATAATATTCTAAATTATAAATTCAGTGTACTATTTTTTTGTTGTGACAGATTAGCATAATTTGTGATGACCATTGCCATTATATGCATTTATTTATTTTTACCTTTCTTGTCATGTTAGGCTACTCTACAACATGATAAATATGCTTCTCTTGCAGTGGAGAATGAAGATGACTTTTCTTTAAGCTAGGCATGTGACTGCACTATACATGTCTCTGAAACATCAGAAACTTCAGTTTCCATACAAAATGATGTCAACATTATCTCTTTAAAATATGTGGAAGTAGAAGAGTCTTTGTGGTTGTTGCAACATTGAAAGTCATAATTCTTTAACACTTCTCACATTCTTTTTGTTTCCCAAACTGTTTTCAAATATAATTTTTCAATTCATCTGGAGCTATTTCAAAGGAAAAAGTTCTAAATAAACCAACATGTTTACGACTTCTTAATATAAAGTTTATATCTTAACATCCTGTCTTGTGTTAAGAGCCCCTGGAAATTATCAATTGTGTTGATAACAATTTCTGTGCAAACTGAAGGTCTTTGCATGATCCAGCCTTGAAAATAAATGGCTTCTGGTTTTCTAGAATACTATTTCTATTATATTGTTGAAAAGTTATACCCATAGCTCTATTTTTCCTGATTAGGAGCCTTCAAGATCATTTGGTTGAATTGGTCAAGATCATTTGGTTGATCATTTTGGTCAAGATCAATTTGGTCAAGTTGGTTGAATCATTCTATATATATTACAAGTATTTTAAAAGCATGAGGATTTAAGTTTTTACCTGTATTTTATCAAAAATATCAAGTATATTAACAGTGATTCAAATTTTGAATTTTCAGCTTATATTTTGAATTCTTCAAGATATTGAACTGACAGAATTAATATTTATATGGCTAAGTGAAGAACATTTTTCTTGTTGGTTTTGAAATGTGAAGCCATTAAACAAAGAAGCTTTACTGAAAGTAAGTATATATCAGCAATAGTTTTCAGTTGTTTGTTTGTTGTTTTTTTTTTTTTTTAGTTCTTTTGTAGCCCTACTAAAATGGCACACCCAAAGTAACATCCTCATTTTTAGTAAAGGAGACAGAACTAAGTACAAGGGAAACAAGTTATTTGGGAAATGATTCCACAAGGTTTGTACGAACACATCACCACTGAAGTGTTCATTTATTTCCTGAATCTGAAGCAAGGAGTTTAACAGAACAAGCATTTTTACAGTTCCCCACCCCCTGTCTTTATTTATACTTTATTCTAGCTCTTTTGCCCAGAGCTTTCTCTGGCTTTCCTCCCTACCCACTCATCGTTGCACTCCAGGGTAACAGTAAACTGTAACCATATGCCCAGAGACAGGTGGTTTGTGCACTCCTAGGATGCTAAACTTATTAATATTAAGGAAAGTTGTGCTATGCGTCTTCTTGTTGTTATAAGTTTGGGCTTTTTTTGCTGGAGAGATGTCAGATCTGTCTCAGTGATATAGCTGTAAGTGGAGCAGTGAGTGTAAAATTGTTATTCTGGGTGAAAATATGGAACATGCAGTTTTGTCTGAGACAGCTATTAGTGTTCTGTTTACTGGCTCATGGGAGATGCATCTTCTCCATTCTTTCCTAAGATAGCTGAATGCAGAACATCTGAAAAATTAACTAGGATAGACCGGGAAAAATCTGCAGATGAACATAGAATCAGAAATGTAATACAGATTGTGAAAATTAAATCAACTGTGAAAGAACAAACTTAAAAGGAAAAATAAAGGGAGAAAGGAAGGCATCACAGACATGAAGAAATCAGGTATGTTACGGATATCTGTAAATACATGTAGGACATCCAGCTCAGTAACAGTAATGCAGTATACAATTACATCCTTGCTTTCCATTCAAAGTGGTTCTCTGAACACACATGTAATCTTGACTGTATGCTGTGACCAATGTGTTCAGTGTTTGTATCTTGTCTTATCGTCTGCAGCTTCTTTTTCTTTTGACACTTAAAAACACTATTTCAAGTATTTTGAGGTGAGTAGCTATTGTTTCACTTAGCTTCTCTTTTGCTGAGGTACCTCTACAGCTACAGAGCTCCTGCCCTGCACAGGAGGGAAGGGAGCATTGTCCCATGAACTCCAAAAAAAGGTCAGAAAGTTACAAGTCCTTGTTGTGCAGCTTGTGAGTATTATTTTGTTGTTGTTGTTGTTTTTAATCTGAATTTTTCACCTTTCAGCACCATGAGCTGATGATCTTAGGTGTTAAAACTGTGACCTTTAAACAAATAATTTGTTGAAAAAACATGTAAAGAGCTAATATATTTACATTAGTGTTTTTTGTTTGTTTGTTTTGTTTTGTTTTGTTTTGTTTTCACAGGGTAGTTAATGAAGTAAACATCTCCTCCCTTCCACGAGTGAACAATGTGGAGGAACATTTTTTCCTGGAACATTGCCAGGATCACTCTGGCAAAATGTAATAATCAATAGCAAGCTAATCAATGCACAGCAACTGCATTGAGATTCTTTAGTTTACATCTCCACAGGCATGAATTTCTTCCTCAATTTATTTCTATGTATGCAATACTTATATTAATTATATATACATGTGTTTATACATCTACATACATGTATACACACATTCTCATAAGCATGAGTGGTTACTATATTTAACCTTCAAAACATATTTGTAGCTTTAGCTCAATGCATATGCCAAAGTCTTGGCATCTTTGTTTTGCTTTGTCTTTTTGACCTTATGCTCTCCCCAAAAGCAATTGAAGCAAGCTATTTCTTTTTCAATGACTGCAAGTTCAAGTGAAAAAGAAAATCCAGAAAGCTTAAATAAATTTTGTTTTGTAGTAAGGTTGGTAGTGCTATATAGCAAGATAGCTAGAAATTAAGTGGTCTAAAGTATAACTATGCATCTTTGCTCTGAGTTGTCCTGAAAATGATAAATATACTAATTCATACTCATTTTCAGTGACATACAGGAAACAAATAATAGAATTAATATATGTCTTAATAGTTGTGTTATATTAAAAGAGATTATTTATTAATTTGTGCTTATTTATCTATAACAATTATTTTACAAAGTTATAATTTGCATTCAGAAGAGAGCAGTAAACTATAATTAAACATTCATATGGATACAGTAATTAATCTATTGGGCAATTATATTCAAATTGAAAACTATTTTGCCTGTTTTCTTTATAAATATTAACAACAACAACTCAAAAGCTGAACAGAGAAGTTAGAAGTAAAAATGAAAGAGCAGATTAAAGTCATTCTATATTAGAAAAAAGTGAAATAGAAGATAATCTTGATTACTATTAATAGTGGAACAGATCGTGTTTAGACTGCTCAAGGCACTTGGGTATGACTGTGAATAATCAAGGAGTGAGTTATTAAATATCTACATTTTTTCTTCAAGTTTCTTTTATGGAATTCATTGGCAAAAATGCATCCTGTATTTAAACAAAACAGATCTGTCAGCAACAGTTTTGCATAACAACTCAAAGAAGATTTGAGTAAGAAAACTTTGACTCATGGCTGGATTGCCAGAATGCTTTAATTTGTTAAAAGAGCTGAATTTTCAAATGGACCTTTGAAGTATACAGCAGGAGCAATGAGAAAGCCCAGTGGGAAGTCATACTTGGATAGTTAGAAGTGAGGCTAAATCTGCTTTGTGTAAAAGTATTTGTTATGTTCCATAGTAACCTTAACGTTTCTGTTCTTCTCCTTTGTTTTCTCAAATGATAAACTCGGATAGGACAAAAATAATCATATTCCGTTAAAAATAATAATTAAAAAAAGTTAAGAAAGATCATTCATCATTCATTAGCATTACAGTTCTTTCCTCTCCTTCCTCACCCCTTCCTCCCCTACCACCACCACCATCAACAACAAAATTTCATGGGGTCTCACAATCCATACTGAATTTCCATGACAGCACAGCATTTCAGGAACAATAAAACCATTATCATTGCCCATTTTTTTGTTTTTGCTTTGTTTCATCAGACTTAGAAGTTAAACATTGCAATTCCATTTGTGTAAGTAGCGTATTCAGTAAGAAGGCTTTGAAACTACAGTTTGATTTTCAGCAGAGAAAGCAGTGACTAGCATTCTTTCTGACATATGAACTCCATAGCTGAAAAGAAAAAGGAAGCTTTTAAAACAATGTTAATTTAATCGACACAGGGTTGTGCCTAAAACTAAAATGACCCCTCTTGCAATCAAGATATGTGAAGGTAAACTAAAAGTTGGTATGTTATGTGGTGTCTAAAGTCACTCTTAAGTGTTACTGCTGATACTCATGTCTTGGGTCCTTCCCCAGTTGACTAATTACATAGTTTGGGGTACAAGCTCTGACTGAGATACTTTTGGGGCAGAAGCAGGCTTTGAGTTATTTTGGAAACATGTTGAAAATTGGGACACCGAGAGATCTCAGGAACCTCTGAGAACCTTTGTTAGGTTAAAAGGGAGTTTTGAAGATAGCATTTTTATACTTGGTTCCCTGGCCTGTTAGTTACACGAGCACCTAGATGTTGTTTGGATCCCCACTGTGAATATACTTTCAGGAATAATTCAGTGAAATTTCTTTTTACTGTAGTATAGATAAAAAGTTTAAGACACTAAATAGTATTTTTAATATGGTCAGGACTAGTGCAATTCTTTTTCCACAGTCTATAGAAGTTTCGTTTGACTTAATCTGACAAATGATTTTCCTGACACACAAAGCTAACTGAGTAAAGTAAACATGATACTTTATTTCATGACACTGGTATCCAAGAGCAAGGAAGTCAAGGTCCTAAAGTCAAGGTCTTTTAAAATGTCAATCTGATAAAAATGTCTTGCTAAAAATAAACATAAGATTGTTGATCTGTATGCATCTTATTTTGTATTCAAATATTTTAAACTCCTGTGTACCAGAATTCAGACTCTAAGACACAATAATGAGGTATGACATAAGTAGACAGCTACACTGTAATGAGGAATAATTGGTTGTAATATGTATTCAGCACAAACTGCAATTGTACAGAATAAAATGTGTTTTGCATTCAACAGAGTATTAGGCAGTGGAAAGTTTGTAATCTGTGAAATGATATGTAGAGCCTCAAGCCACCATAAACAACATCAAAAAACTTTACAACCCTCATTATAAAGAAAAAAAAGTAAGTTGACAAGAATAAAAATAGTTACTATATTAAACCAGTACATAATACAACTTCTATATGATTTATGAGTGCAGCTCTTTTGAGAATATGATCAAAGAAAAAAGGTAGATTATACTCTGCAATAAATTTCATATACATTTTTTAACCTGACAGAAAAAGTTTAAAATGTAGTCAATACTGTAAAGGTATGAAAATTCTCCTTTTACACTGGAATAAAATAACAGGATTTCTCAAGGTCATTGATGGTTTACAGTTCCATTGCTGCCAGTTCTATGCTATGTTCAGAGAAAGCTTGCCTGGCTGAAACCCTATTCAGTCATGTCACTGAGGGTGAGATTCATCTGGCCACATCTAGATATGTCTTTATACATGTGGCTAGTGATCTGAAACTCTATTTATAATCAAAGGAGAGATTGACACCTCTAGGGTGCAATTCATCTCATCCCGAAGTAGATGACAAGTAGGTCATATGAATCATGTCCTAGAGTATCTATTTCTTTCTACTAATTATAAAGGGGGAAGGTCACAGGTAGGTAGGTATCTCTGCAGCAGAGTGCTAAAGATAGGCTAGATGAAAAGCACCTGAATGTCCACCCACATGAATAAGTGATTGTAGTAGGTTGCTATTTATCACTATTTCCAATGTGAAGAGATTTTCAGTGAAGTTGGTTCAGTCTTGACAAGCAACCAGCAGAAGTCCTTTGGTGTATTAAAACATATTTAAAAGACTGATTAGAAACACATGATAGTGTTTCTAACTTTAAACATAAGCAATGTGTTGACAAAAGTACTGCTGTAATAAACAAAGTGTTTAGGCATTGTAATAGTGTAATCACCTTTGAGTACAGACACCTAATCAGTCCTTGGTGTTGACTCAATAAAGTTTGTACAAAGTTATAATGCAGGACAATGAAGCTCCCACACTATTTATTTGGTTCTAAAGTTTTATGCTGCAGTTTTCTCCCTGTGTATATTACAGGGAGCTTTGAAGGTCGGCATCTCCACAGGGTCAGGGGCTGGCACCAATGTCCATCCCATCCCCCAGGCAGGAGCAGGACAGCCGGAGCACTGGGGCAGCTCCAGCCCCGTCCATCACGTACTTCCTTGGGAACCAGGCTGGGCCAAGGCTGGCCCAGGGTGTAGGCCCATGGGCAAGCCTGGCTCAGCACAGCCCATGTCTGGGCAGGGCAGGACTGGGGAGAACCAGAGACTGTCCATGCTGTCCTCACTGGAGAAGGGATGATGGTCCTGGGGATGACGTGGGGTCCTGGGCTATGTGAGAGGCCCCAGAGAGGCTGAGCAGGGACAGTCAGGGCTGGTGGTGCCCTGAGGGCCCTGGTACATATATCTCATTGTTGCTTCACATTCACCTTGTTAATTTACTGCACTAACCTTTTGTCTAAACTCAGTTTTATGTTTCTTGTAACTGATGAATCAGTTTTACAGCATGCTAGAAGTTTTTGCCTATAATTATCTCAAATTAAATTTAATTGGCTTTAATAACCTTAATGAAATTAATTTATCTTCTCATTTTGCTTTCAGATTTGTCTTTTTTTTTTTTTTTTTCTTGTTGAGTTTGAGTTTGCATACACATTCACTAGGATAGATAAACTAAACCAGCTGACAAAAAGTGCTTTGTTACCTGGTGATTTGGTTTGCTGCACATCTGTAGACACTGGGAAAGTCCTGATAGCTCTACATACTATCAATTCCAGCTGACTCAAAGCACTGTTCCTGTTCTTCCTCTCCCCAGCTTCCATCCACATGCAACAGTGTCTAGCACTGCTAACATAATTTGCTAAAGTCAAACCAAAGAATTAAATACAAATCGGAAATGGTGCAACAGAGGTACAGTGGTTCAGTTGGCAGCTAACAACTATATTTAAAATATAGTATTAATAAAGTATATTTCCATGAATAGTATGTTTCTCTACATTTCATAGATAGATAGACTTCAAAGACAGGAGAGTCTACTATAAGAAAAACAGAAAAGTTGTAGGATTCAAAAAAAATTATTTACACAATGTTGAGGACAAAAATAGGATCAGAACATGGCAAAAGTAGTCCTAACTGGTCTAAAATTTCTGATAAGTATTTATTATCCCTCTTTAAGGAAATGTGGTAGTAGTGAATAATGTGTTAGCAGTCTATTACAGGGCTTTAATATTGAAGAAATTCAAAGTAGAGAAGATTATACATTTACACTAATAACATCTAGTGTGTTTTGAGTCTATTGGCTCAGCTATCTCTTTTCATTACTTAGAAGATATAAATAAAAAGACTTAAGATATCAAATTTATTGCCTATCAGAAGCTAATGTGGTTCATCATCGTCAAATACCTTAAATGTTTCTTCTATTATGTGGTTGTTTATGCTTTCAAATTTTTGTGGATAATACTCTTGTTTTTTTTTTTGTCTGCATTCCCTCTTTTTCATTATTCATTATCAGATCTGCTACTTAGACTTCCTAAGAGCTTTCCCTGACTTTCTCTGAATCTTTTTCTATACATACTTTTCAGACAGATGCTAAGGGAGAACAATTATTTTTCACATATTACCTGTTGCACATAAATAGATGGTAAAAACATCCATTGTAGACTTAAACAACAGAAGACTGGGAAGTGTAGTGGAGGGATTGAAATGAAAAGCAAAAATGACCACTAGAAAACAAGTTGGATAAGAAACATGATCTAATTAACCCGAATGACACTGCTAATCATTTTTATGCAATTGTTCCTGTTGCCAACTGGTCTGTTTTTATTTGAGCTAGGTATGAAAGTCATTTCTATTATAAACTAATCTTGAGAGAGAACATCTGATTCTTGGAGATTATCCTTCAGCACAGTGTGTTAGAATTTTATATATAGTTCCCTGTGACAACAACAGAAGCTGCACGTTTAAATCCCCATTTGCCATCTATTGTCATAACCAAGCATTATCAGTCATGAAGCACTTGTTTGTCTACTACACAGGCTATGTAGCCTTGAAAATGCTTGTATTTAAATAATATTATCTATAATCTTGTATATAAACACGTACATCATATTTTATGCAGAATTCCCCAAAAATGACAATGAAAAATATTCTCAAAACAGTAAAACATTTTGGAAATTCTCATCACAGTTCAGCCTGAGCCTTGTAATTTAAAATGGAAAAGAATCAGGTTCATTTCCCAGAAAAAAGATAATGGAGTTCCCTAAACATTCTGCAGCAGCTATGTCAGCAGAAAGATTCACTTTGGGTGGAGGACAAATGAACCTTTCTGCTAGGATTCCTGATTTAGTCTAGTTAATTTTCTGTATCATCAAGGTAGTTATAGTACCTCACCTCATGCTTTTTTTGGCCTCATTATAGGGCAGCAGGCTTCAGTAGCTACTTGGCTTAGTAGGTATTGTACTGTTGTAAGGTCCCATTTACTCTGGAGTTTCTAGTCAAATTCAAGTTGGTGACTTGTGCTGTTTTCTGAACCACTACAGATATCTGTCGTGGTCATGCTTTCTCAGGGTCTGGATTCTAGAAATTCCTTCTGAGACACATCTGTATTAGTTGATTCTGTTTCCAAGGTGCTATAGAACATAATGCTCCAATGACAATATTTAATATTCAGGACACACTCTCTGTTATTGGGATGATGGTGAGATTAACTTCAGCATCTAAAGTTAAGCATCTTGCCTAACCTAGTCATACTGAATCATACTTCCTATGCTCGCTGTAGAAACAGGTTGATCCAGTGGGTAATTAATTGCACCAAATAAAATAAAATAAAATAAAATAAAATAAAATAAAATAAAATAAAATAAAATAAAATAAAATAAAATAAAATAAAATAAAAGCCTTGGTTGCTGAGAGACCCCCAGACAGCTTAGTTTAGACTATATGTGAAACTTTTAGTACCTAACATATATTGCAGGTGAGATGGGTTCATTCAAGTGCTCCAAGGAAATGAAGATAACAGTGAGAGAAAAGCTATCAGCACTTCGCTTCCATTTGCAAAAGCATCTATTTCTAGAAAGTTAGAAAAATTGACAATGCTTCTTTGCAACCACACAGCTCAATGGTTTTATGAGATCTTTGAGAATTCATAAAAGACTGTTCTCTTTAAGAACATCAGAAGATGCAGAGGCAGTCAGCTGTAAAGCAAAAAGAAATAATGTACAAAGGTGGTCTCTTTTTGTTTACAAATGATCAAAAACTATAGGAAAAGGAGGAAGGCATTTAGCGCTTCTGTTATTATCACGTTGCCATCCAAGAAAAATGAGTTTCAAAGCTGCCCCTCTTTCAGTCTATGAGGTTAACATTGATCTACTGTGGCAGCTTATAATGTCTGTTATGGGTGGCTATCTTAAGTTAAGACTATTGCACAGTTAGCAGTATATTAATGACACTTCAAAACCTGCAGGCTAGAAAGATGAAAAAAAAAAAAAAAGTAAGGAGACAGTCAATGAAATCAGGATGAAATTCATGCAATATATCAGCATATATCAGATCAGGGATGTTATATTGACAAATATTCAGATTAGGGTAGTGAAATGAACTTCAGAAATGTCCTAGAGAATCTAAAAATTTTCTTTACCAGCCATGTGAAAATTAATATTCACAAATTAATATACACTTCATATCTCTGCTTGGTGGACTTTGGCACAGAAAGAGCCAAAGCTTTTCTATATAGAAAGCTCTCCTTATCTCCAAAGTGCCAAAAATGGAAAAGACCCACAGGTTTCAAATAATGCTTTTTATTTTTTGTCTTTTAAAGGGAAATATATGTTCATAATTATTATTCTAAAGAATGCTATTTGTTTAATTAATTCTACACAAAATATTTACTTAGCCTTCAGAGACAGAATGACTTCTGACAGATTCTAAGACATGATGGAATTTAAGAGAAATCGAACACCTGATAAGTGCCTCAGGCAGTAAACAACACTAGGTATAAAGCCTGAATTCATATGTTACCAAAAATGTGAATTGCCACTTTTGTTTTGATTGATTAGGAAGGATCTGTGGGGCTATGATTACTGAAATACCTGAGCAAAGATTACCGAGTCCACTGACAGACACTTCTTTTGGTAGAATTAGATGACTATTCTGACATTTTGATGACGATCTATTACAATATTGAAATTCTGAATGCAAAGGTCCCAGAAAAGACTTCACCTACAAAGAAGCCATATACCTAGATTTTGTCTTTTTTCCTTGTCCTGTTCCTTTCCATAACCTGACAGAGGATATGTATATATTTATGTATATTTATTTATTTCTGTTACAGAAACCTATTGCTTTCCTTCCTGCTCTAACTACACCTACTCGCAGTATTAAGGCCTTCTTTTGGTGTTCCTATTGTTCTTACTGTAATGAAAAGTACAAGAAAACCTACATGAAATCTATCGTTGAGTTTTTTTAAGCTCAGAGCATCATACATAATGTGGATGGTAGGAATTGTGAGTAGGTTAATTTTTCTATACCATAGAGACTGACTTTGAATATCCCTGACAATATCCGAAGTGAAGCCTGGCATAAATAAGTATGCCAAATCATGCTTTGTAGTAATCTGGGACAATATCTTACTAAAATCTGAGTATGAATGTTTGATATAATACATCAAAGCAGCGAAAGATCTTTAGCTATGCATGAAAGTTGTTTTTATACAGGAACAATGAGAATTGTTCATATGAAATTAATTGCATGGTTTAATAGAAAACCTACTCGGTCATACTGACCTTGAGACTTATCAAGGACAAGAGAGTGGTGTTTCTTGGATGACTTGCTATGAAGAATTTCCTTTAACTACAGATAACAACATAATTCTCATGATCTAAACTGAAAACTAACATAAATATATCCGCAATGACACAGGGATCAGCTGTTTATTGCGTTCAGAAGTAGTTCATATTTGCAGGATGTGAAAATAAATTACAACTTACTTAATGGAAATTTAGGGTTTATGTCTTTGGCTGTTTGGAAAAAAAATAAAAATCTTCTGCTTTATATGAAGCAGGAACAAAAGGGAAAAAAAAAGTGTAAGGATCTGGAAAAAAAAAAAAAGCGTGGGTGTTGGAAAAATATCTCATTAGCAAATCAATTGATTATATAAAGTATGAGTGGTTGGAGGTATTTTTGTAAGCAATACTTGCGTCTTGCCTGCACAATTAGGGAGAGAGGGTCGTTTTCAAAAATATGATAATTTTAATGGGAACTGTAGTAATGCCACTACTTATATATATATAAATATATATGTATATATATATGTATGTATATTTGCCTTGTATCCCTAAGATTCTTTGATTCTCCAAAATCTTGTAATTTAAATAAGTTGGCACGTTCCTCTAGCTGCACATGGAATTAATAAACAAGCTGGCAAGTATTTACAATATACACCACTGAACATAGTGATTCTTCTGAAACATTAGTATCTTTTATATTTGGAAAAAAATAAGTAGATCTGTCAGCTGAATAATGACAGCAATAAGGAAAACATTTATGTCATAGATTTCAAGTGACTAGCCATTTATTCTCTTTTCAGCTGCATGTTTTAACCCTTGCTACATTTTGGATTATCTTCTTATTGTCCCCTCTCTCTGCTTTGTCATTTGAAGTAGTTTGTAACATTCTGATGGGGAATTTGCTGACAGCGACCACATTCTGTCCCAGCTGTGCTGGGACAAACTTCAGGCAGTTCTATTTGAATTAGCATCAATAGATTCAAATACTCATTCAGATTTCTCTAAACCTTTAAATAGTTTTCCGTCTTCTTTATCCCTCCCACACATACTTTCCACTTACTCTTCTTCATCTTTTTTTTTTTTTTTTTTTTTTTTTTTAATGTTATTTCAAATGTAAAACTCACATCCTCATTTGAGAAACTTTGTGTGAATTTAGTCTGCTTTGGCTTTTTATATGATATAAAAAACTAGGAAAGACCTGTTAATGTGGCTTAAAATCTGTGGGAGGAAGGAGAAAAGAATGTTGCTGACAGTGGAATTTTCTCAGCTGAATACTGTGCAGTAGTGCTATGAAGGATTAGGGTGAATAGCTGATAAGTTTAGGGGAACTGTATTGGGCAACTGTTTCCTGCTTTTACAACATCTCTGCTCTCTGGCAAGGCAAGGCAGGGAGTCACAAGATCTAACTATGAGAATCCAGGGCAAGAGGATTTTTACAGGAACATTTCTGGGTAGCCACTCAGAGGAGGAGGATGTGTATCCAGAGCTCAATTTTGGGCAGAAGATCTTTTATGCTATCTCAATGGCCTTCTACAGAAGCATATTGTTCTCTGCTAGCTACAAAAGAGAATGGCATTTGGCACAAAGGTTAGATGATGAATGACAGTCATCACAATTACTGTTTAAAAGCCTATGTGGACTCTATTCTATGTCTTTGTATCCTGTGCTACAAGCACAGGTTAGTTGTGGGTCTTGTGGATAACATGGCCTTCCTGGTTACCAACTCCCATTTTTGTATCGAGGCCGTTTTGCTGGCTAAACTGGGGCAAATCTTTGGATTGGTAGAGTTGTAATAATTTGTATGGATTGTGGGTCTAGGCTGTGGAGTGCTGGGAATATTAGGTCTGTGATTCTGTGATTCTGTTTTCTGTGGGCACTCCAAGTGTTCAAACAGGCTTTGCTTAATCATTTGCAACATTAGAACAAGGTTTGTTCTGGTCATGGACTTAAAGGCACTTACAGCTATGCTGACAAATTAATATTAGCCAATAAATAAACAGTTTTTAAGTTTCTGTTGATGCCTCAGTCAATATGACTTCACTTCCTTTTAGAGATTCTCATTGCCTGTCACAATCCTTTTCACACTGTTAAGTAGGAGAATCTCCTAAATTCTTAAAGCACCTCATATCACTTATGTCTATAAAAAACTAGAGAAGGAAAGGAAATATGAAAACAATTTCACTGAAGATACTTTCTTACTTGCAATCACTTCAAATTACCTCCACGGCCTTGTTTTGGACCATCAGAGATGACAGGAAAAAAAGATACGTAAGATCTTAAAAGCTGTCTAGGATCATTAACACAGTCAGTACTCATTAAAATTAATGGTAGTTATGTCTCTATTTCATTCAGTTCTGAAAATCACAGCCATATGTACTTTTAGGGTTCATTACCCAGAACTGCTTTTGTGTTGTAGTCTGAATAAACATTTCTTCCCTGTTTCTGTCCCCAATTACAGCCATAAATAATAAATGAATTATTTTACTGCATATATTGTTAGTGTATTAATTGACAGGTTACCAGATTCACAAATTAGTTTTACATAACGTGAGACATTTGATTTATTCATACTCTTTTCAGAAATACCAAACATATTTTTCTATTCACCAGAGGATCGGAGCCTGCTGGAGAACTTGTATACTGTATATTTGCATATCTACTGATTCCTTTGCATTCTACCTTAGCAAATTGTCTATTATTTATTTATTTATTTATATTTTCTTTTTATTTTATTATATTATTATTTTCTATTTCTTAAATTTCTTGTCTTAGATTTCCTTTTTCCTTTCCTATCCTTTCCTTTCCTTTCCTTTCCTTTCCTTTCCTTTCCTTTCCTTTCCTTTCCTTTCCTTTCCTTTCCTTTCCTTTCCTTTCCTTTCCTTTCCTTTCCTTCTTGGTGGTGTTTGCCTCCTTCCACCTTTTTTTTTTTTTTTTTTTTTTTTTTTTTTCCTCCTCATATCAATGCACTGGTTGATTTACATTTTAAAAGCAAGTTTTGTTTTGAAACTCTCTATGGGAACAGAAGATTTTTTTTTTGTATTTCTGAGTTGCATTTTCTTCACATGCAGACAATTGTAAATGTGGAGAAAATAAAAAAAAAAAAAAGGAAAAGAAAGAAAAAAAAAAAGAAAGAAGAAGAAGAAAAGAAGAAGAGAGAAAAGAAAGAAGAAGAAGAAGAAGAAGAAGGAAAAAGAAAAGAAAAAAAAAAGAAAAGAGAAAAAAAAAAAAAAGAAAAAGAAAAAGAAAAAGAAAAAGAAAAAGAAAAAGAAAAAGAAAAGAAAAAGAAAAAGAAAAGAAAAAGAAAAAGAAAAAGAAAAAGAAAAGGAAAAGGAAAAGAAAAAGCAATGACTTTGATTTGTTTTGCAGTTTCTACATTCCCACAAAAGATTTTGATCTTTCTGTTCCAATAAAAAGGGTTGAGTGCCTTTCAGTAAACACATTGATACCTTATGGCAAGGCATAACACTGCACAGCATTAAGACTAGCATTTTTTCAAAGTGTTTTGCAAAAATGCCAAAGGATTATCAACAAGTGCAGTGTTTACTCATGTTTCCAGTCATTTGGTGCATAGGCTTTAAAAAATAGTCCACTCAGGGCCAGATCTTGCAATCAGTATGCAAACAAAGATCACACAATCTAATTCTTAGAAATCACATCAGCATGTTAAGGACCACATGTAACAATCAGCATTGACCTTTCCCACTCCTCCGTCACACCTCTTCCATCCATGTTCTCTTATCACCTAAGCTCTTTGGGATGGCAAGGGCCCAAGGAAAACATGAAGCATGGTGAGGTCCAGGTCCAGGTGAGGTCCAGTGCCTGGAGGTCCAGGCACTTGCTATCTCAGACATTAAAAATATCTGAGGTGTTCCTGAGAAAACTACAGGTCTTCACGTTTGTTATTATTTCCCAAGATAATCCTGGCCATGTATCCTAGTGCTTTGAATGTTTTTCCTTCTTTACTTTTCCAGTATAGTTTTCTGGTTTAGGGTCAATGAACAGCATCTACTCTATTATTATATATAAATGCAATTTAAAATTATAGCCCTAAGTGCCTAACACACACATGTATTTATTTTTAAAAGGTATTATATATTGAAGTACATAAACATGAACTTGTTTTTCCTCTGTGTTGCAGCGGTTTCCTGAGATCTTGCAAACAGATCTGGATTCTGCTGTGTTTTGTTTGGTTTTGGTCTTTTTCTATTTCTATATTTAAGTGCTTGTACCATATTTTTAGTTAGATGGAAAAATGACACTATTTAAAAATACTTTGAATTTTAGGTAGTTTATATAAAATTTGTTACTTCATCGCCTATGCCTTCCTTTAGAAGGGTAAAAGTGCTGGAATTGAATCTGTGTCTATGGAAATCAGACTCCAACTAACAACAGCTGTGAATATCAGACTCCAATTAACACCAGTGACCTTTGAATCAGATTTGAAAATCTACTTCTGCTGTTGGCATGAATGGTCAAAGGCTTTCCTCACTATAATATATTGGCCTGTATAATCTGTGTACCTCTGGGTTCTGGATGAACTTCACACTCATTTTCAGTTCCCTGTTTGTGAAGGTCTTCCAGGTTCACTAGGATCACAGAAGACCACAACAGTTCATTTGCACACACTGCAAACCCTGGAGCTCTGAACCACTGTATATCTTTCATATTTATTTTCTGTATTCTGAGAAGACTATTCTGGTCTCCAGGGTAATAAAATCTGTAATATTTTTATCTTTGGAGCTGCTCTATTTTCTATTACCTAGTTTCCTCTGTCAGCAAGTATGATACAGTAGGCAACAAGTATTGTATGTGTCATATTCCTAGTGAGCATTACTAAAAAGGTTTTCATAATTGTGAAGTATATGGAGCTGTAGAAACAGACCATTTTCAAAGGACTAAAGGGCTATTCAGGGTGGAAGAAACCTCAGGAGGTTTCTAGTCCAATCTCCTGCTCAAAGAGAGGCCAGCTGTCAGATCAGAGCAAATTGCTCAGGGCAGATCTTGAAAACCTCCAAGATGGATGCGGCTCAACCTCTCTGAGCAACCTGCCCTACTGGTTGCCTGTTCTTCCAGGAAATAAGTTTCTTCTTATATTCAGTTTGAACATCTTGTTTCAACTTTTGTTCATTATCACTCATCATTCCAGCACACACAACAGTCTCTGTGAAGAGTTTGACTTTGTCTTACTAATGACCTACTTTTAGGTACTGTGAGGCTGCTATAAAGACCTCCTGAAACCTTCTCTTCTCTAGGCTGAGTTGTTTAAAGAATACTGAATCCACTTTCCCACAATGATCAGGTGGTCTGTAATACACTCCCTCAGGACAACGCCCTCATTGGTCTCTCTGATATGACCCACAAGCTCTCACTCAGCTTGTTCCATACAAGAGGTGCATAAGCCTGAGCTGCTCCTTCACTATCCCATCCTACACAATCCTACCTTACCATCCCCATTAGAGCAGATGAATGTGTGCTTGAGACTGCCTTATCAGCAGTCATCTGCAAACAAAAGCTATAGGCACTCCCTAATCAGTACTGTCAATGGTATTAAAAGTGATAGTGCTCTCGGGATACAGTCCAACAGTGGCTTGCTTAAGTAAGTAAAAGTACTAGCAAATGTATGGAACCAAACCTATTTTTACCTGTGATTGCTATTCAGTTTTCCAAAAACCAGAGGCCACTGCACTAATCTCATGAGATGGATGATTGTTAAAATGTGTAAGTATTTCCATTAGTAAGTGTCAGTACAATTGTGTCCTTAAAAAGCCAATTCTTTAAGATTTATTTTCCACATTGAATACTGTGTATTGAAGTAATTAAAATCCAGACACTGCTTTCCTTAGTAGGCAAAGGAGTTTTGTAATGTGTATTTCTCAATAAGGCCATTAGAGAATGTTCTACTGTATCATGGTGTTGTATAGCACATGGCATGACAGCAGATAGTTCCAGCTGTCACAGACTCTGTGTTCCTTCCAGAAGGAAACAGAAGAGTTGGTGAAGTTTTATAAGACATGTTACCTACATTTTAGCTAGAGGGAATGAGAATAATGCGATTTATTTATTTATTTATTTATTTATTTATTCCCCCCCCCCCAAATTAAAAAATTGTCCTTACCATTGGTTTATGATACTTTAAAAATAGATAGAAATTTTGGATTTTAAAATTCATAGCTGAAAATATTATATTTTAATATTATTAAATTTAAAAGGAAAGCCTTCAACTCATATAGGAGCATAAAATTGTACTGAACAGACAATAATACGAAGGGTCTGGAGGGCAAGACTTAGGACGAACAGCTAAGGTCCCTTGGTTTGTCCAGCCCAGAGCAGAGCAGGCTGAGGGGAGGCTTCATGGCAGCCTGCAGCTCCCTCACGAGGGGAGCAGAGGGAAAGGTGCTGAGCTCTTCTCTCTGGGGACGGCAACAGGACCCGAGGGGACGGCATGGAGCTGGGACAGGGGAGGGTCAGGCTGGGTGTTAGGGAAAAGTTCTGCACCCAGAGGGCACTGGGACAGGCTGCTCAGTGCAGTACTCACAGCACCCAGAGTTCAGGAAGTATCTAGACAGTGCCATGGGATCTGATTTTTAGTGGTTCTGTGTGGAGCCAGGAGTTGGACTCAGTGAACCTTGTGGGTCGCTTCCAACTCAGGATATTCTATGTTTCTATAACCAATGATATACCCTCTGTAAGTCTTCAAGATCTTTTAGTGCAAACCACATTCACAAATTAGAAACTACACAGCACTTGTACAAATTTTATTGACATGGTATGGTGCTGTGTTTAGCATTTAAGATAGAAGTAATATTCGTATCACACCAATATTTTAGTGTTGCTGAGAAGTGCTTATGCTGAATCAAGGACTTTTGGATTTTCATGCTGCCCTGCAAGTGAGTAGGGTGTACTTGACAAATATTCATCAGTTCTTTATATATTTTGGTAGATATTTTACCAGCCTGAAGTAGAAATAAATTTTCAGGAAAGAGTGTTTAATGTCCACTAAATTTTATGAATTGATACTTTGATTATAAAAATCAAGTGACACTCAGATTTATATAAATAAGTCAATACAAAAAAACATGTTGGATTCAATCTTTCAAGTAGATTTGTGTTAGCCTATTTGTAGTTCTTTTACAAAATACAGAAACATTTTATTGCTTTTCAAGCAATAGTGAAGTTATATTCACAGTGAGATACAAACCGATTATTGATATTTTGTTTTTAGAGACGCTTTTTCTTTTCTTCAGAAATATAGCCAGATAGTAGCACAAATTTTTCAAACATTAAAGAAAATATTTAATTAAAGACATGCCATAAACATTAATGTAAATCAACATTTAAAAGTAAAGTTTTCTCACTGGCTGTTTGAAGTATGAAATTAGGGATTAGCCTACTAAAAGAATACAGCTCGGAGCTAAGAATGATCTTTCGTTAAAATAGTTTCCTAAAATAATTCAATATGAAGTAATCTAATTGCTATTGTGCTACTGCTATTGTGCTCTTTAATGAATACTTTATAATGTTTATAATGGGTATTTCAACTTGTATTTAAACCCTGATCTTTGATGTTTTATCACAGAATCACAGAATTTCTAGGTTGGAAGAGACCTCAAGATCATCGAGTCCAACCTCTGACCTAACGCTAACAGTCCCCACTAAACCATATCCCTAAGCTCTACATCTAAACGTCTCTTAAAGACTTCCAGGGATGGTGACTCCACCACTTCCCTGGGCAGCCTGTTCCAATGCCTCACAACCCTTTCAGTAAAGAAGTTCTTCCTAACATCTAACCTAAAACTCCCCTGGCTCAACTTAAGCCCATTCCCCCTCGTCCTGTCACCAGGCACGTGGGAGAACAAACCAACCCCCACCTCGCTACAGCCTCCCTTGAGGTACCTATAGAGAGCGATAAGGTCGCCCCTGAGCCTCCTCTTCTCCAGGCTGAACAAGCCCAGCTCCCTCAGCCGCTCCTCGTAGGACTTGTTCTCCAGGCCCCTCACCAGCTTCGTCGCCCTTCTCTGCACCCGCTCAAGCACCTCGATGTCCTTCTTGTAGCGAGGGGCCCAAAACTGAACACAGTACTCGAGGTGCGGCCTCACCAGAGCTGAGTACAGGGGGACGATCACCTCCCTAGCCCTGCTGGTCACACTGTTCCTGATACAAGCCAGGATGCTGTTGGCCTTCTTGGCCACCTGAGCACACTGCTGGCTCATATTCAGCCGGCTATCCACCATCACTCCCAGGTCCTTCTCTGCATGGCAGCTCTCCAACCATTCCTCTCCCAGCCTGTAGCTCTGCTTGGGGTTATTGCGCCCCAGGTGCAGGACCGGCACTTGGCCTTGTTGAACTTCATGCAGTTGACCTCAGCCCATCGGTGCAGCCTATCCAGATCCTCCTGCAGAGCTTTCCTACCCTCAAGCAGATCGGCACACGCACCTAACTTGGTGTCATCTGCAAACTTACTGAGGGTGCACTCAATGCCCTCGTCCAGATCATCAATGAAGATATTAAAGAGGACCGGCCCCAGCACTGAGCCCTGGGGGACTCCACTAGTGACTGGCCTCCAACTGGACTTGGCTCCATTCACCACGACTCTTTGGGCCCGGCTATCCAGGCAGTTTCTAACCCAATGAAGCGTGCGCCAGTCCAAGCCAAGAGCAGCCAGTTTCTTGAGGAGAATGCTGTGGGAGACGGTGTCAAAAGCCTTGCTGAAGTCAAGGTAGACCACATCCACAGTCTTTCCCTCATCCACCCAGCGCGTCACTTTGTCATAGAAGGAGATCAGGTTCGTCAGCATGACCTGCCTTTCATAAACCCATGCTGACTGGGCCTGATCGCCTGCTTGCCCTGCAAGTGCTGCATGATGACTCTCAGGAGGATCTGCTCCATGAGCTTCCCTGGCACTGAGGTCAAACTGACAGGCCTGTAGTTTCCCGGGTCTGCCCTCCAGCCCTTCTTGTAGATGGGCGTCACATTTGCTAGCTGCCAGTCAACTGGGACCTCCCCCGATCGCCAGGACTGCTGATAAATGATGGACAGTGGCTTGGCCAGCTCCTCTGCCAGTTCTCTCAGTATCCTTGGGTGGATCCCATCCGGCCCCATCGACTTGTGCACATCTAAGTGCCGTAGCAGGTCACCAACCAGTTCTTCATGGATAATGAGGGCCACATCCTGTTCCCCATCCCCTTCCACCAGCTCAGGGTACTGAGTATCCAGAGAACATCCGGTATTGCCGCTAAAGACTGAGGCAAAGAAGGCATTGAGCACCTCTGCCTTTTCCTCATCTCTTGTAACTAAGTTTCCCCCCGCATCCAGTAAAGGATGGAGATTCTCCTTAGTCCTCCTTTTTGTGTTGATGTATTTATAGAAACGTTTTTTGTTTCTGTAACGGCAGTAGCCAGATTGAGCTCCAGATGAGCTTTGGCCTTCCTAATTTTGTCCCTGCACAGCCTCGCTACATCCTTAAAGTCCTCCCTAGTGGCCTGCCCACTTTTCCAAAGCTTATAAACCCTCTTTTTTCTCCGAAGATCAAGCCACAATTCTCTGTTGAGCCAGGCCAGTCTTCTTCCCCGCCAGCTCGTCTTTGGGCACGTGGGGACAGACCGTTCCTGCGCCATTAAGATTTCCCTCTTGAAGAGCGCCCAGCCTTCCTGGACCCCTCTGCCCTTCAGAACCGCCTCCCAAGGGACTCCACCAACTAGTGTCCTGAGCAGCTCAAAGTCAGCCCTCCGAAAGTCCAATACAGCGGTTTTACTGGTCCCCTTCCTGGCCTCGCCAAGAATAGTGAACTCCACCATTTCGTGGTCACTCTGCCCAAGACAGCTCCCGACAATCACATCCTCCACCAGTCCTTCTCTGTTTGTGAAGAGAAGGTCTAGCGGGGCACCACCCCTGGTAGGCTCACTAACCAGCTGCGTCAGGAAGCTATCTTCCACGCTCTCCAGAAACCTCCTAGACTGCTTTCTCAGGGCTGTGTTGTGCTTCCAGGATATGTCAGGGAAGTTGAAGTCCCCTACGAGTACAAGAGCTGACGATTTTGCAACTTCTGTCAGCTGCCTGTAGAGTTCCTCATCCGCCTCCTCATCCTGGTTCGGCGGTCTATAGCAGACCCCAACCAGGACACTAGCCTTGTTGTCCCTGCCGATCCTAACCCAAAGGGACTCGACCTTGTCATTCCCAGCCTCGAGTTCTACAACCTCGAAAGACTCTCTAATATAGAGAGCCACACCACCACCCCTTCTGTGCTGCCTGTCCCTTCTAAAGAGCTTATAGCCAGGCATTGCAGCACTCCAGTCATGAGACTGGTCCCACCACGTCTCCGTGATGGCAACCAAGTTATATTTCATAGTAAGTAAATAAGAATGAGATGAAATTAGGCTTTCCTACACATTTTACTTGACAGAAAAATATTTTACTTTAATAATTCATTTTAGTTGTTGCAATCAAACATGAGTTTATCTTTGTCTATTTGTTACATAGTTCCTGATCTTGCATCATGGCCTGTGAAACTTTTCACATACCTGAAATAAAATTATGCTGAGTTATTTGCAGGATCAAGGCTGTAGGAAATGACTTCCTGTAGATACACAAGGATTTATCCAAATCTCTCTTCATTTGAATTATATGTTAGTCCTCAGTGCATTAATGAAAGAAGAGATTTTTTTTTTTTTTTTTTTTTTTTTTTTTAATCACAGAGCAATGGCTTTTCTCTTTAATTTAATCTCATAACAAAAAGGGGCTTATAACAAAACACTTGTGTTTTATTGCCAGTATGATTTGAATTTCCCAGAATTATTAAACATTTTAAGTTCTGAAAGAAAAGCTTTGAGTAACATTAAGTCATTTTATGGTGAAATTAGCCAACCCAGTATAGTGCTACTTTTTAGATTGTCCTATGCCTACGTTTAGATTGAGGTTTTGTATGGAAATTTTTAATAATCTTCCTACACATTTGTTTCAGAAGACATAATGTCCTCTGTTCTTACTGATATGATCTGGAAACCTTACCTATTAGGTACTAACACACAAGTTTATGTTTCTAATGCCAATACAATCTTGCAAGAAGAACGGCCCAATTTGCAACTTCTTAATGCAGAATTAATTATGGACTTTAGAATCCCTTTGAGCAAATGTGTATGTGGATTGTGCACTGAAACTGAAAGACTTGTATGAAAGCAACTGATGACGTGTAGAAGCAAGCAGTTTTTTACCTTGCAGTTATTGGAAGTACAGAGTTCTCAGAAACCATAAACTTCTGATAATTGAAAAAAGTAAAATAGATAAGCTCTTCGAAAGGGAGAAAAACAAACAAATAAACAAACAAAAAGAAAAACAAACAAAAACAACTTGGGAGAGAGGTTTTGACAGGGTAGGATAAAAATTCAACAACGATCTTGAATTAAGTTCTCTAAAAAGGGTGGTTGTATGTCTCTATCTAATACATAAGACTTGCTTTTACTTGGCAGAAAATACTTTTCACAGCTGTTATAAATCACATTTGGAGGTTCTACTCTTATATCACTCTCTATTGGTATAAGAAGGCACCTTTGATATGAGAATTGGAGAGCTCTCAGGGCTCTCAGGTTACCTAGTGCTCAGTTTATAGACTAATTCTCTTTCAGCACAGTATCAGTGTGATAGATATATTTCTGGATGTCTTTAAGAATAGCATAGACAATAATTTCCAGTGTTTCTCCATAAACCACCTATTGAAATGGAATTCCACAGAGACATGGAAAGAATAAAATGAATCCATGTACAGAACTTGGAGCTTGGTCTGATCTTCAATACCTGGCATCAAATTCAATTATCAAACACTTGTTTGCCAAATGGATTGTAGAAGGCACTATAGAATTTCAGCATAGAAAAAACACATTTGTATCATCCCATCATGCCATCTGGTTTTGATTTACAAATAACACTTAGCATTTCAATGTCTCTGATCTCTTTGAACAGTACATACAATACAGTTTGGTGAAACTATTTACTGATTCTGTCAAAGTGACATCAGCAGGAAATGGATTATTCATCTGAGTGAATTTCCTTGTGAATTTGCATGCCTTTCATGAGAAGACTAGGATATTGTTGCACATTTTAAAGTATCTCTAAGCTGTCTAGAACAAGAGATGCCATCCTACCATGTGTTACTTCAAAATTACATAAAAATACACCCTTTTCCTTCAACTCCTATAAACATTTATTTTTGAGGCTACACACATGCTAACAAATAGCTGGGAGCAACTGCTGTGGTGCCACATGATTTGTCCCAACAGTGGTGACATAATAGTAAAACTAATTTTGAAATTCCCAGAGATCTGTTCTTTTACTTAAATTTATTTCCTGTTGAGATTAGAATATTACATTAGATCCACCACCAAAACATGTATACAGTTGCATTAAGACTATGATTGGAAGGTATAAACAGTAAAACACAAATTCTGCTGAAAATAGGAGAATGAAAGGTGCACATTAAGATTTCTTTTTTAATTTCTTTTAAAAATTTTTCATTTTTCCCTCTCAATTTTAAGTGTAATTATATTACAATTCATACTTTGGGTAAGTTACTAATTTTAGAGCTGTATAATTTAGAAAGCTGTTTTTAAACGAGTACGAGGAGCAAGGAATGCAATATTTTGCTAGTTTTCTTCCCGTGCTTATATGAAGAAATGTATCCATAAGAAATGTGCTGTGGCTAAAGTGAAGGCAAGTACTGAAGCTAGAGATAACAAAAAGATGGGGTAATGGCTTCCAGCTTAGCAAGAGGTGGGCTTTCACAGCACTCAGCAGGAGCTGGAAATCAGGAAGGGCTGCATTTTGAAGAGTTTATTTGACTCTGTGAGAGTCCAAGACTCCTGCTGAGTTTTGAACTCTCTGACTGTCTCCCTGAGCTCTTACAGCTCCTGCTGAATTCAGAACAAACTGGGAATTGCCATGCAGGAGCCATTTGCTTTAAAAAGGAAAGAGACTGAACCCGCCACTTTCCTGCGGTGGGGAATTCTGCATGGTGTCTTTCCTCCTGAAAAAGTCAAGGGGTGGATGACAGTGTTTTAAAAATGTCAGGGGAAGGCAGAATGTCAGAGATAACGTCTTCTCAGACCTCTCCACTAGGAACATTTTACATAATACACTTAACATAAATCCTTGTGTGTAGAATGGAGATGTTTGATATTAATGTGAAGACTGTAGAGTAGCATGAGCAGTCTCAGTTCATCATTCTCTGTTACCATCAATGATTAAAAAAAAAGAGACTAAGCCACCCTAACATACCCTCCCCCTAGTCTTTCAGTCCGCTAGTAAGTCTGTGCTTCGAAAAAGTAAATATTTTCACTTTTAACAAACAAACAAACAAAAAACAAAACAAAACAAACAAAGTCTCCTTCAGTTTATCTAAGAACATTTAAGAAAGTTTTAAGAATGAATTAAAGTACATGATTCCTGATACGGAATGTGTGTTTTACACCTGTTTAGTCTAAAAATGATTTAAAGTTAAAACACTTGAAACCAGATGAAGTCAGACTTGTATTAAAAACCTGAATACCATATAGCTGTTCCTGCCAATGGTGTTCTTTAATTTGTCACAACTGCATGAGATAAGAGAGGAGACAGAGATGCCAGTGGACAAGCTCTGGCTGGTGACTCCTGTGTGCATTTCTTAAATTAAAACACAGCAGTCCAGTACCCCAGATCATTTAATCTAAAATAGTATATATGTATCCTAGCAGTTGCTAACGTGATTGTCTCTGAGGATAAAATACAATATGAATGGTTCTGCCTGCAGTATGCCAGAAACTTTAACTGTTAATATGGAAGCTTAAGACATGCTGTTGTAGAGATCTTTGAGTGATAATAGTTTTGTACACAAGAAACCAACAATGCATATCTTAAGCCCTATCTTTTACAATTTATGAATAAAATGAGAGAAAAAAACATTTATGATGAAAAAGAGAATAATTTTCTTCTTTATAAATAACTGTACTAGTAGTTTTTGAAGATAGATGAAAACCTCAATGAATTTAGTCCAGCTAAAGAGTGCTAACATACTGACATATCATTAATGAAAAAGTTTGTGAGCAATAGAGACAAAGTCAATTGAACGTGTTGATTTCCTTTATTGACTTTCTTCACCTTTTGTTTTTTCTTGCTTATATAAACTTTAAAGCCAGTGTTCCTTTATCCTACTCCTGTAGTTTTAACTAGAAACATGGCTCAATCCCACTATGTCTACAAAAAATCAGGATGTTGAAGAGTTTACCTGCCAAAACTCATTTTGTTTCTGATTACTTCTTGCATTGGATGAACACTTGAACTGAGATCTCTCAAAATATGAACACACATTTTCCATCTCCATATGACTGCTGATCTTGTATTTACTTGTATTTACTTAAGTGTATTTGTATTTACTTAAGTGTATTTACTTAAGTGTACAGAGGAAGAAAAAGATGAACGCAATCAATACGATGTTTTTCATTTTTACACTGTCGTTGAAAAACTGAAAGGGTATTGATAATTGAGAGATCCTGGAGAAGGACAAACATTTAACCTTTAGGGTAAAAGCTCAAAAGCCCTTCTGGTTAGCATACATTAACAACAGTTAACAGATGATCATAATAGCATGATTTCTATACAATTTGTGATATTATTCTTTTACTGACTGTCCAAGATACTTAAAAAAAAGTCATTTGCTATTATTTACATTATATGACATTTTAATTCTCAGCAAAATTTTTCAACAGATACTCTTTATTTAGTTTGTGCCAAATAACAGTTTTGTTTTCTTTCTTTTTCTTTCTTTCTTTTTCTTTCTTTCTTCCTTTCTTCCTTTCTTCCTTTCTTTCTTCCCACCACCCCCACTCCATTTGTTTTATGTTGAAAAATCTAATAGGAAATCTATTTACATGCAGAACTTTTAAATTAACCTCTTTATCTCCAAGGGAATCTTCACTGTTCAGTTCAGCCCCTAGCCATATTTCCTGTCTCCAGATTTGTACTTTCGTGTGTCGCTAAAGTTCAATACTTCAAAAATGCTTTTGTCTTCTTAATAGTCTTTTAAAAATTCTTTTATTTTTCCTGGCAAAATATATAGATTATATTGCTTGCAAAAATTTCTGCAATTATTTTATGAGAAACTGATGTTAATTTCTAACTATTATTCAAAAGAAAAAAAAAAAAGCAAGGTGAAAATAAATCTAAAATAAAGCTGTGTATATTTATTTTATTAAGAACACACACTTTTTATACATATATGTTTAAAAATAGTTAGCCTAAATATGCATTTTATTAAATCTGAAAAATTTGAGTTGTTACACACCGTTGTTTTGGGGAGGGAAGGAAAAAAAATAATGTTTGTATTGCTTGAATAAATACACTATTAATTTTATGTTGCTTAAACTCCCTCTGGCATTAACAATATCACTAGGCAAAATTACATCTTTAATTTTCTTGAGATGCATTTACTGTCTGTTGACAGACAAAAGACATAATACAAATACAAAGCAATAATTTATCTGTTTTAATTTTATTTTGTTTTTATAAATGGGATTTTATGGATGATGAAAATAAAAAGGGCAGCATTAAGATTTCATACCTTGCAAAAAGCATGCAGATTTGTGCTGTTAAAATTCGGGAAAGATTTAAAAAAACAGAGGTGTTGGTCTGTTCCCTTACCTACACAATATAGAATGCACCAATGCCTGCATTTTGCCATATCTCTCTAATGACTCTAAGAGAAGTTTGTGGCACAGAATATTTTTTCAGTCATTACCCAGGAAAGAGTATTGTTTTTGAACAGTGACATAATATGATTGTCCCATACCCAGGAAAAATACAAATCGGAATTAGCTGGTTGGCATGCATTGGCAAGTACCTTTCTTTTCCTTACCTTTATACACAATGCTTCAGTTCTTCAGGTTGTAGTTTGATGCAATTACTATGTCTTTAGATCTCAGTCCCACAAAGACTGTGCTTGTATGGAGCTTTGCACTACATTTATGGAGAATTTACTTTAAAATTCTGTGCTTTTTTAATGTAATTTTTAAAATCCCTAGGAAAATTTAAGGAAGAAAAGACTTGCTCTGTCCAATAATTCACATGTGGAATAAGTCCTTTCAGGATTCATTTTGCAATCTTAGAAAAATGACATGTTTTTCCAACACATTGCATTTTGGATTAGTGGATATCTTTCTTTCTTCTTCCAAAAAGGAATAATATTTAAGCACTAATAATATTTAAGTAGTACATTTTTTGTGAGTATGGTAATCGCTGGATATAGCAAAACAGTTTGTGTTTTTGTATTAAAGGAATGTATGGTCAAAAGGTATTTTTTTCTATCTGTGTGTAACAGGTGTTTTGGCTACCTCTGCAAGTAGATGTATCCTTTGCTTAATGACACCCTCCTCTCTCCCCCGCCAACCCCCTTTATTTTTATTTTTCATAATGCTAAGACTATTGAACCTCATTCAGCTCATTGGAAGTAGCAAAGTAATCAGAAAGATGAACTGGTCTCACTGAGTTTAGTATTTCTTGTTGTAGAAACAGACTGATGCCCTTCATGTCTGTTTCAACCATCAAGATTGGCATAATGAGGTGTTCTCTGGTTATGTGGGTGGTCTCTGAGCTACACAAAGTCAAAATTGGGCTAAGTGCTGTATTCAGCACTAGACAATAGCAGGGGAACATACAAGCAACAAGAAATTTTATATATATATAATATAATCCTAAATTTAAACGGTATATTTTCCCAGTTAGGGATTTTAGGGTATTTCAAATGCAGCCACAAAGGATGATATCCAGAAAGAATACTACCTGGATAAGTAAAATAAAATATACTCCAAGGGATGCATATGATTAACACAGAACTGCACTTGTACTAGGTATGTGCCATCTTAATTTTTACTTTTGGCAACTTTAAGGGATTTTGTTTCATTGAAAATCTTTTCACAGAATCATAGAATAATTCAGGGCAAAAGGGATTTCAGGCAGTCCTGCTCAAAGCAGGGCTAGCTATGAGATCAAACTGGGTTTATCCAGTCTTATTTTGAAAACCTCCAGGGACAGAAATTGCACAGCCTCTCTAAGCAATCTGCTCTACTGCAGACTGTCATCATGGAGAAAATGTTTCTTTTTATGTCCTGTCAGAAACTCCCCTATAACAATTTATGTTCACTGGCAATGCACCACTGTGAAGAATCTGGCTCTGTCTTCCTGGCGACCTTTTTACAGGTACTGAGGAGCTGCTGTTTGGTCCCGACCAGAGCTCTCTCTTCTTCAGGCTGAATGAGCCCAGATCCCTCAGCCTCTTCTCACAGGGAAAGTGCTCCAGCATCTGACCAACCTGGTGGTCCTGTACCAAACTCGCTTCAGTTTATCAATATCTTTCTTGTATTAGGGGGCCCAAACTGGATGTACCATTAATGACATGGTCTCAAACTACTGCTAGTACAACTTAGGATGTTGTTGGCCATCCTGCCTTCCAGGGCTCTGCTGCCACATGCTAAACCTGCTGCCCACCAAGTTGAGCACCCCAGCTCCAGGGCCTCTTCAGCAGAGCCAGTCCCCAGGCTTTTCTTGTTAAGGTTTGTGACTTGGCGTTTATCATTGGTGAATTTCATAAAGTTCCTGTTGCCCCATACCTCCAGCCTCTCCATGTCTGGCTTGATGGCAGCCCTGTTCTCAAGAATATTGATTGCATACCTTAGTTTGGTGTCATCTGCCCTCCTGAGAGCCCACTGCAGTGCCCATTGCCCACGTTATTGTTAGTCACTAATGACGTTAAGTAAGACAGGTCCAGGGTAGCCCCTGAAGAATTCCAGTTTTATTCACCTCTGGGTAGCCTGTGACCCATATTCTACTCCCTGGTGAGATCAATAAGGAAACTCTTATTTTATTTTTATAAAAAGTGGAAATAAACAGAAGGCAAAGTCTCCTAGGACTATTCAGGATCAGAGGCAGACCAGCCTCTGTACGAATTTGCAAAATCAGCTTAGAAAGGTCTTTCTGCTTTCTCCATTATCATCTAGTTCTGCTCAGCAAACAGTTAATAACATCATAAGTGACTTTTTAATTCAAAAGTATTAGTCCTGGTGGAGTCTTAATTCTGATAAAAAAGGCTGTGAGAAAGTACTAGAGTCATCAACTTTATGTGTCAGCAAGTCAAATTTTGTGGTGAAGGGCAATCATATCTATTGGACAGGATAAGAGTGCTCACACAATTATTGACTCTTGGATGACTTTAGAGTCACTGTAACTCATTTTATAAGTGTGCTAACTTGCCAAGGCCCTATAGCTCAATGTTTTGTTTGAATTAATGTTTAAATAGACCATTTACCTATAGGGCAATGTGAACCTCACAGTACATTTACAAAAAAAATCTCATATTCTTTTAAGAAACTGGGCACTTTTTTTTTTTTCCAGAACATGTTTCTACTCTAATTACCAGTTTCTATCCATGTCAGTAAATCCCTTCCCACTCAATTCAATGAACTGAAGTGTTTTAAAAACATAGTACACATTCTCTTTGACATTTCTTTTTAGTATGGAAACATTGGCTTTAGAATAATTTTGTAGATTTTTTTTTTTAACTCACCACTTTAAAAAAAAAAAAAACACCACACATTTACTTTAGAAAACATCCATTATTTGATCCATTTAAATAAAGAAATAAAGTATACCCAACTGTATGTAACACAGAATTATATACAGTCAAACAGATGAGTGATCGGGGGTTAGATTAATGAAGGGCAGGCAAAGCAAACAAAACTGTTGATAAAGAAAAAATACAGAAAATGCAACATCAAAATGAAAGACTATTTTGCCCCAGTATAAAAAAATCTTTGATGGAGAACAGCTCACCTTTGTCAGTCTGCCCACGCTGAAGAAATAAAAGTGAAAGTTCAATAACTGCTTTTATAAAAAGCAGCAGGCCAACAATTATACTTGACTATTAAAGTGAATATTTAATAATAACATTAAAAATATTAAAGAAAGGCAGTTTTAATGGTATAGATTAAGAAAAGTTCTGCCTGTACCTCAAGATTCAGAATCTATGTATGAGAGAATGCATCTTAAATAAACAGATGAATTTCTAAAACTGCACTCTGTTATCTATTTGTCATATAAATATCCTTTTCATACATTCAGTCAAGTGCAGTGGACAAAATAATTATTTACTTAATTTTACTTTTTGAGATTGAAATATACAACTATACATATACTTACATACATAAGTTATATGAATTTATATATATATATGTTACATACAGAAATTCATACCTTGGTAGTCTACAGTCTTCTTGAACATCCAGTGTAATTCAATGTCATGTTTACTTTTCTGATGCAAAAACTGGGTGATATGCCCTGATAGGGCTTCAGGAAGGTGACTAAGAGACTCACTTGTCTTTATTCTAAGGTTAAGCTAACTGAAGAGGACATAAGAGATGATAGGGAATGAGAAATTGCCAGTCATGGCAGATAACAATACAAATGGCAGGCAGAAGTTAAAGACAGTGCCATGAGGGACAGCTGGATTTCAAAGGTGGTTCCAAGGGAATTATAGGAAAAACAGGTGTACTTCCTAGGTGGTCGAAGGTGAGTACTGAGGACCTTCAGAGCAGTATCCTTAAGAGGATAGTACTACTTAGATAATTGTAACAGTAATACTATATGTATGTATATATATAAAACTAAGAATATTTGTGTGATGGTATATTAATTTTTTTTTTTTTTTTTTTTTTTTTTTTTTTGTACAGAATTGGCAAACATGGTACCAATAGAGAAAAGGTATTTTGGGAGCAGATTGTTACTTTAGGAGGGGTCTGATGCAGTGAAAGGGAGGTACAAATGTGATGAAAAAGAGAATGAATAAATAGGAAATGGGGTGCTTACCTGCAGAAAGGGCACTCCTGGCATGGCAACCATCCTGACATCACCATGACAGTGCCTATTCCAGCCCTTGTGACATTGGTGTCTGTCATGGTTTGACAGTGAGCTGACAGTGTGGGGACTAGATGGGCATAGATACTAAAGCATGTTTAGTCACTGATTTAATGTTGATGTGGGACTCAACATCCAGGTCCCACTCTGGGGAGACGTCCACTTCAGGAAAGGAGTCAGCACTGTGGTTCCTCACACAACCTTCCTGCCCCATGGCAGCCCAGAAGGTGCACCAGTAGAGTCAACATGATAGTCTTGGCCCAAGGCTGGTCTGTGGCCTCCTGGGCCCCTGCAGTGAGCCCTTGAGCAGTAAGGTTGCTTTCTGTGGGGTCTGTGCCAGGTCCCCTCAGCAACCTCAAATGTCATCACTGATGGGACTGAGCAGAGAAAGCCTGACTGGGTGAAATTCTGGTGTCCTTTCTGCATCTGGGCTGGAAGTTACTGCCACGTGTGCTCTCACACAGGGTCTTAAAATCAGGACATAATTACAAGTGCTCCCTATTTTTTCCAAGGCTAGCTGGTTGACCAAAGACTCTAGCTAATAGGAACCTCTTACTTGTGCTTTTGTTTATAATAAATTATAAGTGCACTGCATTTGTTTCTCAAATGCACCTCAGAGGCTGGTAACTTTGCATACTTGTGTATGTGCCTGTACAGGTCACAAGCACTCTTCGGCCTCTCTCTCCACTTGTCACCCTCTGAAGGACACAGAGGTTCACAAAAGATTACTTATAGCTGGGCAGTCAATTATTTGAATGTGCCTGTGAGGTCTTCCAAGAAACCATGGCTAGCTGGGGACAGCGTGCATGGCTTTGGAAAGCCTGGATGATGATGTGGTGGTGGCAGTGAAGGGCCTGAAAAGCATTGTTCTGCCACAATGCTTTTCCATCCATCCCCAGACATACAGGGTGGCTCTGTTCAGTAACATTATCACAGGGAGAGACATTACTGCTACCTTTTTCCCCTGGAAAATGTTCCCCTGAGCACCTATATTAGGATTCTCCATCAGGATTTTGCATGAAAGGGATTACATCCTGATTTATCTGTAACAAGTGTATTCAGCTTTTCCTTGGCACTACCCCCTTAGCTTGAATTCATACCTTCTTCTTCTTCCTCCAATTAGAGAGCAGAAAGATTCATCCTCTGTTTAATTTTCTCAACTGGTCCTAATAATAGTGAAAATATATCATTTTCTTTATTCATCTTTTTGGCTGTCTCTCCATTCTGATAGCTGTTCAATATTATTTTTTTCCCAGAATTTTGAAATTAATTTTAATCTCTCACTCCTGGAATCAGATAATGATGCCATAATCTCAGCTCTCACTTAAAAATATTTAGATAAAGCAAATTTCTCATTCTCTTGTGGCTGTACAAGGGAAACTTGAAGAGCTCAGGATATCCTGAAGTGTCATATGACAAAAAGGCTGTTTTGTTTAAAATGAGCTAAACATTTGATATTTTCAGGAGTGACTCCTGATTTTCAAATGCTCAGTGTTGCCAAAACTGTAAATGCCTGATCAATTACACAAACTAAAGATACAGAACATTTTTAGGACCTTTTATGAGCTACATGAGACAAATACATGTATTTTTTGATTGATATTTCAGATCAGGCCATTAGCTCTAGAAGCAGGCATGTCACCACATGGCTAAGATCATGCCTGTAGGTTAGTCTTACAACTTCATCTGTGTGTGCGTATGTGCATGTGTTCAAAGCAGACAGTGTGATAGCAACACTCAGTGAATATAAACGTTTCCCAGCTGAACTGTCAGGATCAGGATGTCCCATTTTCAGGTATCTGATCCACTTCTTCACAAGAGGTGTGAGTGCTCGTGAAATTGAGAGCAATTGCAGCATTTTGACAAGATGTGAGACATGTCCGCTTCTGTATCTATGCAATAGAGTGCCTTATAAATAATGTGTGTGATAAACAACAAATAGCTTAAACTCTTGTTAGTAGTCAGAGCTAGTTCAGCTCAGTCTAGCAAAGCTGAAAGAAAACACACACACACAAACAACAAAACAAAACAAAACAGAAAACAACATGTGAGACAATTTTGATTCTGTTCTTGTCAAAAATCTAGCAAAAAAAGTAGAAAAAGATACAACAGATACCCCTAGAGAATGAAAAGGTGCACGGATTTTGTTAGTAAAACTCTCTATTAAAAAAAAAAATAAACAAATAGTACAAGGAGTCACATTTTTGTAAAGCTTAGCCCATTTTCTATTCATAATGTTGATGTTGTTATTTAATTCTTCAGAGCACTTCCTGACAGCACAAATGTTGCCCGGTACATGGGTTGCTGTGAGACAGAGATGTGTAGATTTCAATTAAGAATATTTTTGTTTGTTTGTTTGTTTGTTTGTTTGTTTTTTAACAAAGAATACTTTTGCATTAGTTTGCTAAATATGATGTCAAATTAAAATCCTTAACTTTTCTAAAATTACCTAAGGTACAACTTATTTTAGTCTAGTATACATAGTTGTTAGACAGTATATGTAAATTGTTGTTATTGTTATAAATGGTAATACACACTTCATAAATCCCAGCTTCCACTATCCTTATGAAAGTACACATGCAAAAGACATTATGTCATTTTTTTCATTTTTCTGAGAATATTGATAAAACAGTACACCAGACTGTTATTGACGTCTGAAATAAATAGACTTTTCCTCAAGCTTACTAAATTTTATTTTGCATTATTTACCATTTTCATTCCAATTATATGTAACATTTACATGGTTACCTGCCTAGTATTGCAAATTAAATTTGAAAAGAGAATTGTTTTAAACACAGACATGCTTTTTTAACAGTCTTATTGTAATTATCAGAAGGCAGAAGTTCTGACTTCTCAATTCATTCCTATACTGCTATTTGCTTTCATTAATTCTGACAATCACACTCTAGAAGATGGAGTCTGAGTACACAACTCCTTCACTTTTCTGCCTCTGACCAGGCAGAATCACCAAGCTCATAATACACAGCACCTTGCAGGCTGAGTCCCTAAAATGACAACTACTTCCATAGCTAAAAGGAGAGGAAGAGTCTTTTTTTTTTTTTTTTGGCTGACTTGAAGAAATAGTGCTTATTTTGTCACTGAGTTTCCCATTCTGTTTCCCATTTTATTGTTGCATTGAACTCTGCATACTCAAGGATATACATATTTTTTATTCTCCTTGGGACCCTAAGTGTAGATAGAGTATTATAATGACTAAGAATACCTGTGTATTATTATGTGTCCCCTTGACAACTATTAACAAATGGAAATTGCTAAAAATATGCTTCCACTTTTCAGGAAGCCCATCTCTCCCTCCACAAATGCAAAATGGCTTTCAATTTAAACTGCTCTAAAGATAAATGACTTTCTTCCATATCTCTGGCAGCCAGACATTTTCTTCTTTTGCTGTAAGGCAGATGAGCTTTATGTTTTTATGTTCTGAGTAAACTCAGAATCTCAAATATCTGCAAATCAAGATTGGAGTCACTTTCGTAGCCTTCATGGAAGAGAAAGCAAGAGAAAGACTGGCATCTTTTCAATACTGGCATCAGTTTTGAGCTAGATCACTTTTTCATTGTTGAAAAGATCAGCCATCCAGTATGGAGTTTTTCAAATCAAAAAGGCAATTTTTATAATCACTCTCCTCGATGAGTTGATACGTAGACTGGATAGAGGAATCCTCACTTTTCAATAATTTGACATACTGAAAGAGTCCTTTCTAAAATTTCAGTAACACAATGACTTAGATCAGCTCACTCATTTAGGTTGGGATCTTAGGTTTCCTATTAGAGACACTCACTCAGGACTTTGCCTTCCAATCTAGGCTTTGGAAAAAAGCCTTTGGAATCATATCAGAAGTATTCCTACTATTGAGTAGGTATTTCATGCTCTCCTTCTCTAGCACTTCTGCCCAAAACTGCAGGGAACTGTACTCACACGCTGCAAGCCAGCAGAGTACAGGAAGTCAGGATCTGGGAGACAATAACAGAGATCAGAGATAAGTGCTTTGTTCTTCCTCTTGAAGAAAGGACTTGATTTGTTTTGGAACACATCTGTCAAATGTGTGACTGGATCTCACTTTCATGTGCGTGAAATTGTTTCTAAATTATCTTTTGTTCACCTGTTTTCCCTGCCTGACACACTAATATTTATTTTTGTTTCCTGATAATATGTAACCCAAATGTAGTTGTTTATTGCTTTGTCTCACTGTTATGTTATTGGCAGTTCATTGTCAAAAGTGTCCGAACATTGTCAAAGAATCCTCGTGTCACCCTTTTCTTTGTTTGCTGGTAGTTATTTGCCTCTCTTCTGTCTCTCTTCTTCCAGACTGAATATTTCAGTTCTTCTCATGTTTCCCCACATTTTATAGCATCCCTGAACCCCAGTTACAGTTCAATCACACATATACTTAATTTTATAACTCTGAACTAAAGAAAATAGAATATGGTATACCCAGACAAAAGGATAAAATACTATTTAAAATCTTTTAAAAACTAAAAATTTATATTTATTGATACTTTCTGGAAAAGTATCATTACTTTCATCTTAGTAATGGAATCTAATTCCACTTTACCAGCTAAAAATCAGAGTGACATTTGAACTTTGCAAAAATAACCAGAACCACGTAGCAGACATGTAACTCACCATCTCTGTGCAGCTATAATCAGCCTTCAGCAGCTCTGAACTCTAGGTGTAGTCCACTTGCCATCTGCCAACTACTAGGATCTGAGATAAAGAATACAATTTTAAGTGGACTAAGACAGTAAAGAATATGAAAAAGAATGTGATAATAAGAGTAAAGAAATAATCATAACATCTAAAAAGTGTATCTTTTATTGCTCCCTACTGTTCAACTCCTTATCTCATTATTTTTCTTTTATACTATGACAGGAAGAGACTACATATACATAAATTTAAGGATTTCAATTTTATAATCTACTTTTTTAGCTAGCCTTTTTATTATTTATTTTTATTATTATTTTTTTTTATTCATATTTTGGTAAGTTCTCTTCTGGTCAGGAGTAGTTCAGAAATGTAGGTGTTTCAGTGCTGATCTGAAATTCAGTACATTACACTTGAAGCAGTACTATATAAATTTTGTTTGCAGACAGTATGAGAAAGGGAAAAACAATCTCCATTAACAATAAAGTTCAAAGATCAGTTCTGTTATAGTTGCTTTTCAAGGTGGCCAGTTGCTGCTACAATACATAGGTGTATGATACATAAGTTTGACTATAAGGCTTGACTGAAATAGAAGACATTCAGGAAATAAGGCATTTGATCCAAAAATATTTTGGAAAACCCTGTTTGTAGTTGATAAATAGACATCCCAAAATGCCTGAAAACATACCTAGCGTCCTGCAGTTTATTTAAAGTTTTAGATATTACATTTTAAAAACCTTGATCTAGAAACTTGCATTTAAATTGGTAAACTATTAAGTAGTATTGAAGACCTTGATCCGGTTAAGATCCTATGGGTATACTTACCCCTATACAAATAAAGCCAGTCAAATATACATGACTATTCATTTGTCTGTATTTTGAACACTACATAGAATCATACTACGATAGCAAAATCCAACCTTATTTTTGTCTGCCAAATTGTTACATAATTTAACAATTTTTTTTTTTTTTTTTTATATTTAACTAATTAAAGATAACCTTCATGAAATATCACAAAGGCTCTTTGACCCAGATTCTGAAAAACAGATAAATAGTTAATATTTGGACATGGGAATGAGAAAGCATCCATGTTACAGAAACAGAATTTTAACTGTTGGAAAATAGTTCTCCCTCAAAATGGAAGTGTCTAAAAGTACTCTAACAAGAGTCATCAAAGAATTTCAAGATCAGAATTAAAAAGAATGACACAAAGTTTTTTGATAATGTAATACCACATCTTCAAACTGTAAGATGAAATGCAAACACATCACAGTTTATCTGCTATATATAGCATCAAATTTTTTCATTTTTATGCTAAAGTAATTTGTATAGTCTTAAATGCAGTACTAAGAGGGAGAATTGTTATTGAAAAATGAGGTTTGTTTTCATTTTTCTTATAATATTTTTTTTATTTGCTTGTTTGTTTTTGTTGTTTTGGATGCATGTGATTATAAAAATCCCTATGGGATATTTAGAAGTTTTTCACTTTACATGGAAATCAGAAAATATAAAGTAAATGCTTTTATTGCTGATTATTTCTCTTGATTCAATCAGACTAGGGATGTATTTAAACAATACTTTTTTTTTCTGTGCTACAGAAATGACATTTAACCTTGTTAATTACCAGGGTAAAAGAGGCTTCATTATGTAGTTCAACTCTATTGAAATGTTGTTTCAGGTAATGATTACACAGACTGTGGACAGTGAGTTGAACAAAACTCCTTTTAATTATAACCAGGAAAGCTATTAAGCCATTTTTCTATTTCAATTGGAGCTTTCCTTTTCTGATATTTAAAGCTCTTTATTAGAGTTTCATTGTATAGAAAAGTTTGTGCTACACCACAGGAACACAGCAAGTGGCCTAAAATGTGATTCTATCATTTTTTTTTTAATATATTTTTTAATTTTTTTTTTGAAAAAATAGTAATTTTCTTAGTGATGTGCCCTGTTATGACTTCTGCATATTCATTAGAAAATAACTGCATATACCCTTTTCCAACTTTTAAGAAACTAATTTAAGATCTAGTGTTTCTTCGTATGAGATTTAATATCAAATTCAATTCTCGAAAAAATGCAAGAAAGAAGTCATGTTATAGTCCTCTCTATAGACAACTGATAATTACAGCTGTGTAAGAATGTCTAGAACGCATATATATCTACTAGTAGGTGCTTTGCAAATTAATTCTGAAATAATTAATTGTAATAGTACATTTTTGCAAGGTAGTAAGTTTGCTTTAAAAACATCAAACAATGTAAGACAGCTTGTCACATTTGATAAAAAAAAAAAAGCACAGTTAAAAATGTTATTCTATGCCATACAGTGACACCTTCTGAAGAATTTGGGTGTCTTTGAGCCACCACGAAGTTTACTTTATTTGGTTCTCAGAACTTAAAAGTACTGAAAGTAACTATTTCATACAACCTTGTATAAAATTATGGCTGCCAGGAGCTAGAAACGCCATGCCATAAAGAAATACTGGGGTGATTCTATGTGTCTTATCCACCATTATGACAGACCCAGTAAATAAAGCTCATATACTACAAATGATGCCCAGACACCAGGTTTTGTCCTCATTTTTCAGGAAGCCTAAGGAAATGTTGCACATTGGCAATGCTTCTCTTTTGCTTAGCATATAACAGTTTCACTCCCATGAAGTCAGTGGTGCTCTAGGCAGAAGATTTCCACCCATGTGGAGTTTACTCAGGTATCATTGTGAGAGCTGCAGTAATTCAATATTACATCCATGGATATATTTCTCCTGGAGAAAGAAGGCAGCTCTGAACAGACTAGGAGAAAGTAAAAAGAGAAAAAGAATTTGAAGGCAGCCTTGGAAATGTCCATGGTGGAAAAAAGAGGAGAGGAGAGGGGAGGAGAGGAGAGGAGAGGGGAGGGGAGGAGGGGAGGGGAAGAGAGGGGAGGGGAGGGGAGGGGTAGGGTGGGGAGGGGATATAATAACTATTAAGAACTGCTCCAAGAATCTAAAAATCTTAAGAGATCCATGTGAAGCTGAACAGATGTCCTCCTTATTTGCATTGCTTTTGATACATAGTAGTCAAGCCATGCTCTAAATCCATAGCTGTAGTCTTTTTAGTAGTTAATGACTTAAGTGGTATTGCTGCAGGGGTTTTGTGGTGGCAGGCACAGGTATTTCAAAAGTGTTCACTTTGTGTCCAAACCCCATTGACCAAAATATTCTGGAATTTTTCTTCATACAAACAGTACGCCAGTATTTTTATAAATGTTCTTTATGAAGGAATGCAAAGTGTTCTTTTCAGGAATCAAGATAAAACTGTCAAACAAATGGCTATGGGTAATGCTAATTACTTTCACAGGATACTTAAGAACACCTGAGTTGTCAAAAGCCCCAAAGTACTTCAGAAACTGGGATTGTGTTCAGATTTCAATGAGATATTAAGGTATTGATGAATTTTGTGTTTGTTATAGCGAATATAACTTCTATAATGTAACAAATTACATTATAGAATTACATTAGAGGAGAGTCCAGGTAAATTTATGGAATTTCTGATATGCGTTCAAATACAGCATTCTGTAAGATAGAGACTGTGCATGGAAATGGGCATAAACAGTCTTATGTAAAGGATAATTAATTACTTGCTAAATATTGTAGATAATGTTTTTAGTTTGATTAAATTTTTTTTACTCATTTAGCATTCTACAAAGGCACTGTAAAGATTGAGACCAAACTGGTTTTTTTTGTTTGTTTTTGTTTGCTTGTTTTGTTTTGTTTGTATATTTAAAATAAAATTTGTAACTGAATTGAACAAAACCAATGATATATTAATTATGGGGTAGGCTTTGCTTCCTAGTCTGAATGCATCTCTGCAGGAAAAGAAGTGGCTGTATGATCCATCTGACTGATCTCCATGAAAGAGACCAGATTAATTCTTTCTCCCTTTCTGCAACTGACTTTTCATTGCTATAGCCAAGATGCAGCTCTGATCCAGTCACATTTCTTTCTCTGAATTGCCTGCCACTTGTATTACCTTGTGCCACTTGTACTATAATCTTAATTATCTTTATTGAAATGTATGCCAATGATCAATGAGTGGGGAGTCACATTTTATTGAAGGATCCCTAGAAGTCTATTTGCTGTTTTTCTACTAGCTTCTTCTCAGAGTGGTGTGTTTGTTTGTTTGTTTGTTTGCTATAGGTCTAGGACAGTGGCAGACTCCTTCCAAGTACAAGTAGCATCTGACCACCTGGCTGTGAAACACAAAAGGCAGTGTCTCATACAGTTGATGTTCTCTGATACGAGAACATCCAGAGAACATCTGTACGGATGTTCTCTGGATACCCAGTACCCTGAGCTGGTGGAAGGGGATGGGGAACAGGATGTGGCCCTCATTATCCATGAAGAACTGGTTGGTGACCTGCTACGGCACTTAGATGTGCACAAGTCGATGGGGCCAGATGGGATCCACCCAAGGGTACTGAGGGAACTGGCAGAGGAGCTGGCCAAGCCACTGTCCATCATTTATCAACAGTCCTGGCTATCGAGGGAGGTCCCAATCGACTGGCGGCTAGCAAACGTGACGCCCATCTACAAGAAGGGCCGGAGGGCAGACCCGGGAAACTACAGGCCTGTCAGTTTGACCTCAGTGCCAGGAAAGCTCATGGAGCAGATCCTCCTGAGAGTCATCATGCAGCACTTGAAGGGGAAGCAGGCGATCAGGCCCAGTCAGCATGGCTTTATGAAAGGCAGGTCATGCCTGACGAACCTGATCTCCTTCTATGACAGAGTGATGCGCTGGGTGGATGAGGGAAAGGCTGTGGATGTGGTCTACCTTGACTTCAGCAAGGCTTTTGACACTGTTTCCCACAGCATTCTCCTCAAGAAACTGGCTGCTCTTGGCTTGGACTGGCGCACGCTTCGTTGGGTTAGAAACTGCCTGGATAGCCGGGCCCAAAGAGTCGTGGTGAATGGAGCCAAGTCCAGTTGGAGGCCAGTCACTAGTGGCGTCCCCCAGGGCTCAGTGCTGGGGCCGGTCCTCTTTAATATCTTCATCGATGATCTGGACGAGGGCATCGAGTGCACCCTCAGTAAGTTCGCAGATGACACCAAGTTAGGTGCGTGTGTCGATCTGCTTGAGGGTAGGAAAGCTCTGCAGGAGGATCTGGATAGGCTGCACCGATGGGCTGAGGTCAACTGCATGAAGTTTAACAAGGCCAAGTGCCGGGTCCTGCACCTGGGGCGCAATAACCCCAAGCAGAGCTACAGACTGGGAGAGGAATGGTTGGAAAGCTGCCAGGCAGAGAAGGACCTGGGAGTGATGGTTGATAGTCGGCTGAATATGAGCCAGCAGTGTGCTCAGGTGGCCAAGAAGGCCAACAGCAACCTGGCTTGTATTAGGAACAGCGTGACCAGCAGGGCTAGGGAGGTGATCGTCCCCCTGTACTCAGCTCTGGTGAGGCCGCACCTCGAGTACTGTGTTCAGTTTTGGGCCCCTCGCTACAAGAAGGACATCGAGGTGCTTGAGCGGGTGCAGAGAAGGGCGACGAAGCTGGTGAGGGGCCTGGAGAACAAGTCCTACGAGGAGCGGCTGAGGGAGCTGGGCTTGTTCAGCCTGGAGAAGAGGAGGCTCAGGGGCGACCTTATCGCTCTTTTTAGGTACCTCAAGGGAGGCTGTAGCGAGGTGGGGGTTGGCCTGTTCTCCCACGTGCCTGGTGACAGGACGAGGGGGAATGGGTTTAAGTTGAGCCAGGGGAGTTTTAGGTTAGATGTTAGGAAGAACTTCTTCACTGAAAGGGTTGTGAGGCACTGGAACAGGCTGCCCAGGGAAGTGGTGGAGTCACCATCCCTGGAAGTCTTCAAAAGACGTTTAGATGTAGAGCTTAGGGATATGGTTTAGTGGAGGGCTGTTAGCGTTAGGTTGGAGGTTGGACTCGATGACCTTGAGGTCTCTTCCAACCTAGGAAATTCTGTGATACAGTTGACACTACTGACATTTCTATTCTTTTACATCAAGAAAGTGATGACACAACTCATTAGCAACTGGAAGTGCTTTTCTTTTTCTGTGAAGGGAAGACCAACAGTCTGTCTCCAACTCCTAATTTCCATTCTGCTAACTTCATTTTATTCCATAGCATTTTTCTGTCCTCCTGTTCTCCCTAGATTATTTCTACCTATTTACTCCTACTGTTTTGATAGAACGTATTGTGAAATATCTACAGAAAAGTTGCAATTTGAATGTTCTATTTACATCAAATTGTGAAATTATAAATATTCTTCACTCTCAATACACACGTAGCATGTATGTTTTTCACACAGTGTGGGACCTGCTTGGGTATTTTTATGTGCACTGCTTAGATGGTTTTCAGTCCTTTAGGAAGAAAATACAAGAACGTTTTTTTGGATATAATTCATGATGTCAATATCTTTCTGTGAAATATTCACTTCCCATCCTGTACCAAAATATATATGTAAAAAATTAAATATCCCTTCTTAATAAGGTTGCTCTTTGACAGTTTTTTTGTTAAAGGGTGAAGAGAAACAGAGAAATGATAGCAGCAGGAAGAGAGAGCTAGAGGTAAATAAAGTAATCCTAAATTCAAGACAAAATTTGTGATTTTCTTAAGACATAATTGGTGTTTTGAATACCTTTTGAACTCATTTTTGAAGTCTTAAAGTTGGCAACACTGGATTTACTCCCCAGATCAAAAACAAACAAACAAACAAAACTAAGACAAAAACAGAAGTCAAAATTATTATTAGTAGTAGTATTAGTATTTAATTTTATTTTACAGCTGTTTTTGGAGTCTTCTTCCTACTCAGTAGATGGACTGAAATGAAATCAATTTTAATTTCCATGTTATCTTGTAAATGCATTTTGAGAACATTCCTCCAGCTCCACAAAGCACTGAAGATTTATGTCAGGATTAAATAGGTTTGATGTTAAAATTATGAAACTTCAAATATCATAGTCACATGCCTTATTAGATTTAATATAACCCTTTTAGTATAACACAAAATGGCATTCTGATTATACAATTATACGTCTAAGTCTGAGGATTTCTTCCACAGAAAATAATTATTATAATAATGTATGTGCTTGCATATACAATTTCAATTGCAACCACGAAGTTTTTTTTTGTTTGTGTTTTCATGTAAGATGAACATATAAATCCATATGCATATCAGGAGTATTTCTAATATCTAAATAAAGTCCACAGTGCCACTTTTGTAGCATCATATGACATTGTGGATTTTACACATGGTGTGTGCACTGTATACTTGTTGATGAAACATAATTACATTAGCTCCACAGATTCACAAATAGGAAAACCATAAACAAGCATTTTGATACCTGCATAAGTATTGATTTTTTTTTTCAATTATTTTATTTTTAAACACTGAAATCAATTTATAAGCATTACAAAAGGTGCTGATTGCATTGGGTGGAATTACCTACAGATTCTACCAATTTGAGACTGCTTTTATCTGCCTACACATTTTCAGGTTTGCTAATTGTTGAATTTGTGAGAATATTTTCAGCTCTTCTCACTGTTTATGCTATACCAATAAGGCTTGTTGAACTTTCAAGTGTTCTGCTATTAAGGGCAAGTAACTGTAACAGTTGTGACCGAATTACCACATTTGTAGAGACAGTGAAATTTTCAACCACCAGAAGTTCATCATCGCTGATGACAGACGGATTATTTGTTGGATATACTACTATGCTTGTGGTATTTTTCATGTGTCTATGACATTTTCTTCTTTAGCTCTTTCTGTTAAGAACAAAGTTGTTTCATAGACTATAAACACATGGCATATCACAGTGAGATGAATCCTAGTATGTGACTTATATTAATAAATTGAAAAATCTTTTCTTTGTCAAATGCAATGGTCAGTTTTCCTATTAAAGGATAGCTTCCATGTTAAAACCTACTAAATTAGAACCAGCAGTCCACATAGCAGCACAGTTTAGTCTTGTTCTTTGGTCACTATCCTGTTTATACAAAAGTGTTTTACTATTTGCCTGTTTATGGCTGATAGGCATCTTTTATATTTTTTGCAAGTGACCACATCATGTTTTAAGTAGATGGAACTCAGATTAACTGCTGATTCAAAACTCTTAAAGTCTGCTAAATACAGGAACGGATGTGTCTTAGTGTCGCTGTGATGAAGAAAAGACTTTTCAGACTTTCATAATTTGTTCTATAGATCCCTATATGTATGATGTATTGTGGTGATACCTCTGAAGAAAGTCTGATTTATAAGCATCAAAACATGACACTGAATCTTGGCACATTTTACAGCTATTCACTGAGACAGAGCACAACCTTGTTTGATGCATAATTCTGAATGTCTTATTGCTGCAGAGGGCATAGAATATTGAAAACTATATGCCATGAAAGACAGTATCAGAAGCAAGTGGATCACAACTTGGTGTTTTATCAGATTGACTTTATTGCCTTATCTCAATTCACTACTTTTAAAAGGTAGATGGGAAGTATAAAGGTATTTTATGATAAAAGAACTTTATTTGTCACCTTCTTTCTTCTGATAAGGCAGGAATAATCTCTGGAATAAACAACATCCTTTTTAAGCAAGGATACATGACAGATTTTTTTAGCTGTCTTTTCAAAAGAACCAAATATGAATGCACTGTTCCTGAAAATTCTGGAAAATGTTACCTGTACAAAACTTTTATATTGTTTTTGAATTATGTCAGCAATTAGCATCAGACATTCTATAATGTTTGTACCTGTTACTGAGAATGACTAAAAAGATTGTTATTTTGGTGACATTAATTACCATCATTTCTGGGAAGCACTTTAATACCTAAATATGAAGTTTGATGTAAAACATTTGAATGACATTTAATATGTATGTGTCATACTAAGACTTAAGGAGATATGGGATTTACAAAAAGGAATTCAGGATTTTTTAAAGTATTTAGATTTTAAGCAATGAACCATATGTAAAGTATTAAGTTGTTTATGATTTAGAGGAGTACTCAAAAGCCTTCATAAATGGATTTCAACTGGCATCTATGAATAATCTCCACTGCAGTTGTGATGGAATGAATTAAAGCAATTGGCATGATAAGTTCTCCCTATTTTCTTCATTTCATTGTTACTCATTCCTCCCCACTCAAGTCTTGCTTTGTCTTTTACTTGCCTTGAATAATTGTAACAAAATCAAAGCATGATAATCAGTCTCAGATGCTCCTACTGATTCTGAGTGGTCCTGGAGGATCACCAAAAAACAGGATATTTTCTCAAATATATTTTCCTAACAGCATCATTACTAAGAGCAACTTTTGAGATTGCAGGGGGATTTTCTCCTTTGATGGTACTGAGACACATTAAATGTCTTTAAAATGTAGATTAATTTTAGTTTAACTTATATTTAAGACATTTTCATCTGAAAATGAACAAGATGTCCTTTACCTAATTTGCACCACTTAGCCAGATTTGAGGAACTAGCATTCTCAGTCCACTGAGAACAGAAGTTCCCAGCAAGTTACACATCCTTTCCTAGCATCAGGGAGTAATGAAAAATTTATCTTCATGGCACTTCAGCTACTAACTTCTTAATGTCTAACAAAAAGCTAAAAGAAGATTCCCGTAGCTGTAAACTACACAGAGGAAATATTTTCAGTTTTCTCAGACAAAGTCATTAGAACAGCTATACACTGATTAATAATTTCATCCCATTTAAGACATTTCAGAACTCACAGTTTGTTTATATATATATATATATTTGGATACACAGAGAACTGCTGATTTTGAATAACATATTTGCTAATGAAGGCTATGCTGAACAGACCAGTATTTGCTGCTTGCAATCTTGCACAGACTCTAGTTACTGAGGAAAAAAAAAAAATCCAGTTTACAGTACTCAGAGGGACTTACAGCAATTATTGACTTCCTTCACTTCGAATAAAATTAATATGGAAGATATTTTAATTCACTTTGTTTTAAAGAAAGGTATGTCATATACAAATTTAGTTTGGACAAAATAAATAAATAAATACATACCCACATAGGATTATAAATCAAATAATTTTAAAATTACCCATTATAAATCAGAACATAAAAGACTATTAAAGTTTCAGGCCATAAACATTTCACAGAAACACAGAATAGGTTGGAAGGAACCTTTGGAAGTCATTTCCTCCTGGCTACCACTGGTCAAGCTAATTGCACAGAACCATGTCCAGATGGTTTTTAAATAATTCCAAGGATGGAGACTCCACAATCTCTCTGGACAATTTATGTTCAGTCACCCTCACAGTAAGAGAATTTCTCCTTCTCTTCAGAAATAATTGCTTATGTTCCTGTTTAATAAGAATTTGCACCTCTGTCTTCCCCAAAGAATGTATTGATTGAAGGAAAAAAAATCTACCTCCTCCCAGCCAAACAGATGCAAATAACTCACCAGCTCTTTCATACTGTACCTTTATGAGCAACTGTTCCATTTTATGTATATATCATTGCTTTGCTTTGCTTTTTAGACACCAGTGAAAGAGAAATGAGACATGTTCCGTTAGCAGAAAGAAAAGTTGTTCCAATTTTCCCAGAAAGAATTTTGAGTTTACTCACCTCCCCCAGTTTTAGTGCTTTCTGAACAGTAGCTGGAGTGGATTACATCATTGTTATTGCACATCTGACATCAGTTATTTGCTCTAGCTGAAAGTTTTGGTCAATATATATTCCTCAAATGACTTTCTTTCTATTCACTTAGGATAGGAAGACAGAATGTCTAAAAATGCAAGTTACGTGGAAACAGTTTATTGATCTAAAACCATCAGAGACCAGGAATAGAGATGGGACCAGGAAAAGTATGGGAATAAAGACAAGGCTAGCTAGACTTCTTCTCAGGGGATGAAACTATTTTAATTAATAAGTCAATCAATACTGACTATGCATTCTGCCTTTTTGTTTTAGGTTCAGTGTAATATTCTCAAACTGAAGACGAAATGACTTTTATAATCTAGGAAGTGGAAAATAAATTAACATAAATGCACTGTCATGTCTAATTTCTTAATTAAGACAATTCCTTCTAAAGGTCCCCAATGTGTTTTCAGTTATTTTTAACAAGAGACAATGTTTTATTCAGAAGTTGCATATTAAACTAGAGACCTTTAGACAATAATATTACTTCCCAATTATTAGAACATTTGAGCCTTGAGTCATTACTCTAAGACTATCACATGAAAAAGAAAGCCTATTTTTATTGTTTCAGTTGCAGCAAGGATTGAAAATAACTCAATTTGGAATGCTCCATTCAAATACAGTTTCCTGTGATTTCAAAGACTGTTTGCCTAAAGAAACAGTATGAAGTAGGAAAACAAACAAACAAACAAACAAACAAAACAAACAAAAATAACCAGAAATGAACAATGTAGTTTCTACATACTTCATACCCATATCTCATGTTCATTGGTAGAACTGGATACTACTGACCATTTTTTCAGCTACCCTTTTGAGCTGCTATAGCTGAAAAAAATGGGTAGGCAAAAAGCAGTATAATGAGCTACACACTAACCAATAAGGTCTATGGGACTACAGAGCACAAATGAAAGGCACTTTCCATCACACCTCCTATACTCTTTTAGTCCATACCAGGGAGTCAGTCACTCTTCTCATCCTTTTTTTTTTTTTTTCTTTTTTTTTTTTTCTTCAAGTTATTTATTTATATTTTTAGTCCTCTGTTGAGCTGAAAGGGAGAGAATACCAGACAAAACAAAACTCTTGGAAATTTCCTTTATGTCAGCACAGAAATTCATAGCAATAGTGGGGTTTCACTAGTGGTTGAATTAAAGAGGGAAGAAAGAAAGATACAGGCAGGCCTTTGGGTACCACAGATGCAGGGGTGCTCTGGATGGTGCAGGGAGCTTCTCTTTCCCTGATGACACTATTCTGGATTTAACTTCCTTCAAATCTATTTCTGTTTGCTCTACAACAACCCAGTTTCGGTCCCTAGCAAATGGGAGTGATAGGACATATTTTAAGCTCTTCTCAGAGTTCCCAGTAAGAACAGAAAATTTTCTTCACTATTCCCAGCTCTCCCCTTCATCCTGCTCTTCGCAGGGACAATTGGCAATTCTGTGATATTACTTTCACTAGCTGTTTAAATACTTCCCAAAGCCTGTATGGTACCTTTCCTGGATCCCCTGCTATTTCCATCATCATTCACAGCTATAAGATAGGCTCAATGCCTTTACTACCTTTACTAGACTATTTTGAACTATCTGCTCTGGTGCAGACATAAAGCCTCTAAACTTCTCCTGTTCCACTGTTTTTAATTCACTGCACAGGAAAATTTACTGTTCCTTACTCTCTGGGATTTGACCCTCAGTTTATTTGTATGAATAATGAAGCAAAGAATTCTTTCACGCTGTCACCTACAGTATCTGTCACTAAATTCCCACTCTTCCCTTAATGGCTCAAGTAATCCCTGACAGACCTCTTTGCTTTTTATATATTTAAATACAACTTTTTATATTTTATATAAAATTTCCTTGCCTTTTTTTTTTTTTTTTTTTTTTTATTTTCAATTTTTCCATTATTGATTCCTTTTAACTTATCTGACCAGAAAAAAAAATCATGGAAGAATCATGGGCATAACATACAAAAATGTAAAACTTAAAAAGAGAAAAAGAGAAGAAATGCAGCACAGTAAAGAATAAGGCAGATGAGTGTCCACATCCTTTACCTAGGCTCTTAGGCATTGTCTGTTGACAGTAATGAATGAAGAACCAGTTCGGGTAAATTAAAGTCCTCTGAAACACTCACATCTATTCAGTCTATTTTAGATTAATTTATAGAGAGACTTTTATTGATTCTACAAAACCTTGAAGAATCCCTTCTTCTAATTTCAATTCAGATTTTTATATTTTTGTTGTAGCTGTTGTTTTCAGCAGAATCTACAAAACCTCTGCCAAAGTATGTAAGAACAGTGGTTATTTTTCCTTTAAGGACTGACTTTGTATAGGCTCTTGGCCCTTCTGCAGCATTTCACAGTTGGGAAGCTTGCTCAACAAGTTCCCTCTGGAGGTATTGCACTGGAGCTCTCCAGAAACTTCTCACATCTCATCTCTCAAGGAACCATCAATCTCCTTGTATGAATTCTGCCTGCTGGGACTGCTCAGCCAGGAGAAGAGAAGGCTTGGGGGGATCGCATCAATGTATATAAATTTTTAAAGGAAGGGTGAAAAGAAAATGGAGCCAGGTTCATTTCAGTGGGACTCAGGGACAGGGCAGCAGTCAACCTGCACAAACTGCCTATCTGAACATCTGGAAGCACTGCTCTGAGGGTGACAGAGCACTGGCACAGGTTGCCCAGAGATGTCGTGGAGCTACAGATGAAATCAATGATTTGATTAAGTAATGAGCACAAATACTTCTGACACAAAGAAAATAAATCTGAAAGACTGTCAAAGCATTTCTGAGAGCTTCAGACTGATGTCTCGTGCATGCTTTCCCTTCTTAGGGTTAGTCTTATGGCCAAAGACAACTCATGGTACAGAGTACTCTTCCCTTTTATTCTTATGCTAGAATAGTACTTGTTAGTGACTGAAGGCTTAATTCTCAGACTGTTGTCATGCTTTAAAAGAGAATTATTCTACAGGATAGAAGCACAGAGGGATTGTTTTATTTTGTTTTTATCCTTATTAAAGGATTTTTTTATTTTTTTTCCCCAAACTATAGATATTTTCTCTATCTTAAAAACAAAATAAAACAAAACCCCTCTGTCATAAGATAGTTGTGACAAAAAGTGACTAGTTCTACTTGGATATTTTCTCAGTGGCTGGTAAAATATATTATTTCTTGAAAAAAAATGTCTTTCTTTGTTGCAGTAGTTTGTTTGTTTGTTTAATGTATAAAAGATATTTGGTTGCAGGCTGAAAAATTGTACTAGAAATAATATTTTATTGATTAAAAACTGGTTTGGGGATCCAGATTAAACTGTGGCAGTTGAAAAATCTGTATATTTTTAACACTATCTGCAATCTACTTCTATCATGTTCTTTTACTATTCACATTAGTTCCACCAAAATCATCATCTTGACAAAAAATACACATATATGAAAAATTCTTTTGTGATTTATCAGTATGTAAATCACATACATTATCAAGCTCTTGTGACCATTGAAAGACAGGTGGAAACTGTCTGTTCAGTTCTATTCAGAGTTAAGAGTAATTTGTGATATCACTGTAGACAGCGAATAGAAATGGAATATAATTACGTCTGACAGGTTTTTTAAAGACATTGAGTTATCAAAGTTAGAAGGTAAGTTACTTGCTTCAGCTCTCCCTAGATTCAAGGAAAGGAAAAAGCTGAATTTTCCCTAGGAGTCATGATATAGGGTGTACTAGGTAATTAGATTCCCAGTTCAGATAGGATGAATACTGAGACAAAATTACAAGTAGATCAGTTTTGGACATGACCTGCTTCTTCAGTTTTCTTTTCAACAATTACCTTTACCATTCAGTACACCTTGGCCATCTTCTGTCAATCAATACTTTATGAAGCAATTTGGATATCAGATTGGAATTTGGTATGTCACACTGATTATCTGCTTTTATAAGCACTAATATTTTACAGCTGGACAATCCCTATTGCCCTGAAGTACTATTTTAAGATAAAGTTAACTATTATTATTACTGTTATTATTATTATTAGTTCATTATTATTTTTTTATTTTTATTATTCCTTTGAGCATATGTCCAACCACATTCTTCAGCTTTTATACTACTAACTTTTTCATCAGCTGCATGGGAGTCTGAGTATGATATCACCTTTGGATTCTAGATCATTCTTGATTTATATGCTCACTACCCCTGTGCATTTAATCTTGTTCTTATATTTTAAATTATTTAATGAGTTTTCTCTTAAAAAAAAAAAAGTATTTTTGTTACATGCTGGTCAGCAATGTATATTATATCTTTTAACGAATGTGAGAGAAAAATGAAAATATGGCTATGTATTTATCAATGATATGTGGTAAAATGTCGTAACCCATATGAACTCTGGTAATGCCAATCAGATTTTAGCTGAGTGACTCTCCATCCCCAAGAGCAAATAGGGAAGAAAGAAACAACATTTTAGAAGCAGATTTGGTGTGTAGAGAAATTATTTGGTGGGTCCTACGATCAAATATAAAATTCCACCCATGTTAATTGGCTTGAATAACCAAAAGTTACAAACATAGTCCACATTTTTACCTGGAAGTTGCTCATCAGGATTCTTGCCATTCTCGAATAGTTATTGCCCAAGCACAGAACTAGGGGTTTGTCCCTATCCTCTGCCAGATGTAATGACTCCACTTGTTCTCTGGGAACTCCAGACATCCTGCTGCACTAAATGCAATAAATCAATTTTCAGATCTGATCTGAGTTCCAGGCACTGAGTAAAATCTGTGATTCTCAATCCCATTTTCAAGAAAACCAAAGGACAGAACTCACTAATACTTCTATTCTTCAGTTTAGCAATCAAAAAAATGCATCAGGCCATCACCAAGGATTATTTTATTTTACTTTTGCTTTGATCTCCTCTTTATGAACATATCATGGAAAAAACGTTCAGTTTATGCATAAATTTGTTATTAAAAGTGAAATTAAAAAAAAAAAAAGATGGAAAAACTGTATTACAGCTTTGACGATAGTAAATATTTTACAAAAAAAAAAAAAAAAAAAAAAAAAAGAAACGAAATTTGTGGAAGTAACTTGCTAAACTGAACATGTTCAATTACAATCTATTCAACTCGGATTTTTAATTAGTTCTGGGAAAACTAAGACAAGTTCACAAAAAAAAAACAGAACACCGTAAAACAGCTGTACTCATTGACTATGCCAGTTCTGGACCCTAGTGGTTGAAATTAAGAGGCTTGTGTGTATATTTGACATTATCCTTCAGCAAGGGATATCCAACTGGTAATTTAGGATTAAAAAATAAAGACAAATGAGGGAAAAGTTAGATGTAGAAGGAAACTGGTGATGTGGTCAAAGCAGGATAACAGTGGCAGGTTAGAAAACAAGTCTGTATCTGCCATAGAAACAAAAATTAAATATTGTGAGAACACAGAGAAGACTGAGGGCCAGATGTTTCTTTTGATTAGTAATCAGAAATGCCCATTTATATCAATGAATATTTCTGCTTAGAAAATGAAAGTATGGTCTCATCTCACCACTTCTAGAAGTGCTAAAGAACAACCCTCACTGTAATTCCCACTTGCTCATTGGGGGTAGATTGTTAGTGTGTGGGATCGCATAGCCTTCCTATCCCACAACACATGGGATTGATAAAAAATAGAGTCAAGGTCACCCAGTGAGCTATATTTGTGAGGTCTTCCTCCCTAAATGTGCATTGCTCCTCAAGGTCCTGCAAGTTTTTAGAGCAAGTGTAATCCAAAATCCCTCCTGCAACCTTTTGAATGAGAAGACAGCAGCTCCCCTGCTTTGGAAGCAGGACTTGACATTTTGACAAGTGTTTGCCTGGATGTCAGAGGTATCTGCATTGGTGTAAATGTGTTAATATTTACTCCAGTTGTAAGCATCTGAACAATCTTTATTTCCATAAGCATTGCAGCCAGTGGTTGAATGCCACCAGAATTCAAATTATCTGATGATTTTTACAGAATAATCATGAGAAGTACAGACTGTAGTATAATCTGGCTCCATGGAGGACAGTTACAACTATCAAGATCATAGATTTGAGATGAGTCAAATAACTAGTTAGGGAATTTTGGATTTTTATTTTATTTTATTTTATTTTATTTTATTTTATTTTATTTTATTTTTTAAGGAAGAAAAAGGAAAAACTTGTGCTAAGGGAGTGCTAAGGGAGAGTGAAGACTCGGGATCTTATCTGTTGCTAAGTAGAAAAAAAACACGTTTATATTAATGAGGACTTGTGCTTAAAAATTGATGGCATTGTCTTGCCCACAGTAAGAACTGTTAAAGTACCATCAATAGCAAGGAACAAAAAGAGATTAGGCCATCACTCAAGAGGTTACTCTGGATTTGTTCTCTAAACCTTTTCCAAAGTCTAGTTTCAAAATCCCTTCACCATCAAACTATAAAGAACTGGTGGTATCATAAACCTCTGCAGATGGCTTTCACATTCAAAATTCACATACTTGACAAGCTGCATCACTTATAAGCCTTACAGATGTGATCTATGATCTCTTTTCTTTCCATCCAACACTTTTGTAAAATCTCAAAATCCTAAACTATTTCAGATTGAAAGGGACCCCAGGGGTTCATTAAGTTAACTCCCCTGCTCACTTTATTAATTTTATAGCTAAACTTAAGCTACCATTTCAAAGTACAATGAAAGTAATCCAAAAATATCTAATAGTTATATCAAATTTCCTGAGCACCCTTTACACCCAAAGACAAAATTCCACCCTTATAACCTAAGTATGAGACTCAGGTCAATATAAAACTCCTTCCAATATTTGGCTGACTGTGGTAGAAAATTAGATGTGATTCTGGAGCGAATAAATCATCTAAATATGTATTATTTATCTATTTATATTGATGTCCAGAACCTTTTCATATCAGAAAAAGCTTCACTGGAAGCAATAAAACTATTTTTTTTTTCCTGTCTATCTTGTAGTTTCCTGTTCTTGGGGTGAGGACTATTGAGTTAGTAGGCAATACAGTAGGTTATGCCTATCTGGAGGAGGCCAGATTTCTTGCTAGAAAGTCAGAGAGTGAAGCTTTCAGTTCCATTTTAAGAACAGCTTCTAAGATTGTATCTTTGAAGTTATTAGCCAAATATTGTGGATTTTAGAGGGAGTGTTGGATGTGACTGTGAAAAAAAAGAAATGATGGAAATGATCTCTGTACCTGAGGGAAGAAGGTTAAAAAAAAACAGGGAGGGAGTGGGGGAGTAAGAGATTGTAGAATTTGGCTTAATTGAGAGATAGTTCAAAAATAAGATTTCCAAATACCACCGCAAACCAGAGAACTTTCCTAGGCATCTGTAGCAAAGGTTATTGCTGTCTTCATAATACATTATATGACCATAAAGTTTTGGAGAGAACTCCAGTAATGGATTTTCAACCTTGACACTAAATTTCAATAAACCTTGCTTTTTAGAATAAAATTTGACATTTTTGAGCTGTTCCAGCATTATTATTATTATTTTTTAATGGAAATTACCAAAATGCAGAAACAAACAAACAAACAAACAAAAACATATCCAGTCTCTTACCTATTCTGCTGTCAATATCTTAGTGAATATGCAGTAATATCCAGTGTTTTCACAGTATCTAGGATGTTTCTTTAACCAAGTGCAGAGATCATTTCTTTAATTACACAATCAGATCCATCACTCTCATCTGCATAGTTCTGGAAAGTTCACAGCCCATTTAAAGTACATCACTTGAAAAATTATATCCAACCTGTTAAGGTTTCATTATGATATATTTATATTTACAGACCAAATTTTCTTTGAGTGATGTTAGTGGCAAATGGATATGAACAATAACCCTAAAAATAAGTATTAATAAAGATTTTCAGAAAAATTCTGAAAATTTGTCAGAAATTTTCTCTGGAATTAAAAAAAAAAAAGTAATACATAAAGGTGCTGTAAAAATTATGTGGTTTAAGTAGTATAATAAGCCTGAAATTAATATATATATAATAATCTCTTTATAATTACCTTCCTGGATTGCACATTTTTACTTCCTGCAACCTACAACACTGATGTTACCATTTTAATACATGCAAAATTACATATTTTTCATCTTATGTTTTTATTTTCTCATTAGACATCCAGGTGTCTCATAATTTACTTAGAACTGATTGTGCTGAAAACTTTCCTTAGAGATTTTGCAACTGTATAGGAAAATTTTGATTTAGGATGCAAGTCTGAGCTTACTAGACTTACATTCTGCTAGAAGACTTCAAGACTGATTAAAAGCTCCTTGAATGGCCTTTATCAATTTAGCAAATATTACAAGACCAGCAGAGGGAATCTGAAAAGATTTCCTAAACTAGCAAGTTTATATGCTTGTGCTGGATAAAACCTGAGATTGGTTAACGTAAAATAAAAAGTGTCTTTTCTTATTAAACTTTCTTGCAAGAACGCAACAAGCTTACATTAAATTCATCTTTTCCTAAAATCCCCTGTCATTTCCTCATTTTAGGTATAGCTTGAAGCAGTGGTTGTGAATAACAAAACTGCTCTCAGATTTTCTTTTATCATACAGCAAAAACACATAGCCTATAAATACAAGCATACCTCTGAACGTTTTTCTTTTCTTTCACTGAAGTCATGTCATAGAAAGAGCATAAGAATTTATATTTTTAATTGTCCAATATTGTGCAGCTAATTTCCAGAAAAGGAAACGTCTGGGTGAGTGACACACATGTATTAAATGGTCTTAGGAAAAAAAGAGATGAACACTCAGAAGGTTTTATTTTTATTAAATTAGCTATATCAGGGAATTTTTAAGTTTTCATTAAATTCTTAGATTACTGTTGGAGCTGACAGTTTTCATTCAGAACTAACCAATATTTAACATTGTATGAATACACAATATTCTGTTTGAATTACTTATGAATAATCCAAAAACCAAGAACTAATTACTAAATTTATTCTGAAAAATAATTTTGAATAAGTAAAATGTAGAGAAGGTTTTAATTGATGGGTAGACAATACAAGTACAACCAAAATGGGAAGGTTAATTGATTTTTTTTTTAATATGAATGATTCACCTGGCTCTAAAATTATACAGTTTAATAAATGAAATCACAACCATTTGTAATGTTGTAGCTTTAGTTTCCATGTTAATTCATGTCAGCAAAGCAGATTTTCAATTTAAAAAGACTTATTGCAGGAGAATTGAAATAATTGAAATTGTAACATCAGAAGAGACAGAAATGTCAGCCAAAATGGAAAAAAGAAAACAGCTGTGCTCTACTTTCATGCTAACGTATAAGCTATTTTATGTATATGCACAACTTGTCAGCAGAAACTACATTTTCCAGGTTGGTTATTATCTTTTAGAGATAAATAATTAAGTCAAAGTTGTTTTTGTTGTTGTTTTTGTATTGTTTTTCTTTGCTTTACTTTGATTTGTTTTGTGGTTGTGTAGGGGCTGTATTTTGTATATATTTATGAATGGAGATGAAGAATGGAGAATATGATGAAGGAGAAATAGCAACAAGCCTAGCACAGACATCCTGGAGTGCCACCTAGCACACTGGAGTGCCACACTCCAGGAATACCAGCAGTCAGTGCTGCTCTTACTCTGCTGGGCCTCTCTGTTTATTCTGTGTATTCATTGACTTCATCGATGATCTGGACGAGGGCATTGAGTACACCCTCAGTAAGTTTGCAGATGACACCAAGTTAGGTGCGTGTGCCGATCTGCTTGAGGGTAGGAAAGCTCTGCAGGAGGATCTGGATAGGCTGCACCGATGGGCTGAGGTCAACTGCATGAAGTTCAACAAGGCCAAGTGCCGGGTCCTGCACCTGGGGCGCAATAACCCCAAGCAGAGCTACAGGCTGGGAGAGGAATGGTTGGAGAGCTGCCAGGCAGAGAAGGACCTGGGAGTGATGGTGGATAGTCGGCTGAATATGAGCCAGCAGTGTGCTCAGGTGGCCAAGAAGGCCAACGGCATCCTGGCTTGTATCAGGAACAGTGTGACCAGCAGGGCTAGGGAGGTGATCGTCCCCCTGTACTCAGCTCTGGTGAGGCCGCACCTCGAGTACTGTGTTCAGTTTTGGGCCCCTCGCTACAAGAAGGACATCGAGGTGCTTGAGCAGGTGCAGAGAAGGGCGACGAAGCTGGTGAGGGGCCTGGAGAACAAGTCCTACGAGGAGCGGCTGAGGGAGCTGGGCTTGTTCAGCCTGGAGAAGAGGAGGCTCAGGGGCGACCTTATTGCTCTCTATAGGTACCTCAAGGGAGGCTGTAGCGAGGTGGGGGTTGGCCTGTTCTCCCACGTGTCTGGTGACAGGACGAGGGGGAATGGGCTTAAGTTGAGCCAGGGGAGTTTTAGGTTAGATGTTAGGAAGAACTTCTTTACTGAAAGGGTTGTGAGGCATTGGAACAGGCTGCCCAGGGAAGTGGTGGAGTCACCATCCCTGGAAGTCTTCAAAAGACGTTTAGATGTAGAGCTTAGGGATATGGTTTAGTGGGGACTGTTAGCGTTAGGTCAGAGGTTGGACTTGATGATCTTGAGGTCTCTTCCAACCTAGAAATTCTGTGATTCTGTGATTCTGTATGTTACTGGAGAAAGCAAACGGGTAATAATATAAATGCTTTCCCAGGCAAAGCCGAGTTTGTTGCAGAATTTCATCACATTCCCTGCAATGTCTGTCATGCTACCTATGTAATAAAATGCCTTCTCAAATTAGTCCACTACTTTTTGCTACATTCAATGTGTCTTTTTTTTTTTTTGTTGCAATGCTTTTAGAACAAGGCAGGTGCCCAGTTTAGTTCAATTGCTCATTCAGATGAGAGCTTGTCAAAGACAGATATTGTTATTTCTCATTTGATGATAATTTTGATGTTTTGGAAACATCATTTGGCAGAACAAAGATAATTGTCTTTACTGCAAGCCATTATTTCTGTCATGTCTTATAAGGAAGAGAGGCACAGAGAGGTTAAGCACAAAAGCTGTTAGGTTATGAATGAGGCAGAATTAAATGGTCGTGCATGAGAATGATTCATATGGAATCAGGTGCCCACCCGTACTAAAAATCCCTAAATACATGCATGTACCTGAACATGCTCAGAAACATTTCAGAAGCATGCTATCCAAGAGCATTTCCAAGTTGCGTTTGTGGATAGCTCCAAGCTGGAGGGAATGGTTGGTACACTGGAGGCCAGCACTGCCACTCAGATGACCTAAACAACTGGAGGAACAGTTGCCAAGAAAAAACTTGTGAAGGTACATGTACATATGAAGTCTTCGATTTGGGACAGAATAGCTCTCTCTATGTTGATGCAGTCTGTGAACAACTTCCTTGCCGTCAAATTTCATAAGTACAACCAGCAGGTTAAGGCAAGGGATTTTAACCCTCTCTTCAGCTTTTGTAAGGCTGCATTTGGGATTCTGTGAATAGCTTTGATCCGGTAGAAGAGATAATGATGAAGTGGAGTGGAGCAAGAAGCAAAGTGCCACCAAAACTGTTAGGAGGCTGGAGCATGTTACATAGGAGGAACATATTACACATGAGAAGAGACTGAGGGAACTTGGTTTATTTAACCTTGAGAAGATTATGGTAAAAAGGGATTTAATTACTGTCTTCCATGGTCTAAAGGGGGAAGTAATAGAAAAGGCTGAAATACTCCCATAGAGATGCAACAGTACTAAGGAATCTGTTCCCCAAGATGATTGATTAAATGGTCACCCTCTCCATGTTTAATTCAGAGCTAAAATGTAGACAATCACAATAGTTTTTTACTGCTCACAGTCACCTGTTCTTAATCAGAAATACCATTCATTAGTTTAGGAGAGAGAGATTCCCGTTTGAGGACATCACATGAAAATGAGTTTGTCAGTATCATTGTAGTTTCTTGAAATCAAAGATTGCCATGAAAGAGCATTCCTATTTACCTGTGTGTCATGGTTCCGCTCGAGTGGGCAGCCGAGCTCCACCACAGCCGCTCTCTCACTCCCCCTCCTCAAAGAGGAATGGGGAGAAAATATGTGAAAAGGGCTCAAGGGTTGAGATAAGGACGAGAAAATCACGCAATAATTATTGTAATGGGCAAAACAGACTCGGCATAAGGAGATAGTAAGATTTATTGCCTATTACTAACAAGCGAGAGAAGTGAGAAAACAAAGGGAAAAAAAAACAAAAGCACCTTCCCCCCCATCCACCCTCTTCCACCTCCTCTCCCCGAGCGGCGCAGGGGAACGGGGGAATGGGGGTTATGGTCAGTCTACAGCACTTCTTCTCTGCCGCGTCTTCTCGGTCACTCTTGTCCCCTGTGCTGTGGGGTCCCACCCACGGGATGCAGTCCTTGATGAACTGATCCGGCGTGGGCTTCCCACAGGCAGCAGCTCTTCCAGAACTGCTCCAGATATGGGTCCGTACCACGGGGTCCATCCCTCAGGAGAAAACTGCTCCAACCTGGCTCCCCTACGGGCAGCAGCTCCTGCCGGGTCACCTGCTCCTGCGTGGGCTCCTCTCCATGAGCTACAGGTCCGGCCTGGAATCTGCTCCGGCAGGGATCTTCCACAGGCGGCAGCCTCCGTCGGTGCAGGGCCACCTGCTCCACCGTGGTCTCCTCCACGGGCTGCAGCGTGGAACCCTGCTCCACCATGGTACTCCATGGGCTGCAGGGGGACATCCTGCTTCACCATGGTCCTCACCACAGGCCGCAGGGGACTTCTGCTCCGGCGCCTGGAGCACCTCTCCCCCTCCCTCTGCACTGACCTTGGCACCTGCAAGGCTGTTCTCTCACTCCCGGCTGCTGTCTGGCACAGCGTTTTTTTTCCCTGTCTTAAATATGCTCTCACAGAGGTGCAAACAACATCGTTTATTGGCTCAGATCTGGAAAACAATGGGGCCCTTCCCAAACATGGGGCAGCTTCTAGATCTTTCTCACAGAAACCACCCCTATGGCTCCCTGCTACCAAAACCTTGCCACGTAAACCCACTACACTGTGAATGAGAAAATGGGAAAACGGGAAAGTTTTTTTTTTTTTTCCTTTTTCTGGTCTGGAGAAAGAAAAAAAAAGAAGCACAGTAAAATATAACTTTTTTTTTTTTTTTTCTTCACTGGAAAATACATTATATTTGACACCGAAAGAATGAAATTCACATTATGAACTTCTGAGAAGCAGAATCTATTTCAAATTCATACTGAAACTTGCTTTAAGTTGTATTTGTGCACAATCAAGACAACGAAATGCAGATGAGGACAGACAGCAACCAAAACTAGATGCACTCTCATTTTCATGTGCAAGTAATAAAATCACACAGAAGACAATGCAGAAGAATAAAAAGGACAGTAATAACAGTTGAATGCATCAAAGTATTCCTACTTATTTTTCTCTGTCTGATTCATGCTGTATCCTTCTTCTGTGTTGCCAGATTGATATAAGGAATGAAACAGCTGAAATAATAGTTGCAGTATAAGCGTGCAAACAGATCCTGGCCTGGCATCAGAAAGGCTAAGACTTCCATTTTTGTTATTTTGTACACTGTATACACTTACAGGAGTGTATCCAATAGTCAAGACAGAGGTATCGATGTAAACAAGGAGTTATACATATAACTTGAAGAAGTCACAGGCAACAGGTTTGGGATCCCTCACTGCAAAACTGAAGTAATCCTGTTTATCCATTCTGTATAAATTCTACTAGTGTATAAAATGCATTATTTGAAGCAGATTTTGAAAGAGGGCTAGAATTGGTATTCCATTTACCACCGAGGAATGGCTTGGTGATTATAAGAAAATGCAAATCTGGCAGGTATTCATTATCAGAGAGTCAGTTCTTGGATAAACATTTTCATGTCCCTGAGCAGAGTGCCCTGTAGTGTTGCTATTCTGAGAATTTTCAAACTACAGGGCCATTCATAGCATTACACAAAGTACTACCCAGCCTTCCCTCAGGGTGAAATTCACCCTCTGTGGAGGACTTGCACAAGTCTATGCATCACTGAAGTCATGTTAATGGTGTGTTTTCTTCAGCTGGAGTGGGAGCTAAATGGTGTGTAGACCTTTTGTACTTTTCTCCTGTAAAAGGAGAATAACGTTTGTCATCCAAACAATTCTCTGCAATTGAGCATTTTGGAAATATCTACAGGATTCTTCAAATAAAGAACCACAAATAGGAGATTAGAAAAAAATCGTTACTTTTTTTTTTTTTTTTTTTTTTAAACCTGTCTCTTTTATAGCCTGTTGATTAAACGATTACAGATCCCCACACAATAATGCTCTATTTGAAAGGTTGTTATGAAAAAGAAAAAAAAAAAAAAGAGAAAGAATAGTTTATGTATTGTCTTTACTTAGCTGTTATGCAGTTAAGTTGAAATACAGAGTAAATTTACTAAGGGAATTAAACTGTGTGAACCTCTCAGGTGATTCAAAGATCGAAGCCGAAATTCCTTTAAGTGGTATATTCTTTATTGCAGCGCTGGATGCACGGGGGATCTCTCCACCTATCGTGCATACCCAAAGCGGAAAGTAGTCTTGAATTTATACAATCAATCTATCAATATTCTACAAGAACCTATACATATGCATTACCTATCCCCACCTTCCCTCGCTTCTCATGCTAATTAGCCTTTTGGCACCTTGCGCCTGTGTAGAGCCTTCCAAGAATTGTGGGCAGGGGTCTTTGGGACGTGGGCAGGGGTCTTTGGGAAGAAGACCCTGAGTCTTCCTCACAGTGTACTTTTCACCTTTGGTCAGGAATCTGCTGAATTGGCAGGTTTCTTAATTGCAAGAGCTGGTTGTTGCTAATTCTTCCGTTTGTTGTATCTTTATAATGAATTCCAATGTCCAGTTTTGAGATTTATAGTCCTTACGTTTGTTTCTCTGTCCATCTGCCGCTTCCTTATCATGAGTTCCAGTGTCTTGTTTCGAGATATACAGTCCATGTCTGGGGATTGTCCTTGCCTCCCCAATGCCTCCCCAATACCTCCTTAATCACAGGTATGGGGCTGTTATATATGGAGTGGTAATACATGTCGAGAAAATGGTTGATATTAATAAAGAAGGGGGAGATTTGGGAGTGTGGCCATGAGGGTCGGCAAGCCCCATCTTGATGGTAACATCAGACTCTTAACGATGAGGCCATCAGGAATGTAAAGGAGTTTAGAGGGAACAAAGAAGGGTGATTCAGGAGACTCCATGCAGTCTCGGGTTGCTTGTTCTCCAGCCGTTAAGGCATGGAAGTTTCTGGGTGTTTGCTGTTGCTGTTATTTGCAAAGTTGTTTGACCAATGAAAAGTTGTTTTGAAAAGAACAGAATGATGTGGGGAGAAGGGTGTAAGAGGGGAGCCTGCCCTCAAGATAAAAAAAGGCAACACGATATAATGAAGTTATGTCATCAATAAAGAAGCAGAAAGAAGGAATGAAAAGGAACAGGCTAGCAGAATGGAGACCAGGACGGGAACAGGCACATTGATCAACTCATGAAGATAGCTTCGGCCAAACTCAGCAAACCGCTCAGAGAAGCTCGTACTGAAAGTCGCTGGAAGTAGGCGCACTGGAGCTGGAAAGAAGCTCAAGCTGAGAGAAGGGGACCTGTGCACACAACTGCCCCTCACTGGTAAGCAGCTGTGCATTACGGGGAATCATAAGTCCTTAGAAACAAAGACTGTCCTGGTAACCTTACAGCTTATTCTCCTTATTAACAATCAGACAGTTTATGATCCTGAAACATGGGACCAAATTGAGGTCAAGGTGTGGGACTCTGCAACCGAAAATGACAAGGTTGCAGTGGGATTGCTCAGCACCTGGCGAGCAATCTCTGAGGCCTTAAAGACCCATGTGGGGCCACAATCAGAAATGTGTGGTTTGCCAGATAGTGAGGGAGCTGTGGGCTCCTTTACTGATCCGACTGCTACGCCATCGGCCCCCCCCACCGCTACTGCCATCGAAGGCTTTTGCTGTTACTCCCCCTGGCGACCTGAACATGCCTTTTGACCCAGGCCCTATTGGCCTTGAAAAGGGGATGGATGTGCTTTTCTTTGATCCGGGGAGAACGGGATACATAAGGCCCGAACGCCGAGTTGCTTGACAACTTAAAGCAAGACATATTGTTCAAAAGGAATGGAAAATGGAGACTTGTTTGTAATTAAGAAAAGGAATGGAAAATGGAGACTGTTAAGTCATGGAACTTAAAGGATTGTTTGTTACCTTTTCTGATTGTACATATGTATAGGCGTACTTGAGTTAGTAAGTCATGGAACTGTTGGTGGAGCATAGACTCCCCGCACAACCAGCGCTGTTTACTTGCCTTTTATCCCTTTTATAAATATTCTTTTATAAATATTACTAAATTCAGATTGAGTTGAGACTTCATTTATAACAGGGCTTATCAGGAAATGGTATCAAGGGAATGGAGTAGAAATTTCTTCTGAAAACTCGAGTCTCTGAGCTACAGAACTGCTTGTTGAATTTTCTAGAGTATATGTCATGTTATCAATACATTTTATGGATACTATATTTTGTTCTCAATACCCTCACCACTTACAGCTTTTTAATGCCAGTGTTGGGTGCCATTATTATTATTGTTGCTGTTGCTACTACTAGCATTACAGCTTGCTAATATTAATTTGTATTACAGCAAGACTTCTAGACTTCACATCAAAGTTTGTTATGCTATACACTCTGGAAAGAAGTAATGCTTTTTAATTAATTTTCACGTATTTAAGTTATTTGGCTTAAGCTATGAATGTGTTTTATTTGTGACTAGAAAACAGTAGTAGAGACTATAAACTCTCACTTATACTGCCTGATTTAACATTAAAGGGAAGTAAAGATTGAAGGTGAAATTTGAAGATATAATAGATGAGCAAAAAGACACTCAAAGTAAACTCTAAATATTCGATTCTCTGTTATAAATAAAGATACAACTCAATCTAAATTTAGTAATATTTATAAAAGGCAAGTAAACAGCACTGGGTGCGTGGGGAGTCTACACTCTACCAACATGCATGCACTAACATTGAACTTTCTAAATATACAAGTACAGAACATTGTTTTTAATTATTCATACAAAACCCGCCTATACATATGTACAATCAGAAAAAGTATCAATTGAAACACATACATAGCAAAGTTTTCCAAATTCTGGCAAGTGTTTAACAAACAATAATTCTGGCAAGTGTTTACTATTAATGTCCATGACTGGGGGAGCATAGTTGGAGTTGGTAATCCTGGTTGAAGTGCTCCCATATATTCCATGACTTCATTAATATTTCTCAGGTCATATAACAGTCTCCATTTTCCATTCCTTTTCTTGATTACAAACACCAGAGAATTCCAGGGCTAGTTGTGGGAACAATATGCCTTGCTTTAAGTTGTTAAGCAACTCGGCCTTTGGGCCTTACACATCCTATTCTTCCTGGACTGAAAGGTAACAGATCTGGCTCCTTTTCAAGGCCAATAGAGCCTGGGTCAAAAGGCACGTTCAGGTCACCAGGGGACAAATATAACAAATACATATTTTTTATGTTATTTGGCAAATATAACAAATAGAACAACAAAGGCCTGCGATAGCAGTAGCAGCGGGGGAGGGCGATGGTGTAGCAGAAGGATCAGAGCCCGCAGCTCCCTCACTACCTGGCAAACCACACATTTCTGACTGTGGCCCCACATGGCTTTTTAAGGCCTCAGAGACTGTTTGCCAGGTGCCGAGCAATCCCGCCAACCATGGGGCTTGTCAATCCCCATAGCCACACTCCCACATCTCCCCCTTCTTTATTAACATCAACCATCTTCTTGACATGAATTATTACTCTGTATATCACATCTCCCATCATTATATTAATATTTACTTAAGGAAAAAATAATTTATTTATACTGGTTGCAGAATTAGTCACTCAATCATATAGAAGTAGCCCCGGGAAGGCAAATAAAATGTCAGGAAATCATTTTTTTCCCCATTTACCATTCAAGAACTCTGGTAAATTGTTTGGGGTTTTGCAGGGGTTCTTTTGTTTGGCTGATGTTGATTTTTTTTTTAATTTCTTTTTTTTTTTTTTCTTAATGTTTTCCATTTTTCCTCAGAAGTGAGACGGTGTTGCTACTAGGAATCATACTGAATCATCCTCTGCCTTGCATGTTGCCAATAACTTTGCCTGACAAGGCAATTGGTGCTACTGTCCTGGTTGCGTGTAAATGAATCTCCACTTCATCCATTGTTTTGCCGAGCAAATTTATCCCCGAGTGCCTCTGCCATAGGGCAGAGGACATGCTAACAGATGAGATAATTCTTGCATGTGCAGCCAGTAGATAGCAAATGGAGGCTCAAGCCTTGGCAGTCAAACCATCAAACTGGCTACATATGTTAGAGGAAAATCTGAAAATACTGTGATAGCTACTACATCTGACTTTGCAACCCCCTGCAGTGATTAAATGTTCTGTCTTGGCAGCAACTCAGTAAGACTAGGGAATTTATATAGTTGAAACTAGCTAAGAGTTTTCTGCCAGGCTAATAAAAATTATCCTTCCTGTTGAGATGCTCATCTATAAATCTTCAGCCAAGCTCCTAACATCTTCCCTCTCTGCTACTGAAACAACTTTTTTCACTTGTGTTGACTTTCTGCACTTTTGACCTATACTGCAAAGCCTATTGCTTTGACCATATATCCCCTCTCCATTCATGCCTCTGCCAGCTGCCTTGTGTTCCAGAGATGAACTGTTTTTCTTTGCTTTCCTGATCCTTTTTGCTGCTCAGCAAATTAGCCCTCCAGTTTGTACCAAATGGTTATTTGCTGCCCTTAGCCAATATCTTATGCCAGCCTCCCCCAAACAGGCTTGTTTGATTTTTGTAAACTCTTCTAGATATCTGCAAAGTTACTTGGTCATCTTGCTTAAGTACTCTTCTGATCTGCTTTTAGATAATCAGGCTGCTGGCCTGCTGAGATTACAGCCTCTCATTTTAAATAGAAATATTTTTTATGGACAGTATAAAGAAGTACAAGTAAATTCCTGATTCAAAGCTGACTGTGTGTCAGGCAGTCTTAGGATATTTAGCCAGTAAGTACAGGACTTTGCTAATGAACAAGCTCTAAAAGGCTGGGCATGTTTCTTACATAGAATGTGATATGCTGAATTCCTGAGTGGATCTAAGAAATGCACAGAGTTTTTGTTTTGTTTTGTTTTGTTTTTCTGTCTTATCAACTCCTTGCTTTTTTTTTTTTTCTTTTATTTTTTCTTTTTCTTTGTACTCTTTTCTGCTGTTTCTCTATACTCTGTTTTGTCCTCAGATTGCAACTGTCCTTGTCCTTAGATTGCAAGTAGCTGGAGCAGAACCCATGTGTTTTTTGTTGGTTTGTTTTCTTTTGTCTTCCCTGACTTTTGTATATGAACTAACACAACATGGCTTGGCAACACTGCCCTGGTTCATAGGTGTTCTGGCTGTACAAATTCAGAATAAATCACATCATGCTCTCTATTAATAATAAAGTATTTATATATATATATATATAAAAGATATCCAAGAAGCATTTTAATAGCTATTGAACTGAGCATTTGTGCTTCCACAAGGCTTCTGATTCTAGTAGGCATTGAGTCCCCTCAACCAGAAATAAATTAGTTGCAGAGCAGTGCTGCTAAACTACATGACCAGCTGAAGCCTGAGCTTTTCAGTGCCAAGTCTGGCACAGAAAATGTTAGGGCACCTTTCCAGAGAACACACAAAAACATAATGTGCTCTTCCTGTCATGTGGTCATGGCCAAATGTCTATGGCCAAATATCTGAATGCGCCCAGGCATATTTGCACAGGCCCAGCAGCTGTTAAACTTCACACAGGGCTGAGAATGGGTTCTTGTCCCAGGATGAGGCCACAGCGGAGGAAGGCCGTGGTCAGAAAGAGCTTATGGTCCAGATCTGATGGACATGAGGCCAGCTTGATTATTTACTGCTGGAACTTTTCCAGGTACTTCAGTTCCAAACCTAGAATATCTATGGACACATCCTGAGGTGGGCTTTGCACCAGATAGAGTGCAGCTGCTAATATGTACACAGCTTCCGCCCCCAAACAAAACAAACAAACAAACAAAAGAAAAACAGCCAAATGTAAAAAAACAACCACCCAGATTTAGTATAAGCTCAAAATTAAAGTGAAAGCAAAAGCACGGCTACTGAGTTCTCTCAATGAGTTTTCCTCTGGCACTTGGAGTTATTGCTTGTACATATTTCCTGGAGAAGAGGAGGCTCAGGGGCAACCTTATCGCTCTCTATAGGTACCTCAAGGGAGGCTGTAGCGAGGTGGGGGTTGGTCTGTTCTCCCACGTGCCTGGTGACAGGACGAGGGGGAATGGGCTTAAGTTGCGCCAGGGGAGTTTTAGGTTAGATGTTAGGAAGAACTTCTTTACTGAAAGGGTTGTTAGGGATTGGAACAGGCTGCCCAGGGAAGTGGTGGAGTCACATCCCTGGAAGTCTTCAAAAGACATTTAGATGTAGAGCTTAGACATATGGTTTAGTGGGGACTGCTAGCGTTAGGTCAGAGGTTGGACTCGATGATCTTGAGGTCTCTTCCAACCTAGAAATTCTGTGTGATATTTCTTATCTGTGTGATATTTGTGGCTACCACAACTGTAACTATGAGATAATAGCACAACACTGACAAAGGTTTTATACGTCTCTAACAAATGTTAGTTTTTTTGCCTTAATATTCTGGCAAAGTCTAGCTTGCTTGGTAATTGAAGTGCTAACAACACCAACAAAAATATCCAGACTCAGAGTTTTGTAAAAGGAATCAAATTAGGTAGTTCATAACTACCCAAATCAGATGTTAGTACAGATACACCAATAAAGGATTATACTTGTAAGACTGACTACAGACTATGTTAGTGGTCATTTGTAATTTTGAAGTCTTCTTTTTAAATACATCAGTGAAGAACATGTGACAAAGATTCTCAAAAAAGCACCTGATGAGATGTGATTATTATGTAGCAACTTATGCCTGGAGGACCACACACATAGTGAATAATGTCCTCTGCTGTTATCTGTGCAGGTGTAGACTCCTAACTATATTTGTTTCTGTCCTAGAGCAGCAGAATATTCCCTGAGAACAGAGAGCATGTCCTTTCTGGCATTTTCCTTTTCTTTACTGTGGTGTATTTTCTGAGAGGAAAGATAATTAAGAAAGTAGTACCATCATACATACTTTTTAATCTAGCAATGTTGACACAAGATTAATTTCCCAAATGTCAGGAGCTGAAACAAAAGATCTGAATCTATTCTGAATATCTTGGGAAAGGAATGTAAGTTAGCATCATCAACTGTTGCTCACAGAAATTTCATACAGATGTGAAAAATAGTACCATGAGTACAAAAAGAGGTATTTTCTATGTTTAGTTATCACTAACACTTTACTGAATGAATCCTTGTGTTATGGAAAAGAAAAAGTTTATTGGGGAATAATCATAAAGAATACATTTTAGATTAACTGATCTCTGTTTTTTCATCCAAATCCTGATTCTAAATGCTGCTGTTCATTTAATCAGAAGCATAAGTCTAATTTCCTATTGAAATTCACTAGGTGCTATATGCCTAAAAATGTTCTTAGAATCTAAATCCTACTGCTTAATTATGTTTTGAGAGTCCAAGATTATTCTACACAATTTAAAGAGGGTGAAGAACTTCTATCACTGAAGGCAAACAAATGAGTTAAGTTCTGCTAGTAGTAACATGTACTTAATATATATATATGTATTAATAATTGCTTGATGAAGTGAAGATTTGGGTAAAAAAAATCTGGTAGGCAATTCCAGATATTATTTTTTTTTTCAAAAAAAGCTTTTCTAAAATTTCTGATTCAATTGCTTATTTCAATGTTAATTTGCAAAAAAAAAAAATAAATTAAAAAATCAATTAAACACAAATTGATTGAAAAAAATAGAACTGCAGATCACAGTAATTCTAATACCAAACATTTATTTAGATAATCAACCTGAAATCTAACAAGGGAATCTGACAAGGTTTCTGGAAATTTATTTTATTTGAAATAACCACAGAAAGAACAGAAAACAGCATGGGATAGTTATCAGGACAAATTGAGTCTCTGGAATAAATTACTGTCTTGTTGGAAGGGACAGAAATCAACAAAAGCTTTCTATTACATTTACATTTACTTTATGCTAAACAATAGCAACGCCATATAAATGACAAAGTGATACAGTGTGACTTTCAGACCTTTAGCAACAGAGTCCAATTTCAATCTTTTTCAGTTTATAGAATTACAGAATCATGTAGGGACCTCTGGAAGCTACCTAATCCAGCCTCCTGCTGGAAGCAGGCTTAATGGGTGATGCTGCCCAGGGCATCATGCAGCTGAATTTTGAGCATTTCCAGTGATGGAAATTTCACTACCACTCTTGGAAACTTGAACCAATATTTGACCATTGAAATACTTGATAATTTGCGTGGTGAAGTCTTTTCTTATATCTGGTAGGAACTGTCCATGTTCCAAGTTGTGTTTTTGCCTTTTCTCCTGTTACTGTTTGTCTTTGAGAAAAGTCTAGATCCATTTTCTGTTCCCTCCTATTAAGTAGTTGAAGACAGCAATAAACTAGCCTCTTCTCAAGTCTGAACAAAACAAATTCTCTTGATTCTTATGGTTAAGTAGGTGCACTAGCTATGCAGAACATGTGTGCCTTGATCCTTACCTAGAGACTGGAGCACATGGCATGGAAGAATGTTTTAAGATGTCTATCTGTATGTCTGTGTAGTGGGTTTAGTAGTGGCAAGGTTTTGATATCAGGGGGCCAAAGGGGTTGCTTCTGTGAGAAGGATCTAGAAGCTGCCCCATGTTTGGTAAGGGCTCGACTGCTGACCAGAGCCGAGACAATAACTGATGCTGTTTTGCCCCTCTGTGAGAGTATATTTAAGACAGGGAAAAAAAAAAAAAACAAAAAACAAAACAAAAAAAAAACACTGTGCCACACAGCTGGGAGAGTGAGAGTGAGAAACAGCCTTGCAGGCGCCAAGGTCAGTGAAGAAGGAGAGGGAGAGGTGCTTCAGGCGCCGGAGCAGAAGTCCCCTGCAGCCTGTGGTGAGGACCATGGTGAAGCAGGATGTCCCCCTGCAGCCCATGGAGTACCATGGTGGAGCAGGGTTCCACGCTGCAGCCCGTGGAGGAGTCCACGGTGGAGCAGGTAGCCCTGCACCAATGGAGGCTGTCACCTGTGGAAGACCCCTGCCGGAGCAGATTCTGGGCCGGACCTGTAGCCCGTGAAGAGGAGCCCACGCAGGAGCAGGTGACCCGGCAGGAGCTGCATCCCGTGGGGGACCCAGGTTGGAGCAGTTTGCTCCTGAGGGATGGACCCCGTGGTACGGACCCATATCTGGAGCAGTTCTGGAAGAGCTGCTGCCTGTGGGAAGCCCACGCCGGATCAGTTCATCAAGGACTGCATCCCGTGGGTGGGACCCCACAGCACAGGGGACGAGAGTGACTGAGAAGGAGAGGCAGAGAAGCCTCTCCCATTCCCCCGTTCCCCTGCGCTGCTCAGGGGGAGGAGGTGGAAGAGGGTTGATGGGGGGGGGGAAGGTGTTTTTGGTTTCTTTCCTTTGTTTCTCACTTCTCTAGCTTGTTAGTAATAGGCAATAAATCTTACTATCTCCCTACGCTGAGTCTGTTTTGCCCATCGTGATAATTACTGCACGATCTCCTCATCCTTATCTCAACCCTTGAGCCCTTTTCCTCGTATTTTATCCCCGTTTCTCTTTGAGGAGGGGGAGAGAGAGAGCAGTTGTGGTGGAGCTCAGCCACCCACCCGAGTAAAACCACCACAGTCTGGGAAAACCTGGGCAAAAATACAGGCATATTTCCAGTTCAATGATAAATACTGCACAGGTAGATAGTGTGCAGAGATTGTCTACTATAAATTTGTAGAGAATTCACAGTGGGTGGAAGAGGAACAGATCAAATATACTGCAGATATGCAGATCAGCTTGTACATGCAATGAACATTTGCCTACGATTTCTGGGAGCCATGTAGCACATTCAAAACTATTCCTACTGTAAATGGGTTATTTGGCATTTAGAAATCCTGGACAGACATACCATATCAACCAGGATCAATGAGAAAACTATACTATATATAAAGCTATATATAAATTCCACTACACTACACCTTCATCTGCCACCTATAATTGCTCTGGGTGATTAAAGCTGGAAGGATTAGTACATGAGAATAACACACAATCTGCAGTTTTCTGTTTGCTTATTTTCTATGTACAATCTTCATCTGATTTACATTCTTCTGAGTAACCATCCTTTTTGCCACTATTTGCTTTATATTCTTGAATGTGTTGCGTTAGTGTCATAAACACTTCCCCCCCCCCCTTATTTTATGTATAGAATACATTTAGGCAGAGAACAGACACTACTGAATCTCATGTAATGGGAAAATGTTTTTGAAGGCAATATATTGACACAAAGTATCCAAGATAAATAGATTTTAACCTATAATTCAAGCAGCTGTTCTCTAACTACACACTGTGATTTTGTACATATTATAAATCAGCAGTTATGAACATGCAGTTTTGATAGTGAAATTTTTGAATGTGAAAAGAAAAAGTAATAATGAGAAACTTATATAAAGCTCTTGAATGACATCAATATTTGTATTTTAATTCCCTGAGACAGGTTATCAAGCATCTTTGCCAAACGAAAGTTATGCTATTCACTATTTTTCTTATGATACCAGATTCAAAAAAAAAAAAAAAAAAAAAGAGTTAAAAAGTGAACTTCTTGCAAAGAACTAACACTGTTTTCCTTTAATATACCTATTTTCTATCATATATATGTATGCGCATATATTACTACAATATTGTCTGAATCCCATTCTAGTCTTCCTTGTCATTTGGTTCTTGTGATGAACATATCTTTGATGAACATATCCCACATGAGGAACCTAAGGCTTTTGGTCTGTGCTCTTATACATAGTTTAAAGGTAAAGCCATCTCACCCATTTCCAAAAGGAATCTCACTCTTATGTGGTACAAGAGGTACTTTTCAGGTAAATTTTTTTCAACTTTCTTGGACCCATCTATATGTAGATCTATATATAGATGGCTCCAAGAAGAAGCAGAAGTAGTGGAAGGACCAAACTGCATATTTGTTGTCATATGGTTACCACTGAGGTACCTGAAGCAATGCCCTTTAGGCCTTGCTGTAATTTATTTTTGGTAACTTTTAAAATTTATTTTTAAATTTAAACTTTTTAAATTTATTTTTTAATTTATTTTTGGTAACTTTTCCAATCAGCAGTATCTCTCCTGCAGCCCATCAGATTTTGTTAACATTCTGGGGTAAGGAAAAGCCTCTATTTACCTCTAGATTCCAGCTTGTGGCTTTGTAAATGATAATTTTTCCCCTTGTTTTTACAGCATCTGTCCTTTACGTAGTCTCTCTCTTTCCCTTTACTCAAATTGTCTACAGCAGAAAAATGCAAAGCCCATGTTCAAGTACTCACAGAGATGGGGAATGGGAAGAGAAATATTCCAAATTTCTCTCCAAATATGTTTCTGTAAATACAGCCAAATATGTTTCTGTAAATACAGCCTATTTATTTGAAGGCAAGGCATATGGGAGCTATTTAATGCTGTCAAGTCCTTGAGTACACTCCTGAGACTTTCCACACATACATTTCACTTTATGTGTTTGCTGCCACTGAACAGAAGTCACACAATGCCACACAAACCTAGACAGTATAAGTTGACAAAGACATAACCCCTAGTCCTTTTTAGAAAGGACCAGGATCACTCAGCAGAGCTGATTTATTTCCATGTTTCCAAACTTTTGGCTAAACATTCCAAAATGCTTCTAGAAACAACCTTGCCAGATGAAACTCTTGTATTCATTGCTGGACAATGACCCAAATGTCATGGTTATGGAGTCCATTAGTTCAAAACAACACAAGACTAGATGTCAGTTCTAGGTTTATTGCAAAAGAGAGTTGTTCTTTTCCAGAAAGATCCACTAATAGCTTTAACTTTTTTTTTTCTCCAGTCGTAAGCTGAAAAATTTGCAATCATTACACTGAACATACTTGATTTTTGTAATTTCATTCCATACTGCATAAAAATATTTTTTCAGTTAACTATTCTTAACATTCATCCTTTTCTGCTAAGCATGTAAAATTCCCCAAAGTAGATTCTCTACATTGCATTATCAGAAGTAATTATGCATTTATATAAAGTTTCTGAACTGCTTGTTAAATTAATAGCAAAGTCAGTAAGTAGTCTAACTTAGATAAAAATGATTCTTTTCACAAATATCTGTAATTTAATAAACTATGCATTATTCTAGCAGACTACATGGAATAAACATTAAGTTTCTACGACTATAATTTTATATAAAAAATTGATAGGTTAACAATCAATCCCTCAAGAGTTATGAAAATACTCAAATTATGATTCAACTATGTATCTAGAAATAGAATGCATACTTTGGATGTACAGCTTCTTGATTTATTTCATTATTTTATTATTAATCAGGATGCAATATCATGCTTAAAAGTTCCTATCAACTAAGAAGAAACATGATATTTATTCTCCTACTAAAGATCTAGTTCTTAAATATTTATATATGGTTTTCCTTGGAAAAAAAAAAGTATAAATGGAAAATAATAATTATATAAAAAACATAAATGACAAAACAAAATGTTATTTTGGTGAACTTCTAACTAAACTACTCTTTTGAATACAGATTGCTTTCAAAATACTAAGTGTCTTATTCCTATCAGAGCAAATACCCGAGAGACATACGATGGCTAGGGCAATAGAAATCTGCAGATTAGCCTGGGAAACTGTACAAAAAATATTTTATCCAAAGTATTTTGAATTATTTATCTGGATTCTTATTTATATATTTGTATACTAATGGTTTCTAAGGCATGACATTTAAAATAAGCCTGTAACTACAGACATGAAATTCAATGAGGAAGGAGAAGCAATTCGTGAGCTGATAGCAGATCCTGAGGCAAAACATAAGCCTTGCCTTCTTAACCAGACACGTCAAGTTATTTTCCTGGAAGAAATTTTCATCTGCTTGGATCATACACTGAGTGAAAGCAAGAAGTGTCAGAAGGAAAAAGCAGGAAAAAAAAAAAAAAAAAAAAAGGAAACATTATCTTGCACCTGTACCCCAATAACTGATCAGAAATGATCTATATCAGCACATAAGCAGGAAGAGTGTTTCACAACTATTGGTCGTAGACAAACATTTATTTGGTATTTATCTTATCCAGATGTACCATCTACACATTAGACAATGAAGTTGGTGCACCACACTACCTTTCTAATTGATGGAGAGACAGAGACATATTCTGAGGAAACTTCACGCCATTCCAAGATACACTTGTTCTTGGAGTGGACAAAATCACCCTCTAAAGGCATCTGTCTCCTTCTATTTACAACAGAGGCCTAAACAATTATTTTCAACCGCCCATTTATATTTTATAAAGCTAATATTAGTGAAGATGAGTTCCACCTGGAACGTGATGAATATCTCAAACCCTCACAGTGAAAATGGACAACCAAAACATATAAAAGTGAAGGAGTCAATCATTAAATCCAAACAAAAAAATTGTTAGTTACCTTATTCCAAGCAATTTCACAAACCTGATGCCTCTTACCAAGTGTCACAGCTAACCTGAAGTTCTACCTTCCCTATTTAAATTTACAAACCCGATTAGTGCCTCCTTCCATTAGCTGAGCTAATGTTATAAATATGAATCACATCGCTGGTGCATACACGAGCAATAGGTATTAAACAGTAGCAGATGTTTCTGGTGCAACATAATACATAAGCAATCAGCATGTAGAAAGAGGGTCTTACAGAAATTTCTTATGCTGAGCCCTGCATACTTACAGTAATTCATAGTGATTCACAGTTCTTTGTTTCATGTCTTCCATCTGGGTACAAATGATTGCAACAAGATCCCTGTCCTAAAGCAGCAGATGTTTGCTTGTGAGACAGAAGAAATCATTCTGAGCCTTTTGTTTTCTTTTAGTGAAAAATACAATTAAAAGATCATGTCACTTATGCAAATAGATCAGCCACTTTAGAATTCTGAAATAAAACCCAAGTATCTTATAAATCTAAAAGCACTTCCTTAAGAAGAAAAATCTCTAAGTAATCTGCTATTTAAATAAAAGGACGATTTGGCAGTGACTGGGATGTGTGAGTTGGATGAAAAGCAGTTGTAGGGCAGAATGGCACAGAGATAATGCCTAAGTGAAAGAAAATGGCACTTTTAAAACTCATTTTTAATCTGGCTTATTTTTTTTTTTTTCCCAACCAGCTGATTAGAAACATTTTTAACTGCTTTACTAATGTTTACTAATGTTCTTTATTCTGTAAATACAGAGGATCAATCACAGATGCAGATCCAGGGCACTCTATCCCTTAACTCTTACAAGGTCTTGCCACATCATTTTCTATCGAAGAAGAATCTATTGGCAGAATCAAGTATTTATTTGATTCAACAACAGTTATTTAAATAGAATTGATTCGAAGAGTTCTCTTTTCCTGATAGTTGTGACAGACCTTAAGGTATAGTTGGGGATTACATCAATCAATCAAAGTATATTCTCATTCCAAAATGAACGTAAAGGTCACAGGAAGTCATCCCTCTGTAGCCTTACATAAATCACAGTTCTCAATTTACAATTTTATGTTGAAGATTTTACATTATTATTTACACTTTATCTTAATGACTTGGAATAGGCATTCTACTCTTCCACAATTTTACTATTTATGGTTCATGATTTGCCAGTTGAATGAATGAATTGAATTTTAATGAACCTTAGGAAAAAAAGAGGGGTGATCACAGAATCACAGAATGGTTAAGGTTGAAAGGGACCTCTTGAGGTTGTCTGGTACAACTGCCCTGCTGGACGCAAACCTAGAGTAGGTTGTCCAGAACCATGTCCAGGTGGCTTTTGAAAATCACCAAAAAGGTAATGTTCTTCCTTAGCTGAAGATTCTTTGCAGTGCACATGTGGAAGATGAACTAGGGTCTGAGCTGGGATATTGTTACTAGTTGTCAGAAAATTGGGGGCAGGGGAAGGCCTTTTGGAACTGATCTTGCATAAAGTAAATTTAGTATGGTTACTCTTCCTTGTCACTCATGTCCTTGTGTTGGGAATTGGCATAATTGTTCGATCTAAGCTTGCTTTAAGCAACCAGGGGTAGGCCTTAGAAATCTCAGGGCCTGCTGTAGCTGAGCAAACCAAGCTGCCAGAGTAACTGTGAGAAGCTCCCACTGCAATGACTCCCACATCACCCAATTAAGGAACTCAGATAATACTGTTATCAGCAGCTGGCCTCAAGGACTAGGTCTACGTGGCCGTTAAGCACAAAGGGGGTTGTTTTCCTAACTTCTAATCAAAAGGGGGGTTCTTTTCTTGCAGGTGGTGTTATTTTCTTAACGGTTTGTCTGAGTGCTTTTGACCAATAATCTTGTGTGAAACACTGTCCACCCCTGTAAAATTCACTATAAAAGTTGGGCTATTCGGGCAATAAAAGGGTGAAGCATGATCTGACTCTGCTGGTGTCTGTCGTGCTTTCGTCCGTGCTTCGCAACATCCTCGTAATTAATCCCTGTTATATTATATATTTTGTGAATAAATGCTTTCATTTGGTTTTATTTCAACCTGACTTCTAAAAACGTGCAATGTACCTGTGGGCAAACATCCAGCAGGCTGGATTTCATACAACCGATAACCTTGTTCTAAGCAAGCTTTTGGAGCACTTTTCCAGTGGCTAGGATCCACATGCATAATTTTCAAGGCATCCAGTGGGAAAATCTGTGCCTTTCCACTTAACCAAATAATGTGCCTAGAGAGCCATTGACAGAGTGTTTTAGGAGGAAGAAGTGTCTTCTAATAGCAAGCATAAGCAGAAAAGCTTTTTAGCATGACTAGGGAGATCATAAGTCATACTTTATACAGGGAAAAAGAAAATGCCAAAGTTTCCTTGTTTAGAAATTAAAATTCTTTCCATACAGTCCTGTGCTTAAAAGAACCTTATTTCTCCCAAGACCAAACTCACGCTGCTTATCTTACTGTTAGCTTGCTTTCTGGTTCCTCCCACGTATACTCAGATAGTTAACTGTAATCAAAACAATGCCAAAGCTTTAACAATTGCAAAAAGTCCCAGAGGAAACCTTTCAGACTACACGGCTGAGCTTCTATTCAGACATTGCCACAGTGGTCTGCTCCTTGAGAAGAGGATCCTATTGTTCCAGCCCTGATTAAATAAAAATCACTTAATTGCTTCTTAATTTAGTATAAAAGCAGAGGAAAAGCACTTTTGTATGCAAGATTTGGATACATCCATTAACAATGTAGGACACGCTTTCTGGAAGAACTGTACCTGCAAGCATAACAGTTGCATTCTGGCTGTAGAGGCACAAGGTACTTACTCAGTCTAAGAAAAGGCTTTTCTGTTCCTTACATAATAAAATGACATTTAAAAACGTCTACAGACATTTGCAAATGAGAAAATTACAAATTATCCAAAAGATAAGCCTAAATTACTATTTTAATTACATATTAGGTAAATTCTCTTTCTTTTGCCAGCTTAGTCCCTCAGCCCCACGGTGATGTGGAGAATACAGTAGATCTCTAGAACCTGCTGAACTTGTCCAGTATAGGCTGCTAAAGACACTAAAAGAGCTTTGAGGGATTTCAATTTCTGCTCCTGGAAGAGAGGAACTGAGTACTTCAGCTGCTATCACAAGACTCACAGTGTTAAGAGTGACCTTCATAACACTGGTATATATTTCCTTTATTGTTTTCATTAGAGCACAACTGCTTTCTTTCACCAGTTTGATCTATTGAAAAAAACTGCATTAGTAAGCATTACTTCTCATCAGTAAAATTCAAGAATCTTTTCAAAAAGCCTTACCAGTCTTAAAAATGTCTGAGATGCTTTAAAATAAAAGCAGTGTGGAACTGTGAACACTGAATTGCTCAGAGATTGTACAAAAAAAAACTCCAATTGCCCTAATTATTTACTTTGTAAAAGGCACAGAAAGAATTATTCCTACAGATAAGCTTCATTAGAAATTTTAGTATTCTGAAAGGCAGGCTGAGTGGCAGATGCTAGTGGTTAATTACAGATGTTGAAGATTCCTTCTATTCCTAAAGGAAGAGAAGTGAGAGGTTCAGAAGTCACACTCCTTTCATTAGCTGACTGTAACACTAATTTGCTGTGCCTGGTCTTTTTGTACACTACTGAGATAGATTGAAGGGAGATCGTGTGTATCTCACCTTCCTGCTTTGTACTGTTTTAAAGGCCAGAAGAGTCTGTATTTGAATCCAGAAGCTTCTGTAAGACATGCTGCTCACACAGAAAAGTAGTGCATGGCTTTATTTATTTTATTTTATTTTTTCCTGGTTCTGCTCTTGTGGAGTACAATTGGACTGATACTCCTAAAAGGTACCACCTATATGTTGCTACATATTGGAATAAATTAAATGGTATTACACTGATGCAATGTAAAAACATGTTTTACCTCCAGAAAAACTTTTGCACAACAGTTAAGCAGTTATGGTGAGAAAGATGGACAAGCTTAATGTAGCTTTTTTTATTATTATTATTATTTATTTTTTATTTTTTTTTGGGGGGGGGGCAGAGGAGGAAGGGGCGAGGCTGCTATAACATCAAATTGTTTCTCTGTTGAAGTATTGGCTTTTTGGATAACACGGTCTTGTTGCCACCTTGCTGGTATGCATTTATTGATGTTTCACCCAATCTACTTATGTGCCTTCATGGCCAGAGTGTGCAACACATCACTTATAAGTTGTTTATCTTTCACAGAAGGAAAACATACAATTACATATATAAAATAATATATAAATATATTAATATGATGGATAGGTATTTTCACTTTCAACTAAAGTATGTCAAACTCACTTACTTAAAATAATAATGCACAGTCTGAAATAGAAAATCAGTGTCTGAATTACTATATAAAGAACCAAACAGTTAAGAAAAGTGCCAGTTACTTCTACACTTCAGGAAGTTACAGTAGTATATGTGATAAAATGTTCTTAATATTCCTATCTAAAAAGACTTTACTGTAGAATAGGCTGACTTAAGACTAAGTCTCTAAGTTTACTTTCAAAGATGTTAAAAAAATGCTATGTAGAAGTTCAAATCTAGATGATTTCTCATGATGACTGACAGTCAGACTGCTAGTCCTCTGAAAGAAAATAAAGTTATGCATGTATATGTGAAAAGTAGTCATGTTCAAGGAAATGTAAATTCAAAATCTTACTGAATTTTGTGGCTTCCACTTATTAGTCTTATCTGTTTCATATTCTAGAACATTTATTTGTTACTGGAAAATAATCCTGCTGATATTCCACTGTTTTCACTGTCAAATGTGCATGAAACTAAAGCCACAATACGATACATTGTTTTCCTTTTATAGAACACTAAGACAACTTCACAGTTTTAACATAATTAGGATTTTAACTTGATCGAGGAAAAAAAAGAATTCTTAACACGTGCATTTGGTGTTCTTTTGGTATGAGATTATCTATATCTGAAATTCTATTACAGTTACATCTGAAATACATTGTTGTAAATATGCTAATACCAAGTGAAATCGCTGTTATCCTTTTCCCAGTGTTAATTCTCATCTTCTGCATAACGCATGGCATAGAATATTGAGAAGAAAGAAAATGGAATATGAAGAAATGTAACACCTAAATTATTTATTTACTATGTTCAATAATGAGTGAGTATAATGAGCTGGTCGCACTGATTTCTTTTTCTTCTAAAAGCCATAAAAAGAATCACTGAAGTGTTACTTCAAGGCTAAGTAACCCCTTTTCTGAACTTTTCACACAAGGAATATGCACCTAAGACTGGAAGTATCTGTATGCCTGCATTCAACTGTATGAAATAACTACAATTTGCAGGGAAAGTAAATGTAGAAAATCTCACAAAGATGTTTTTATCTTCCAGCACAGAAATACTGTGCACAGCTGCCTGAAAGTCAGGTTATTATTCCATGCAACTTTTTCTTCACACGCACACAGAAATATATATATATATGTATACAAACACTCAGCATTTTTTAAAATTCTTCTGAAATGGTCCAGTTATACCTTGGGTTACAGTAGATGCACGAAATAAAAAGAGTCAGTTACCAAAATATTTTAAAGCTGGTACCTAGGTTATGTTTCTGAGCAATTAAAATAATAGTTGTTTCTGAAGGGACCTCTAGATGCAGCTGTTCAGATTTTAATATCTTTAGGTTTAGTTGTATTGTGCTTTTTGTTTGTTTTTAATATATATTTACCTCATTTATCATAATTGATTCTTATGACATAGGGTACTACAATATAAAAATAATGACAACTTGGATTACATTTCATACAGGGTTTTATTGATTTTTTATTTATTTATTTTTATTGTAATGTGTTATTATTATTTTTCAAAATAAAAAAAAAAAGGATAAGAAAAGGATAAAACACACATCTTCATAATACAATAATTGGGACCTTTCTAAAGTTTTTAGAATTAATTGACATGTAAACATATCTACACCAGGAGTGATAAAATGGAATATTTCTGGATAAAAATTTTCCAGACTGTCCAAATTGTCAGCTTGAGAAATGAAGACAAGTGTCCAAAAGGTGAGGGCTATCTGGAGCAGACAATTCCACTGGCACACATGAGGGAAGCACGCCAGCCCCAAAGCACAATGCTGTCTGCTGCTTCCCAAGTGAGAGCCATTAATGTGATCATCAAGAACCATGCACATTCATTCACATTCTGCACCATTCACACAAACACACACAAAACCACCAACATGCATAAGTGAAAGAAAACCAAGAACGGCATGCCAGAGCTGGTCAAACACTTCTGCCAGCTAGCTCTAAGACAAAATTTGAAGTTAGATGAGTAGTGGAGAATAAAAATGAAAAAAAAGAACAACGCTCTCTTTGTTGGAGCGTTTTTGTTATCTACCATAATGGTCCACCCAAGAACTTGTCCCTAAGAACACCAAGCTCTTTCTGAAAGAAGTTGTGCACCAACAACAGATTCTGCCCTGGGGAGTCTCTGGCCGGTCTTCTTGGGTAAGGAAAGCCAGGATGCTGTCTTGGTTGCCTTGGTTTCCATATGCCCACACGTAGAGGCAGTAACTTGGACACTGTGGACTGATCGTGTGCTCACAATACAGATAGGCAGGGTAAAAGGTGGCACCTCTTCCTGCGGTCATCACTTCTTGGAAGTGAGATTGTGACAGATGAAGTAGGATGAGGCTTTTCTCCAATGCATACTGTGAACTGTCGATCTAGCTTCATGTTCATTAGTCAAATGAGACCATTGAATAAGAGAATGTTTAAATTTGCCTTCCTTTAAACAGGCATGCAATGTGTGCAGCAGTGTCACAAGAGGAAAATTCAACTGAGAAGAGCCAAGCGGTAAGATTAGCTCCTTATGAATACACAAGTTCATGCAATTTTTTGGACATAGGTGGCCTAGCGCAAAGCCTGGTACTGTTCATGTGATAAATAGGCAACAGGGAGCAAAAGAAAAAAATGAAATGCTGCAGATACTTGTGGCTGTGCTTACTTCAGAAGAAAAACTGCAAGCTTTTCCAGTCAGAAGCGTGCAGCTAGTTCTCACGTGCACTTTCAGGGAGTCTTTAGTGGAGAAGAGATCCTCTAGTAACGTGGCCAGTGAATATTAGTCATCAGAAACAGGGAACAACCAAACAAAAAGCAGACAAACCCTTAGTTTGTGCCTTCCTCTGGCACGATTTAAGCATGGTAACTTTACAAGTGGCCAGACAAAGTTAAGAAGTACAGTCAGCAAAGGCAGTATGAAATGTTAAAGGCCATTAAAGCCCAACTCCAAATCTCTTTGGGTTTTCTTATACCCCTGATTTTCTTCCTGCACTTTCACAAAGGCTTAGAAGCCCAGGAAACAATTCAAATCCCTGACAATGTCAGACGTGAAGTCTTCACCAAGTATTTGACTTAAGAATGAATTGCCATCAGCATTCTGTAGTGATTTAAATGACCATTAAGCGAGCAGGTTGGGAAAGTGGCTTAAAGTCGGGTTGAGACCTGAAGTCAAAGTCTATGCTGAGAAGTGCACGTCACACGGGAATTTCCTTCATGAGAACCTTTGGGTTGCAGAAACCTAGCGCTTCTCCTGTGCTTCTTCCTCCCCCATGAAATACTGCAGACCACTCAAATCCTTATGAAAGATTTGTCCCAAAACAAATAAAGCAAATAAACAAGTCCTAACAAGTCAGCAACGCAGACGGAAGCTCAGTCTGAAGTACAAGCTATGTCATGAGGTTCCTGTTGTACTGGCAGGGTGTGATGGAGCTGCCCGCGCACAAGGGCTCTGTGAAGCTCCTCATGAAGAGATGGGAGTCCACCAGCGCTCTGACACTCAGCCTGGCCTTCCAGTGCCTGCCAGCCCCATGGTTCCTGACACCAGAGAAAACCAGCAGTGGCAACACCATGGAGGAAGTCTTGGTGGAAAGCGTGAGGGCAGACGTGACCAAGGCAGAGCCCCTGGGCGGCCCTTGCCAGATTGAGACCTTCCCCATCTCTGTCAAGGAGCTGCAGAGCCAGTTTGAGAGCCTCAGTGGCAGGAAGGTGAGTGCATGCAGGTTCTGCAGCTGAAAATGATTCCCGCACTCTCACTGAGGACTTGGAAAACCCTACTGCCAGAACAGCACGCCCTTCCAATCTGCTGCCTTTCCATATCTTTTCTGCCCCCTGAAAACCCTACCTGGCTCCTAACAGTAGCTTCTAACTCACACACCCTCCACGTCTTCCAACAGGAAAGTGGCAGAAGCTCACTGCCACCAGCACTGACTACTCAGCCTGGGAGCTAGACAGACATTTCTCTGATGGAAATGTCCAGCGTGGAACAGGGGAGGGCAATCTTTGAGAAGATGTCCTCAAGCAATGGAAAGACCATCAACGCTGAAGGTTAGCCTTACAGCTTTGATCTGATTTCTCCCTTTAGTTCAACGCAGTCCATCTCTGACATGACAAGGGACAAGCACACTCACCTCATGAGGGCAGCCCCCAGGCTGCCCAGTGAGAGAACCTGGTGTTCTTTCTCAATGCAAAACAAGCTTTCCAGCCTTCTCCATTTTGTCTTTTGTATTATGGAGGAGTGCCTGATGCCCATTAAATACTTTTTGAACAAAACACAACAGAATGATGTCTTATGTTTTGAGAAGATAACTTTTGATGAAGACAGCCCAAATTACAAGTATATCAAAAACATGAGCAGCATTCATAAATTATGAAAAAGTGACATCTTCATTTTCTCATTTGGTGAAGATAGTTTGGATTTGGCAACGTGTTGCTTTGGTAACAACGTGTTAACTTTTATTTGTGGCTTTCTGGTTTCCACAAATCAAATGCTCCATACTTGATGTGCTCTAAAAACTAAGACACAGTTGGTAAAATGTTGGCAATAGTTTGTTTTGCTTACTGCTTTTCTTTCAAGATTTGAAACACATGCACCCATCTCCCTCTCCCCAACTATGACGTCTCTTTGTCATTGCAGTGGGTGCTTGCAAAGCACGACTTTGTAGGCGGACTTCCAGAAGAGAACCCTCCCAACACTGGAAACACACTGATGGACTTCAGGAGAATGTCTCCTTGAAAGACAAAATGGCTCTCTATCAGGCTGCAGTGTCCAAGGCAGAGAGCAGCAACCGCTTTGCCAATGTAAGATACCAATGTCTCATTATCTTCTTAATTCTACGTCTGCTTTGCCCAGGGACAGATTGCAACCATCTTTATTTCTACAAGCAAGCTATCAGATGGATCACAGGGTGGATCAAAATTTAAATCCCAAATTAGGAAACCTACATAGCAAACAGTCATCCATCAGTCTCTGTCTCTACCAAATGAGAGTTGTCATGCTGTATGTCTTTGGTCTTTTGGACAATCCCCATTATTTCATGGAAGTGCTCTTCCTTTTAGTCCACCTTTGCCTAACTTCATGTATGAGGACCATTGGCATGAGAGAGATCACCAACATGGTTATCCTATTTGCTCATGATGAAAAAACAAGGCAGTTTCTTTATCACAACAACTATTCTCTATCGCCAAATAATAAACTCATATTCAGGAGTGCTGTGACTTTAGAGCTCTTGCTGCTCAAACTGAAGAATTTGAAATTACCGCATTATAAAATAGCTCAGGTGTGGGTGCTCAGGTAGCCCAGAAGCCACCCAGGGGAATCAGCCACCAGCCACACTCACCTTCAGAGTCTAGGTGGTTTCAAACCATGTAATTCCTGCCTACTGGCTTCTTGATTTACGAATTGCCCTTGCGTATTCAGAGCAGATTCCTGCAGTTCTTTGGGCCAAGAAAGTTCCTATTCCCTTGTCCCAACACTGCCAACAATGGTGCCGTTAGCTCTCTCTCCCCAAAAGGAAGAACTGTAGGAAGCCTGACCCAACTAAACCATGTTGAGAACATAGAAACTGCTCCTTTTAGGCTCTAGAACCCCTTGCCCTTTCTTGTTGAAATGGACGGTATGTTCTTACTACCAATGCAAAACACCTGGCCTTATTTGATCACTCTAGACTTCAGAGGAAACCAAGTCCTGCACTGTGCCCGGGGGCCTGGATGGAGTGAGGAAACACTTTGAGAATGGGCAGATGATCCCTTCAAGGACCACATTTGCTCACTCCCAGCACTAGCACAGATCTGCAGAGGTAACAATGGCATTTTGAATACTATACAAATACAAATGAGGTCTGTTCTGTTAAAAGCTCGAGGGAAAAATACCATTATTTGCTTTATTCTGGGTTTCACTGTTCCTGGGGGTGTTCAAGGAAAGGTTGGACATGGTGCCTAGTGACATAGTTTAGCAGGTGACATTGGTGGTAGGGTGATGGTTGGACCAGATGATCTTGGAGGTCTCTTCCAACCTTGTTGATTCTATAATCCTCCATGATCTTCCTTAAACAGAGAAGACATGGAAAAATTTGCACCCCATTTTCTTTTCAACTTGCCCTCCTTGAGCTTCACCTAACTTTGACAGTTCAAACTTCTCGCCACATGGGTTCCTTGTGGTGCTCGTAACCCCCTAAATCATCAAGGTACACTGCCATAAAGGAACCATTTGGGGTTAACACTTCTTACAGCAGAACTGTTTTGTGACAGTCCTTCACAGGCAGAAACAAAAATCCGTATTACTGTTAGTTCTCCAATTCTTTTTATTTGTGTTCACGAGACCTCGAGTACCACTCAGCTCCCACTATCAAGCAGCACAAGGAAAGCTGAGTGCAGTGCAACGGCCACCAAAGAAGCCCCACTGGAAGCCTTTCAAAGCCAAGAGGTAACTTTATCAATTAACAATTACATCATTCGGCAGTTATACCGAGATGCTGATCCTTATTTGCTTTGCGTCTTCATCCAGCACTACTTGGTACAGCAAGAGCTTGATGTTGTGCTGATTGCCACCCTCCTTTGGCAGGGCATAACAATGGTTTTAGAACGGTGTCCTCGACAGGGTTGTTTGGATGTGGTAATGAATGGGGCTTCCCATTTAGACTTCTCTGTGATGTTTCAAAGACAGTGACAGAAATATGGAATATTCTTCCATGTTGCACTAAATCCCACAGTAACGTGAAGGTTTTGTGCACAGGTTTCTCTCAGGAAGCAAGTGACTCCAGAGACAAATGGGGTTTCTACACTGACCCAGCATACTGATGAAGCAGGTACGAAGTGGCTTGAGAGTAAAGGCTCACAAAGGACCACGACAGAACAAGTTCTTGGCAACTGTCTTGAACAAATGTGGGACTGCTCTTAGAATACAGATACAGGCCATTGTTCCAAGTTGTTCTGTGCCTCGTTCCTCAGCTAAGCACAATCATTGGTCTCAGCGGGACCTAAGAAATGGGTTTACGTGTTGGCACACAGGTAGGAGTTTGGCAGAAGGAGGTACCTTCAAATATGTGCTGAGCTGCTGGAAAGAGCAGGGCATTTTAAGAGTTGTCTGAAGACACACACAGATGCTTGCCCCTGTATAGCCAAAATTGTGGATGATAAAGGCCCAATTTATAGCCAAGCTGAACAGGCCTGGAGACCATGAGCATGGTGTTGAGGTGCTGCTTCTGCAGTCTAGTCCTGCCATTAGAATTCACACATTCGGTTAACACAAAGACCTCAGTGCTCTGTGAGCCCTGACATTCAGGCAATTCAGGTACAGTTAAACAGTAGGTGATAGAAAACATGTCTCTCAACACTTCTTCCATCCATTTCCTTCATATTTCTTCTCTTCATGTAGTTCATTGTTCATTCACTTTTTTTTTTTTTTTTTTTTTTTTTGATTGCAGTAATAGATGCAGCTATGAACGAGGAGGTCCCAAAGACTTCCACAGAGGTCTGTGACCATCAGATGGAAAGGACAACAGAAGAAAATGCTGTTCCCAAAAACAGAGAGACTGCAACATCTGCACAAGATGGCAAGGTCTGTGCCTTTTATTGAAGTGTGTAAGATTAGACATCGGTTTGTCTAATATAGTCTGAATTTCTATTTTTACGATGTAGTTGCAATTAAAAATGCAACCTGTGAAAGTGGCGGGAATATACGGACCTTAGCAAGCAGGGGCACACAAAGTAGTATTTAGTACAGCCTGTAATTCAGCGAGTACTTCTACTATGTGACAAACACAACTGAAAGTAGAACTCAAACGCTGCTGCTTTTCCCTTCCTTCTCTGCTGAAGGCAGCCTCTTCTTTCCTTGTTTTCAGTCTCTAAAAGGCTATGTTTTCTGTCACCAGATTCTCAGATGCACAGAAACTCTCAACTTGAGGGAAACTGAAGACAAGTGTCCAAAAGGTGAGTGCTATCCAGACCAGACAATTCCACTGGTACAGCCGAGGGAAGCACTATGCCAGCCCAAAAGCGCCATGCTGTCTTCTGCTGCCAGAATGAGAGCCATGAACGAAATTATCAAGAGCCATGAACATTCTGTAAGATGACCACATCACCAAGGAGTTGCTGGGCTGCCAGTTCAAGGTGTGAACAAGAAAACCCAAAGGTTCAAAGAGGCGACATCTGTTTAGAGGAGAGGCTCAGTAAGCCTCAGGAGCCGCAGATGAGGGAGCCACTGAGAGCGCCCAAAAGCAAAAGCACTTGTGCAGCTTCCAGAATTAAGGCTATCAATGAAATCCACAGGAATCAAAAACATTCTCAAAGGCGTCCAAACCAGGAAGGAGCTACTTCTCTGGCAGAGTATGTGCAAGGGTTCAACACCACAGACTCCAACCTAAAGAATTTTGTTAGACATTGGAACAGGCTGCCCAGGGAAGTGGTGGAGTCACCATCCCTGGAAGTCTTCAAAAGAGGTTTAGATGTAGAGCTTAGGGATATGGTTTAGTGAGGACTGTTAGTGTTAGGTCAGAGGTTGGACTCGATGATCTTGAGGTCTCTTCCAACCTAGAAATTCTGTGATTCTGTGATTCTGTGAATGAAAACGCCAGCTTCACAGTCTATGTGTTGTGCAGTAATGCTCAACAAGTTGACAATAATGAGATGAAATGACTCAAAACTAACAGACGTGTCTGAACTTTTGTTGCCCGTCTCTCGGACCTTGACAGGTTGGACGATCGGGTGGGGTGAAATTTAATGAAATATAACGAGGGCAAGTGTAGAGACCTGCATCGGGGCAAGAACGACCCCATACACCAGGATAAGTTGGGGACTGCCCTGCTGGACTGCAGCAAAGGGGAAGTGACATAGTGGTCCTGGTGGAGAGCCGGATGACCATGAGCCAGCATTGTGCCCTTGTGGCCAAGAAGGCCAATGGCAACTGGGGGTATATTAGCAGGGGTGTGGTCGAGAGAGGTTCTACTCTCCCTCTACTCTGCCCTAGTAAGACCACATCTGCAATACTGCATCCAGTTCTTGGCCCCCCAGTTCAAGAAGGGGGAACTGCTTGAGAGAGTCCAGTGCAGAGCCACGAGGATGAATAAGAGAGTGGAGCATCTCCCTTTCAAGGAAAGGCTGAGGGAGCTAGGTCTCTTTAGTTAGAGGAGACTGAGGGGTGACCTTACTAATGTTTACAAATATGTAAAGAGTGAATGTAGAGGGTGACGGAGCCAGGCTCTTCTCGGTGACATATAATGATGGCAAGGTCTGTGCTTTTAGTTTAAGGTATCTTCCTGTGTAAATCAAAAGTCTGTAAGATTAGACATCAGTCCATCCAATATAGTCTGAATTTCTATTATGTAGTTGCGATTAAAAATGGAACCTGTGAAAGTGGTTGGAATATACGGACCTTAGCAAGCAGGGGTACACAACGCAGTATTTAGTACAGCCTGTACTAAATTCAACAAGTAATTCCACTATGTCACAAACACGACTGAAAGTAGAACTCAAACGCTGCTTCTTTTCCTTTCCTTCTCTGCTGAAGGCAGCCTCTTCTTTCCTTGTTTTCAGTCTCTAAAAGTCTACATTTTCTGTCACCAGTTTCTCAGAGATGCACAGAAACTCTCAACTTGAGGGAAACTGAAGACAAGTGTCCAAAAGGTGAGTGCTATCCGGACCAGACAATTCCAAGGGCACAGAGGAAGGAAGCACTACGCGAGGCCAAAAGCACCATGCCGTCTACTGCTTCCAAAATTAGAGCCATTAATGCAATCATCAAGAACCATGCACATTATGTAAGACGGCCACATCACCAAGGAGTTGCTGGGCTGCCAGTTCCATATGTCTTTGAAGGAGAAAATCCAAAGTATTAAAAAGGTGAAATCTATCCAGATGCTCCCTAAGCCTACGGAGCTGCAGATGAGGGAGCCACTGAGACAGCCCAAAAAGAAAATCAGTTCTGTGGCTTCCAGAATTAAAGCAATCAATGAAATCCACAGGAATCAAAAACATTCTCAAAGATATCCAAACCAGGAAGGAGCTGCTTTTCTGGCAGAGAATGTGCAAGGGTTCAAAACCACAGACTCCAACCTGAAGAACAAAGACGCAAGCTTCACAGTCTGTGTGTTGTGCAGTAATGCACAACAAGTTGACAACAAAGAGATTAAATGACTTAAAACTAACAGATTTGTCTGAACTTTTGCTGCCTGTCTCTCTTGCCAGGAGTCTCAGCAGTCTTCTACCATCTTTCTTCGGCAAAGGCATGTCTAAAAGAAAAACCGTGAAAAGCACAATCAGAGGAAGAACTCTGGATCTCCAAAAGGAGCCTCTGGGACCCTGAGCCACAGCTGCACAAGTCTGGTGGTGCCCTGGGGCAGTTACTGCCAGAACAGTCACTACTGTATTCAGATATTACTTTTTAAAAGAAGTTTCCTACATATAGGTGAAACTGTACTATCAGAGTCCATCTTTCCTCTATACAAATACCCTTTTAAGTAAATGATTCCTTCATATAAAAGTTCATGCATTTGTTTGGATGTAGGTGATGTAGCACAAAGCCTGATACTGTTCATGTGATAAATAGGCAGGAGGGGGCAAGAGAATAAAACTGAAATGCTGAAGGTATTTGCAGCTCTGCTTACCTGCAGAAGAAACTGCAAGCTCTTCCAGTGATGGTGTCAGAAGCGTGCAGCTAGCTCTCATGTGCACTTCCAGGGAGTCTTATTTCATCAGAAAAGGCTGGTAATATAAACATGATGTTTATAAATAACCTGTCACACAATACACATAGGAAATGGCAGGAAAGTATAAATTACAGAGCGATTGAGAGGGAATATGTGAAGTTGTCAGGCAGTCATAAACATCAGTAGAGGTTTATACATAACCATTTTTAAAAAGTAATGAAAAGGCATCATTTGCAGTTTGACAAAAGATGTATTTTAGAAAAGATAGCATTTCAACCCTGTGTACAATAACATCTATATAGTCCTTTACTATGTGTTTACTACTTAGAAAGGTCAATAAATAGTAAGACATAAACAGTAAAGTATAAACTGTTGCAATATAGACTTCGTATCCTACGGAAGTCAGAAGTATGGCCTTCATAATATCTGTTTTCACCAGAATTATATTGGTGACAATGAGCTAAACAGTAACCTTCTGCTTGTTTTAAATCATAGTATAGTGTCTTGTCCGGGACATGAGAAGGTTTTATTCATAGCTGAGAAATGGGCAGAAAAGAACATAAATGTCAAGTAAGTACGGAGAGAACTTTAAAGAAAATCTGCAGAGCTTTGGAAGCAGTCAGGAGACTGGTAATTTTGAATGTAAAACCACCACACTCCTGAGACCAGAAGGGGACACGAGACCTTGCAGCTTCAATATTTTCCAAAAGCCAGAGATCTCAGGCTCCTCAATTCAGATTTTGAGTAAACAGGAGATTCTTCTATGCAAAAGTCATACTGAAGCTTTTGAATTTTGACATTAGGGTACACTGTCTTTGCAAGCAAAGTAACAGTTCAGTAGCAGATTTACTGGGTCTGCCAGGCACACAACTAATTCAAGTAGTTGCTTTCCCTGTAAGAAATGAGTCAAATCATAGTATTTTATAGAAGGAAAAATCCAGCTACTTATTTCAAAAGCTTCATGCCTCCTGTGTCCCTCACAATGCAAATGACAATCTTTCAAAGTACATTTTAAATATTATATGATAAAGAAAATGATATAATTTTATCTGATTTCGTTTTGGACTGTAACATAGAGATAACTTTTTACCTCATGCATAATGTTTATTGTAGTGGAGTGTTAGGCAATCATTTCAGAGAACACTGTAATATTAACAAATATAGAAAGAAGGAAGAATGGGAACGTACACCAAAACAAGTGTATGTCGCTTCTGAGACTTAAAAAATACATTAATTTTCCTTTGAATAAAGAAAACTTTGAAAGATGTTTATGAAAAGGCACTTTAAATGGAAACCCTGAAGGGAGAATGGGGGAAAGAGAAAGGAGGAATGAGTGATAGTTACTGTAAATTATGTTCCTTTCTTAGCAGTATTGTTCTCATGGCTTGCTAAATGGTTGTCATATCTAAATACTGCCATCATATTAGATTTTTTTTTCTCCCCATGATGACAAAGTAACCTGAGGACAGAAAATTATGTAAACTACAGAAAAAAAAAATGGCAATTACCAGATACCTTACAACATTCAATGCAGTTTTATCATCATTTGTTTTGATTTATTTAGCTGCAGAATAAGCTTCACAAAGCAAAGTCCACTAATGAGCTATCAAAATGGCAACAAACAACAAACACTAATGAGTTAGGGTGGAATTCAACTTTTCTAATTTATACATCTAAAAGTTAGACATTGAAGACTTTGTCGTCAGTAGAGAAAAATGGGCATCTTCATAGGGTTATTCATCTCATCCTAACATGTGTCTAGATTATGCAGCACGAATTGTGCTTCAGAAATGCTTATTTCTTCTATTGACTTTAAAGGGATCCAACGGTGCCTAGCTGAGATTCAGATGTTTCACTTTTGAATAATACCTAAGGGTAGCTGAGGTTATTTCTATCTATTATACATTCAGTAGGAAAAGTCTGTCATACGGCAAACTAGTGTACAGCCAGCCAAGTAAATCTTCACTTTTCGGAAGAAAAAGAGAGTAGAAACTAAAATACCAGGAATTCTCATGGTACCATGTTAAGACAAGTGATTTTTTGTTTTGACCCCGCAGGCATAATAGGTAGATATTTCCTTATTAGTTATCTTATTAAAATGATTCTCTGTGCTTTCAAATTTAAATCATTATGGCTTTGGCTTCATGAACATTCTAGGGTACTTTGCACAGGGACTCAAATGAACCATAAATCCTCCTGGGAAGAATCCCGCTCTTCCACAGAACAAAAATGATTTGTACTATCTGTTAAGCATAAGCTAATGTATGCGTTCAGTCTTACACTCATGATTTTTACCTTTACCTTTTGTGTCTGCTTTTCAATGGTTTATCTACGCACAGAATGTTTTTGACTCAGTTGCAAGAGGGTTTTTTACTGTACTGAACTTTTACACCACACATAGACACTTGTATTGAGGTTACAAGTCCAAAACCAGACATGGTATTCAGATATGAAGCCACTGTGGCTTTGTACAATACTGGTGAGCAACACTTCCTATTTATATCACTGGTGACACAACTCTTTTCAGCTGAAGTTACCACTACGTGTATCACAATGCTGTCTCAGATGTGGCCTAAGAAATGAATTTAGGATATGAAAAGATGTCACAAAAATTGTTCAGTCCTGACCTAGGCAATGTCCAAAAGTTGAAAGTTCCATGTATCCTATTATATATCCCTTGATGCATTCAGGTGTCTGCTGTTATTTTGGCAGATAAATGTATTTCACAAATAGTCACAAAGACTTCACAGCAATGAAGAAAAAATGTCATTGTTAGGGGAAATTGTAACGCTATTAGGAAAGGTAAAAATTTGGAAAGAAAGGCTGAACACATCTAAGGGAACCAAAGCTGGCTCATACATAAACAAAAACATGGCCAGTAAACATACTAATTGGACTATGTTTTAAGTGACTTATGAGTATTTTTGACATCAAAGCCACATGGTATGATTGACAATAAAAGAAGGATTAAAAGAAAATATTTCAAACTTACGGAATAACTGTAGGATTTAAAAGAAATTGGAAAGGCAGGAACGTTTCTGAAAGGATAAAGCACAAAACCTAAGAAAGCCAGAAACAAGAAACAGGGAAAAAATCTTTTAAAACTATATTTCAGGGGAAGAAACATCAAAACACTGTCTCTTTGCACCTTGTCAGGAAGCGTTTGATTGAGTTTTACACAGTGAGTACATAAGAATTTGTTTTCTAGAGAATAATGCTTTGAGCAGTATGTATTAGAAAAACCCTTTCAACCTTAAACATCACAGCAATAACTTTGTAATTGACATCCATGCTCATTTAGAGTATGTGGAGGAAAGAGAAAAACAATCCTCCAACTCCTTTTTAATTTGAGATCTTCTTGTAACCTTTGATTATTCTTCAGGTTCTCTGAATTGAGGTTTGCTGTAGTCTTATGTTAACCTACTGAAACATGCTTTGTTTACTAAGTGTTTTTAATCAAGATATCAGACCAAAACAATCCTTTATTCTAATTTTGGTTTCAAGTATTTCACTATGATTTTCAGCTGTTTAGAAAATATAGGAAGTTACTGTATTTGGGTTAATTTGATCACCTCTAAATGGCATTAATATAATAATTACCAAAGCCTTCCTATTTTACAGATTTACAAGTCCAGACGTTGTGAAATGAGTAGACTGTCCAGAGGTCTATTTCAGGTCTATTCGAAAGCTGAGTTTAAATGAATAAAAAGTTTGTGTTGATTCTGATGGATTTAGAGCCAAACCTTATCCTCACTCTCCCCACCACAGTAATGGGATAAACCTTAGATGATACTTAGATCTTCTTTCTTTTTCAATACCTTTTAATTTCTCCCATCTTACATGCACAATCTTTTATTTTTTTTCATAAACTGACTTGCAACTCATTGTCTAACAGTGACATTACTGTTTCTGAAACCCAGCAGAATGGGAAAGCGGAAGATATCTCTACGGAAGTTCTGATGGGTATCTTGTAAAATGATCAGGAAATAGGATTTATACCACCCCGCATAATATAATTTGTCTAAATCCATAAAAATTAAAGGAGTATCTGTCTACTCTTTTTTCTCCTTTTTTTTTTTTTTGTTTGTCATCTGTTATTAAAATAGACATGAGATATACTACAGCTAGAGTATCATGTGATTTTGCTCTAGTAACATGAGATCTCCCAAAGGGAATATTGCAGCAGGTAAGCTGTATCACCCAAATGGTAAAATAAACATAACGAAACTCTTCCCAAGAGTGCACTTTCTGTAATGAATATTGCATTACATGTGATACAAAGAAGAGACAAGTAAAACAGATGTTTTTTTTTGTTGTTTTTAGATTGCTATTCAGAAATAAAGGAAAATAAAACACAGACAATTTATATCCTGACTGGACATTATCCTGCATCTTATAGATACTTTGCACTGAAATAAAAGCATTTAATTCACACAATATTTACTGTATTTACTTTCACTTTACTTGTTTCTTCCATTTTCTGTCCACTTTGTGTAGCGTATGTAGTGTACAGATGAGACCACCTACCACTTTAGGTTTGTACAGTATTTAATTGTACAAGGAGTCACATACTAATTACTGTTGCCTTTTGAGCTGAGTTTAATAGCCTGCATTTGTTCATCCACCAGGCTGAAGTGCTAAAATGAGATAGACAAGCAAGTACTGCGTTGGTTATTCATGAGAAGCTTGACGTGTTTCCATGTGTATCTAGGAGCAAAACAGTAACATGTCCATTTATTTTGAAAAGAAAAATAAAAAAAATGGAGCATCTAGTGCTTATATGTGTCTCTACAGTTAAATGACAGCTGAATGGAAGCAATAAGGCTGCCACTTCGAATCCTTTACTTGAATTTCATTAACTCCCCTTATGTGGATTAACCTCCAATTTATTTTTCTTAACCTCTTTGTGTTCCTCACTAGTAAGGCCTGAAATATAGTTATCCAGTGGTATGTTCATTTAACGGAATGAAGATTGAATCTTTGTGTCAACCTGGAAGTGCTAATCAAAACAAGCATTAATCATCTTCAGAGAGCTGTTGTGGAGAACATTTTCACGTGGATTTACTTCTCTAATTAAGCTGCCTAGCTGAAACACCTCAGTTAGATGAACATCGTTAGGTAGTCCCCCTCTGTAGTCAGTGAAGAGAGAAAGGCCACACAACAGGGCAATTCACATCGATTAAATCAATGGTTTGAAACAAGGTCTTCTCTCTGAGAAGACTATCAATCAGAAAGGAATGTATTTTTCATTAAAATCAACTCTATAACGGACTAACTTCCATATCAGTAAATTGAATACGTTCATAAGTGCTTTATTATCTCAGGAATAAAAGGTATGACAAGAAAAATTACTGCTTTACAATACATACCAGCAAACAATTTCTTGCTGTGAATTATGCTTCCATTTAAATACAGAGCTGATAGCCAATTCTGAGATTCAGTTGGATGAAAATAGCTTTTACTTTAAATCCTAATCCTGATATGTAAATTTGAAGTAATTCTTATGACCAATCACCATACTCAAAATATGAAATCTATGTAGCCTTCTACAAAAAAGAGCTTTTAGGACACAATTAGTCTTTCTGAGGTTCAGCTTGTATTCCTGCTTTCATTTGAATCCACAATGACAAAGCAATGTCATGCACTGACCTGTGGTCATCTGACTGTCTAGACTGACTAGCAACAGCTGAAAAAGCTCTCTGGCTTTGGAATATGGTAAAGTAGTGCCAAATGATCAAAGCCTCTAGATCTACTAGATCATTTTTTCGCATTAAAAAAAAAAAAAGTTGTCATATCGGATTATGTATCTAAGAACTATGGCACAGCGCTGGAGATCATTTTTTAATCATTTAATGTGTTCAAAAGATATTATTTGTGACTGATCTTCCTGGAAAGCTTGAATAGTTCCTTTACAGTAAGTCTTTTATTTGCATCATTCTGATACCCTAGTTCTCATGCTGCAATTCTGGGGGAAAAAAATAATAAAACAAAACAACAGCAATGTCAACAGCCTAAGGTTCTTTGAAAAAAATGTTATTTTGTTGTTTGTGATCATATTCACCCAACAATCTAAGATATTTTCACACAAAACAGAACATTAAACTAGATCTTGCTCTACAAATATGTTTTAAACTCTTGATACAGGCTTCCAGGATGAGTCAAATGTTGCTGTATCTTGCCTTAGGTTTTTCATTCTGTTTAGTTTCTAACTTGCTTCTATGACAATAAGCATAAAAATGATGTACATTACCAATTTCCTCCTGCTTAGCGCTTTTCCTTTTAACTGTATAATCCACACATAAAGTGCTCATACTACAAAAAGCATAAACTCGCTTGTGATATTGAAGGAAAAACTACATTTGAAAACATCAGTGTTGTCATTCATTATGGTCCACCTTCAGATAAATAACTACCTTTGTAGAGCTATTAAGATAATCAAGGCTAAAATTTACTTTTTATATACTCTATGAGATCCTTCAATAACTATGACCAAAACCAAACAAAGAAATAAACAAAATGAAACAAAACAAACAAACAAAAACAAACAAACAAAAAAACCCAATAATTTCCTGAACTATTTGGCAGCTTTTAGCTGAGCTAATGATTCTCTGTAGAGGAGCAACCAGATAATGCTATGGTGGGAGGACAGTAAAAGCAGAAAAATCAAAGAACACGATCAGAACCAAAAGATCAGGAGTATGAACATAGAGTTGGAAAAAGCAAATGGAATAATAAAATAAAAATGACTGGAAATAGAGTTCAACATTTTCAAACAATAGTTTCAAATTAAGCATCACCTACAACTCTAATTTTTAAATTTTACAGTTCTTGCAAATTCTCAAGTCAATGCTTGTTTTTTCTTTTGCAGGTTTTGCTGAATCAAATGTATTTTCACTAAAACGACAACCGTAGCTTCATTCTTCCTAGCTAATATGAAAATTGCCACAAACAACAAAAGAATAGCATTTTTACCAAACAACCGTTTGGTAAAAGGCGTGTATTTTTTCGCTTCACAATGGCAAAGAGTCGATAGGAAAGCAGGCCCTGTATGGATCTCTGAAAGGCTGGGGAAAAGATGAGGATTGAGAAAGAATGATCTTAGGTTTTCTGTTGAAGGAAAGAGAAATTAAAGGCAGAAATAGATCGGGAAAGTCATTTTAAATATATGAGCTAAGCTGGGCCTGGTGAAGGGTAAGCGAGGAGTGTCTGTGACAGAAGCAGTTTAGAAACCTGGTATATGGCAACTAGTACTGTTTAAAAGGTCTGCAATGTTTAAAATGGTTTAAAATCGTTCTTCTAGATGAACTGGTGCCATACAAAGCTGAAAAAAAAAAAAAAAGAGTGGATAAAATGGGTATTGTAGATCACTGAAAACAAACAGGAAAACAACTAATGGCTGTTCATATTGATGTGTAGTGCAGGAGATTTCATAACATTTTAATTGGGAACTTTTTTGTTTTAGATTGTTTTGCCTATATTGCAATTTTCACAAAAGCAGGAAGTAACTAACCTCTTGAAAGACCTAATTAATTGGAAGTTATAACACACAGAATGAGAAGTAAGGCTTTGGAAATTACATCTTCCTGCTGCCGATAGCAGGAAGATTGCAATAGATTACTGATTGAGATGCAATCAATAACTGAACATTAGATGAGATGATGGAGTAAACACTAAAGATTTTAAGATGCTTGCCAGATTAGGCTCTGAAAACTGCACATTAGGTTATTGCTATGTATCTGTTAATGCTGAAGCAATATAAATATGACTAACCAAGTAAGGTATTCCAGCATACTAGATATGTTATGTAACTATATACACAGGTCATGAGTAATAAGAAAGTCTACTTCCAAGGGATAAAAAAAAAAAAGGCTGTTGTCCCTGAATCTGATAGCTGTTATTCACCATTTACCTTCTGTACTGAAGGAATTAAAAGATTAAAAGTAGGAGTAAGAAATCAGCGGCTTGGTATTGCTAGCATGCTTATATGATTTTAGCAATAAGAAGTTTTAAAGCGTAGAACTGGTTTGTTCTTGTTGCACAGTTGCAGTGTTCTGTAAGACTGAACTTAAAAACCAACCAACCAACCAACCAAAACCCAAAGGAATAATTATAGTTTTTCTAGTGATCCAACTTTGAACTTGAGGGGGAAGTGGCAAATGCTCACCTTGCCTCCTCAGCTTTTAGTCATGACACTATGGCAGAAATTCTAGATGTGCAGTAACTCAAGGTCCTACATACCCTGCCTAGGTACTATTTAGCTTGAAAATACTGCAAGTAAGGGAAAAAAGCTGGGTCACCTCAACTTTAGGAAAGGAAATAAAAAGAAAATGACACTCATGAGGATTCTGGTATTAATTATTTTGAGCATATAATCAAGTTCTTAGTTCCCCCAACGGAAAATATCTGAGACACAAGAATTGAACTAAATTGGACTGCAGTGCAAGCTGTTCACTCATTAAAAGCCTGGAGGCCTGGACAGACCAGAAACATTGAGCAATGGTTGCTCTTCGCGATGAGGATGAAGCTTTGCAGTATCAATTGTACTAATAAATACTTGGTTAAAACATCTTGTTCTGTGATAATCAACGTCCAAATCTCTCCATGTTGGTTCTACAATAAAGAGCTTATAAATTTGAGGGAACCATACATGTTGCTTCTTACCTGAAAACTCTTGAAAGAAATAAATTAGTTCTATTTATTAAACCAAATAAAATTATGTCAAATGCTTCAAGATAAGAAATTAGGCATTCCTGAAATATGCTTTATCTACGAAGCTGTTTCTTCTCCTGGGTGTGTAGCTCCATGATTTTCTTCTCAAACATGATTTAGAAAAAAAAATAGTAGAAAAAATCAGCACATTTTCTCATGCTTTTTTATATTAAGTGATTTTTTTATATTGTTTCCTTTCTTCTGTAAGGAATGTTCTTCATAAAATAAACATAAAATATAAAATCAGGAATCTGCCATATTCTCTAAGAATTTAATTTCTAAAGGCCTACAAGATTTATACTAAGATTGGAAATCAGTCTTTTTTTTTCCCATTAAACAATTGTTTCAAATATATTTATTCAGGTAATTTTACTAAAAAAAAAAAAAGATGTCTTTTCCATCTATAAAGGATTCTGTGAAGTATCTTATGATATACAAAACTCAAAAAAAAAAAAAAAAATTGTTTATTCTGGAATATTGCATCTGGTTTGAGGACTCATGAGCGCTGAAATCTTATTTGGATTACCTAGTAATCCAAATAAGGTTTTAGAGAAAAGCTATGTATGTACTTGTTGAAAAGCAGACTCTACATTCTTGGAGCACAGTTCATTAAATTTATCAAAAAAACTCTATGTAGAATACATATTAAGAAGTGGAAGAAGGAAAATTACAATAAGAGCCAATCACTGGAAAAAGAAATAAGACAAATTAAGATGAGCAATAAGGAAGAATAACTTTTCATTGTAATCAGGATTAGCCACTCAAAAAACCACAATGCATTTTAATGAGATCACCTTCAGTGACATTTTTTCACCTCTGTTTAGCAATGTTTCTAAATGATATGTTGTATTTGATATAACAGTATGTAAAAGGAGAGTGTATGCTCTTTTAAGGGTATAAGGTCCAGGACCTTTTCCAAGGCCACACGGGAGGCAGTGATGTGAACTGAGTCTGGTCAGTCACAATAATTTATGAGTGCATGTGAGAATGTAGGAGTTTCCACTACAGCAGGGTTATCTGGTTGAGGACTTCTAAGATGAGAGACAACGACCAGACCCCTGGTCTCGCTAATTTGTGGGCTATGAAACTACAGGCACTGTTTTCAGTACGATCAACATGGACTTTATAGCTGATAAGATCAAGAACCAGGGGTTTCTGGACTGGGAGGCTGAAGAAAACGCAGAGCTCTGCTGCAGGTGTGCAGGGGGAAAGGGAAGCAGGAGGAACAAAATGGAGAATAGGTAGAAAATGGTAGAAAAGGACTGTTTGTGTGTAAAACAGGACTGGTCAGTATGCTCGACTGGCTGAGCCCAGCTCCTGATCACTGCAGTCAGTCCTTGCATTTCCTCCTTAAACTTTTTCTTACTTCTCCCTCCTTTTATTTGCACTTTCTCCTGTGTGTATGTGCATGGCAAGGACAACATGCCTGCTTACTGGCAAGACCTGTGTGCATGAGCAAAATTGTCCTCTGCAACTGCGGTCATGTCTGGGGGTGTAGGCCTGTGGGACGTGGTGCCTGTTACTGGAGCAAGTGGGGGTCTTGGCATCAGTAGTTGGGGGGAGAAGGGGAAGGGATTGCTGTCTTCATCTACAAATGTCCTACAGACTTTGTGCCTGGAGTGCCAGCTACTGGGGACCACTGTCAGTGAACTGGATGCCAGCTACTGGAGTCAGACTGGGGGGTGTGGGTACCCTCAGTCTGTGGTGTCAGCTAATGATGCAGGTGAGGGCCTTTAGTGTTCCCAAAATAGCTACTGGGGTAAAGGAACCAGCGTTGAGTGAGGTGAGGGCAGGAGACCCATGAAGGAGGCAAGGGGGCCTGTGATACAGGCAAGTGTGCTAGATGGACAGAGGGGCCATGACAGCTACTCGAAGGATCCACAAATGGATCCTTCCGTTTCAATGGATCCATCCATGATCCAAATGTGTTGTGTGTTTGTGAATCTGGAGTGTGCTGTGTGTGTGCCTGCACCAGTGAATTTCCATCTCTACCAGCCACAGAGGAGCAAGGGTCTCAGCTGCCTATGGCTATGTTTTACTGGAGTCCTGTGTGTAGGTGCTGTTGAAGGCAGCCAGCCCTTAGTGTGTATGCCCAGCTGTGGCAGTGTCCTCTCTCTATCTGCATGTCTGTGTGTCTCTGGGATTTGCTCAGATTTGCTACTGGCTAAACCTGCAAAGGGAAAGTGGCAGCTACATCCCCGGGCACTGAGCTGGGCCTCACTGGCCAGACTGGAATGGTCCCAGGCTGGACCTTTACCTCACGTAACACCTGAAATAGGAAATAATTCAGGAAATGCCTTAACATGGTTTTTAGGTGAAATTAGTCTAGATAGATCACAACGGCCCATACTGCCTTTATGAAGCTATAAAACACTGTGAAGGTACTAATATCTGTTAAGAATTACTTTTCCTCAATTGTTTGAAGCTCAAGGCACACAAATCTAAGTGTCTTTAAGTCTCATTTTCGAAGAACAAATTGCAGTAAGATTTTTACTATATTGAGCACTGTTTGCCCTTTCTGTAGAAATTGTATAATGATGAATTCTACAAGGTACCTTTCCAATTTCCATTACATACCCTGTAGGATAGTATGCTAGATTTGATAGGTGAGTGCACTGATCCAGAATGCCAAATTCAGCGTTCCCAGATTCTTTTACTTGTTTATTTTATTAAAGTGTTAACCAAACTGCCATGTAAAAAGAAAATAAGGAAATGTCCTCAGTGCAGAGATGAAATTCTTTGTCATGACTTTAAACAGGATCAATGGTGCAATACTGTTTAGGTAACAGCAAAGGAGATTTAAAATAAAAACACCAGATCAGTTTTATTTACTTCTTTTTTTTTTGTACTTCTTCACACAAATTTGTCATCTAAGTTGTGAAAGACAGAAAAACTACTTACTACTTAAGATACTAAAGAAAGAATTTGACTCAGCATTTTGTCTTTTTTTTCCTTCTTTTTCTTAAAATATTACAGTATAGCCTGGAGTAGCACTATAATGAGGTACGTTAAGGGAATAATATCTCCTACCTGTAATTATCAGGTGTGGAAGGATGGTGGTGGTGTAAAGATATTTCTTAATGGTTGTTACTTAGCAGGTACACTTCCAGAAGGAGTTTCTCTATGTTCCATACATTTAGGCTGTAAATTAGAAAACTCACTTTGCTTTGCTAGTACATTTGATGTTTCTATTCATCTTCCCCCCCCTCTGGTACTGAACAGTAAACAACACCTCAAAGATGTTTTTCCTCCATGTAAGCATAAATTAGATCACCATAACCATTCCTGGAGTTCATACTTTTAGAAGACTCACCAGGAAAAAAGAAAAAAAAAAAAAAAAGACCAAAAACAAGCAAAGTAGAGTGCGCTCAAAAGGGAGATCAAAAGGGTTCAATTCATTCAGATTATCAGGATGAAGAAGTAACTTGATTAAAGAATGACAGTTATTTCACAAAGCAGAAATATCAAATATTACAAGGACAATTATTTATTGATAAAAGCTGTAATAAGAATATAGAAGAAAGACAAATTCAAATAAAAACAAGGTGTTCACTTTAATGGTAATGAACTACTACAACAAAGTACCAAGGGGAATGGAGAATTCTTTACAGGCTGATGTATTCATCTCAAAGTTTTATGATTTTTTGGAGGACACTTTAGGCTGACGGTTTTTAAAGCTAGTAGATGGCCACAGTGTTGCCTAGCTTGACCTTGTGCACAGTGTTAACCATAGGAGTGCATTGCAACAATGGATCATAGTTTTAATTTTTAGAAAATAATTTATTTTTAAAAACCCAACTAAAAACACATTTTAAAGATGTAGAGTCTATAATAAACCTTGGTAAATTGCTATAATGGATATCCTCCTTCACAGCTGATGCCCCCCAAAATACTTTTTCATGGCAACTTGGATTTTCTGTGGGCAACATAGGGTGATGGCGCTACTTGAGATTAACTGATGACAAACATTTCAATTTCTCACATAACAGTAGATACCTACTCTTTGCAGATAAATGATCACCCTTCTTTTTAAAGAGTTCATGTATACAGAGTCATAAAGAATTCATTTTTAACACCAAGTCACACAGATCCTATCACCAAGGTTTAATACTACCCAATAGGTCATATCTATGCTCCTAAGTGAGAAATTCCTATGCACCATATGTTTTATCCAGCATCATGATACTTGATGAATACTTACAATATATATTTTTTTAATTATTCTTTTGCCCTTTCTGGCATCTTAACCAATTTTGATCTCAAAACACACTGAATCTATGCCAAGCACATGTTCCTTTATTTAACTGAAAACAAATTATAGTTTGATTAAAGACAAGCTACTGACCTCTTTAAAGGTAACGCAGATGAAATTTAACAGTTTCTGATCCGGTTGGGGTCAGGATCTAACATCTAATGATGCCATGCCATCATGACCTCTGTAAGTAATCATAGTAATAGTCACTTATTTTCTACAGAGAAGGTTAATCAAATTTACCTTTCACACAATCCCCAATTGTAGATTCTTTCTATGGCTAGAACAAATTTTGCTTGGAGTATAAGTTAGGTATCCTAGAAGCAGTTTGCTAAAATCTCCTGTGAGATTTTTGGGCTGTTTTCACCTTCTAAATTTTCCTCTTTGTCCAGTGTTGCAGTTCTTACTGAGAACTCCTATTAGCATGGATGTGGGTACACAGAAAATTGTAGAGGCCCATCTTTGAGGAACCTGCTTGTTAAGGTGGTGAGAGCAGAAATTCTGAGATAAGGGGCAGAGCTAGAGCCAACCATTTAATGGTGTGGATGAAAGATTTAGAAGTCATGGAACAGTGGGAAGGCATCTGCTGCCTCCATTTCTCTAAAATCTACACCAGCAAACATTGTGGTATGACTTTTAGATATAATCTTCCATAGCAGTAACTTTATAAAAATTCTTACTCAGAAAATTACTGGTATATCAATTATAAAATGACTTCCTAGCTCATACCAATTTAGAATACTACACAAACCTAAGCTGTAATATTTATGATGAAGCACTGACAATACAGACTTTCAGTCCCATAACACTCACATACATTTTTCTAAAAGCCTCCATGATATCTTTCAGAACCCAAATACATAGCGACAATTAGAGAATTTCATCTTAGTGTTTATTTACTGTGAACGCTAAGTACTATTAATATATATATCATCAATTTAAGAGTTCAGTATTTTGAGCAAACAAGCTACTTTGAATTTTAGCATTTTTCTGTGTTGACAGGAACTGAACCTTATGAAACAAAGCAATTTCATAAAATTTGTAATATTAAACTCACAGCACAGAGAGGCTGACTTACCCAGAACAAAGCACTTTTGAATTTAGGTCTTTATGTGGCTGATAAATCAAATGTAAAATTTGAGTCAATGGAGATCACAGAATCACAGAATAGCTGAGGTTGGAACAGACTTTGAGCTTACCTGGCAAGGTTTTGGTAGCAGGGGTGTCCTCTGTGAGCAGAGCCCAGCAGCTGCCCCATGTCAGATCAGAGCCAGCTCCAGCTGGTTCCAACAGGGACCTGCTGCTGGACAGAGCCAAACCAAGGAGAGGTGTTGGTTGTCCTTCTTGGAGGGCAGATTGACAAAAAAAAAAATGCTGGGAGAATGAGGAGTGGGAAAATGTGAGAGAAGCAGCCCAGAGACCAGTGCAGAAGGAGGGCAGGAGGTGCTCCAGGCATGCAGCACAAGTTCCCCTGCAGCCCGTGGAGGAGCCCCCGGTGGAGCAGGTGGATGTGGCCTGGAGGAGGCTGCAGCCCATGGAGAGCCCCCGCAGGGGCAGGCCCCAGGCTGGAGCTGCAGCTGCAGCCCGTAGGGAGGAGCCCACGCAGGAGCAGGAAGACATTTCTTTTTTTTTTTTTTTTTTCTTTTCTTTTTTTTTTTTTTTTAAGCACACAGCACTAGAGGAGCTAAGAAGTACAAAAGGGCAGAAAAGGTGAAAGATACACAATATAATGATATTTGCAAACATTTTAACACAGTCTGTAAAATGACTGCGTGAGTGCAACATAACCTGAAAATACTCGTGCTTGGGTCTAAAATTCTAGATAATTTTAACATCCATGCAGTGTTGTATACTAACCAAATGTTCCCAGAGGGACAAGGTTCAAGCATTACTAAAAGGTCTAAGTGAACTAGAGACTTACGCAAAACATTTAGGACACTTTCTAGAGTTCAAGAGCATAGACTCTGTAGATATATTCAGAAATCCGTTAAGACTGACTGCTTGCAAAGTGCTCTTTGGATTATACGCTAAGGCAGAACTACTCAGAAGGCAAGGAAGCTAAACACAGGTCATGTTCTGTGGATCTTAATGTTAAGCAAAATATCTTTATAGCTTCGTTATATGTCCACAGAAATTAAGAAAACAAAAATGCAGAATACTAGTCCTTAGTATTCTAGTATACTAGTCCTTCAACTTCAGCTACAATGAGCTTTCTTCCTATAAGCAGTACTGTTTCTTTGAATTAGTTATTAAATATTAAAAAAAAAAAAAAAATAGTTCCACAAAATAAATAAACAGCAACCCTGCTGTTGGTCCTTTCTCCTGCTAAGCAAGCACCTTTGCTCTCTGATCCACTAATCCTACACTGACTACTTTAAATGGTGAAGATGTTGAAGAGAACACCCTGTAAATTTTTCCCTCACAGAAGCATGTATCTGATTGAATTCTCAAGGCTTGGGCTTAGTGGCTATACATCTACTAGGAGATTAAATGTACCAAGGTCTGTCCTCTATATTTGAACCTGGGAAAGAATGGTCAGCATCTGTTGTTAGCTTCCAAGGTGAAAAGACCATGTTTAAACAACATGTTTGGAAGTTTCCTGAGTCTGATTCCTAAACAGCACCAGAGAATAGTTTACCACAGTATAAAACCAAGCCAGACATTTCTAACAATTTATTAGGATAAACAATTGTATGCTAGTGCTCACTCCCTAGTGTATACTGGTAAAAATGTGCCTTTTTATTTTAGCTAACAATCCAGGCTCAGATGCTTCTTTGTGGCTGCCTGAAGGAGATCTGGAGCTTTGGTTGAGGCTGGGCCATCATGGACATGGAAGAGGATGTAGTAGGGGCTGAATCTGTGCTTTCGGGATGACCATTTCATAGTGAATAGCATGGTACTGTATTTGTGGAGTTCAGTATCAGTTTCTGTCTCTTTCTGTTGTAGTTCCAAATATGCCTCAGTTATGAAATCATTATATTTGGTGTATATATATACACACACACACACACATATATTTATGGTTATATATATGGATATATATAAATACGGATATATATAAATACAGATATATATATAACATATATATATATTATAATATTTTATATATATATGGCTTTGTCTTCATATAAAACATGAGGTCACAGACCAGAATTTCTTCAATATATGTAAAGACATCTAGGAGGCCTAGCTTCAGCTGACTTTCAGGTTACTTGAGGTATCCAGGATGGGGATAACAAATGCATACTTAGATCACCTCTTTTTTTTTTTTTTTTTTTTTTTTTTTTTCCCTGAATGTTCATCAGTACATTTTTGTTTCTCTAAATAGGTACAGCAAGCTTCAAAACTGCCTCCATTTCTAAACTGAAGTAGGTAATTAATGTCTTTCCCCACAAATTTCAGTTGTGCTAAGGACTGAAGCTGATTATTGCCAGGAGGAAAACTGAGGGAATAAATGAACAAATTTGTTTGAGCTGTGCAAAAAATGGTTTTTGAATATGATTATCCTTATCTTTTGGATTAAAATGTCAAGTTTTATTTTTCCAAATGTACAAATGACTCTAAGTAGGAATTTTTCTACTATGATTTTGTATTCACATTCCTCTACTTCTGGGAGAGGAGGAGAAAGATTATTTAAAAAATAATTGGAATTTCTGAGCTGGCCAAAAGACCTTAATCAAGAATTTAACTCCTCCTCCCTCCTTAACATCAGAAAGATTAAATTTTAATAGCTGAATATGTTGCCAGTATTAAATGTTCAGTTCTGCCTTCTAGTACTGATTTACATACAGATAATGCAGAAAACACTGTGCCAGAAAATGCTCTGACAGAATAAAGATGTTTGCAAAAAAGGACCTCTTTACATTTAAAAATATGTATCATATCAACATTATATGCATACTGACAATGACATAGAGCACAAAAAGCATAAATGTTAGATGTCTGTCTTGAAGACACCTACAACTGAGATAGTGATCTAGAATTCCTATATAGTCAGATGAGAAAGAAGTTGAAGGACTGCTATGGTGTGAGTCATCTGATTTTTGTTTTTTTGACATCTAGATTATAACAAAAGGAATTTTACCATAAAAATGCTTGTTTTCCTGTATACACTATAAAGGAACCTAGATCACTAATTTAAACGGAGATGACTGTCTGATGACTGTCTGCCTGTCGGTGAGTCCCAGAACTTTCTCTCTCCAATGTTAATCAAATTCTCTCTGTTTTCATGTCTTTGAATATATTTCCTGTGAAAGCAATGGGTAATATAATATTAACATTATCTCGTAATGTTTTATAGGACCTTTAAAGAATGGTCCTAGCTCATTTAGTGTCATTAGAAATTCTGTGATTCTGTGATTCTGTGATTAAAACTAGGAAAAAAGCATTAATAAAATGTGAAGTCTCAAAATACTGAAGCCTATTTTTCCTTTTCACTTTCTGATTTCATTACTTTGCAACTGTAATATTTTGTTAACAGAATTATGGAAATATGAGCGCAGGTAAATATTTTTCTGTAAATGTAGTAGTCTAGCATTGTTCATTGTAAAAATATTACCCTTCCCTGAAAAAAGGAGTGTTCTTTCATTGAAGAAAATGACCCTCAATACTCTACATTTACTTCAGTCTTTTGGTCCTGAGTATTAGTCCAGTTTTGAAAGGAATTCACAGAATTTCCATTCCTTGTTTGCTGGTTGGATTCACAGACCAGCTGCTGCACACCAAGTAGTCTCAACCCACATGCACAGTAGGGACATTCTGCCATGGAGACTGCATTAAATTTAGGCTGAAATAAAACCTATGGTCTATGTAAGGCCTGAGATTTAAAGGCTTCGATTCACTTTTACACTCCTATTTCCCTGAGTTACTTCCCTCTGTAGACATATCTAGATCTGTCACACGTAAATTAAAACATATGGGAGGGAGCTTTTTGGTTGTATTTGTTTTGTTTTGTTTTTAAAAGTAAAGAATATCTGTAGTGACACATTTTGTAAAATTATACTGATGAGTTACCATAGTAATAAAATGTGTTACAACAACAGAAGATTTTATGGCAGTTTGTATCTTGGGAAGGCTAAATATTTTCCTCTTGCAAACACTTCTGGAAATTTGACTGTTTCATTGAACAACTTATGGTCGTAAAATCAATGCTGGTTACAGAGTGTTACAGCTTTGGAATAGTGCACTGGTTTATATTTTGGTCTTAGATGTTCTAGACCTACTCAGTATTGAATACGAAATGTAGCATTTTGAGGATCAGAAGCATGTATAGAACTTTATAAATCACCTGCTTTGTTATGTTGGTAGTGCAAGTGGCAGCATGTTTGCCTGTTGCATAGAAATATAGAAAGTAATTGGTTTATGTTGTCAAGAAGTTTTTGGGATGCATTTACTTTCATAGATACATTTCTTCCTAGATATTCTGAAAGGCGATACGTTTCTGGTCATAAAATAAGCTTATGCAATTGCTAATGTTTTGTATATCTATATGATATGCCCTGTATATCTACTTATGACATCAACATCATGCCTAATCCTCTGTTTTTGTTGGAAAGAAAAAAAAAAGTGATTATATAATTAATCCTTGGAACAAAACAACAATGTAATTCAGCCATGTATAAGTCTTTTCTATACTAGGGAACATCAAATGGCAGCATTCAGCAGATGCCATAAAGATGCTTTATACAATGTCTGAGAGCAGTTTCAGATGACCTTCATGGCATGAGTATCTGCTCAGTATCAAAGAAGACTCAGCTCCTTTTTCAGGTGTTTAATCCCAGAACCAAGCTTTCAGATTCAGCCTGAACGATTTGAGCTAGCTTTGGACCTTAGTTGATTTCTAGGCCATTTACTGCTTCCTGTAAGTGATAAGACTTTTTGCTTTAGAGTGATTTGTTTGTTTTTCTTCTGGAAAGACTGAGAGATGCATACATACAGTTGGTAGTTCTTGGTTTTATTTTAACCATAACTTTAATGATCTACCACTGAAATCAATGAAAAAAGTGCCATTAAATGAAGGATCCGGTTTCCTTTGAAGACATTTTGATGAAGGATATGAAGAAAATTTCCACAAAAAATATGTCCCAGATAGATTATGGATTTAATCTTCATTTTTATGACCTATACTGGGATTATTTTATCTGAATAATCTTTCTTCAGAATGATTCTATTTAGAATAAATAATAATAATATATATAATATATAAATCAAACAAAATATCCTAAAAAAAATTATTTAAGATTTTGGAAATTATTGCATCAACTGAGGATCTGTAGTCTTACATTTAAGTCTCGTGGAAGAACAGCTCACTGTGATAATTTATTGTATCTTCTATATTTCCTATAAAAATGATCAATAATTATTATCATCACAATTTAATAACATAACATGAGTTCTTAAGCATAAATTATAGTAACAATTATGAGTTCAATATGTAACAATTCATAAGAAATACTTTCAGAAAACAAACAATGTAATTATGAAGTTTGTTTGTATAATTAAGAAAACATGAAAAAAAAAAACCACACACACACAAAAACTTGACAATAGAAAAGGCACCAAAAGAACATGAAAGTAATTTGACTATATGAGGATACATTTATCTGAGTGCTTCTTGTTAATTCTTTATCTTGAATTACATGGAGCAGACAATTTGGAATAGAGGAAAGAAGAATTTGAGCACAATTTCTCAGCAGTAAAATGCAGTGAAATGCCTTATCTGTGTGAAACTGGCATCCATAAAAGGCTTTTATAGTTACTGCCTAATTTACTAATCAGTCTAAAATAATTTCACTGCCATTGAAGAGAAACTAACAGGAAAAAAAATACAAAGGAAAACATATTTTTACTTTTTATCATTGCAACTAATATAGGAAATGATTGTTTCTGCAGTGAGATGGAATGAGTGGACACTGTCTTTTGCACAACATTAAATACTGTTGAAGATAAAATCCAGAAAACTGTTTAAAAAAGTCTCATTATTCATTTAACTTTTGTCTTCTGTAAGGCAGTTCAGAAGAGAGAAATTAAAACTAACAAAAAAATCGTAACAATGTAGTTATATTGGAAACAAATGTTTATTTTTCTTTGTAATTTTCATACCAAAAATTCTGGGAAAATGTTGTTCTTGGGACAATAGATGATTTTATCATCTCTCCTGTATTTAAAATGAAATCTATTTTGTCAATACCTAGATAATTCATCTATGTTACAAAGCAAGCTGACCTGTCCAAAGCTCCTCTCTAGCTCCCTTTCAAAATTTACAGAACCAAAGTAGCCAGATCTCTTTCTTACAGAACACTTTTCAGTTTCTCTAAGTATTTGGTTTGCAGAAAACTCAGAAAATAGTCATTTTATTCCATATCCTGATGTGTAGAATTTACAGAGCAGTCTGATGGAGGGCTGAAAAAAGGAAGGAAGAAACATATTTTTAGTACAGAGACTCTTCAACTGTTGTATTGTAATCAGTAGCCATTTTTATCAGTGAAGTATCTAAGAGGAACAGAGTTTTCAAAAACCCTGATCAAAATAATCTCCTCCTTTTGTCTCTTATGTTATTGTAAACATAATGCCTGTGGGAGGCAAGAATGAAAAACAAAACAAAACAAAAATATATTTAAAAAAAATTCTGTAGGGGATTTTTAGTTCTTTATTTCACACTGACATCAGTGTGTTTTACTGCTGACTTTAGCAGAAGCAGTTATATGTATTCAGAAAGGGATACACCTACCCAGTCTCCAACATCTAGACATCTTTCTAGACATCCGTTAGTCAAGAAGAGTCCCATTAGGGGAGAATGGAAACCTACTAAGGTTGATGAATTTGATGTATGTTAGACATTGTTTGTAGATAAGTAGAATTGTCCCTAGAAATTTGTGTTCCTTTTTATTTACCATAAGATGGAACCAGATAATTAGATTAGATTAGGCTTGTTACAAATGTATATATTTTGTTCAGATTCATTTTCATTCTGCTCCCACTCATGGTACATAGAGAAGCTAAAGCATCAGTCTGGAAAAAGGGCTCCAACTTACCTCTGAATTGTAGGAGAGGAGATGGCAGTTCATCTGGCAAAGCCATACATGTAGGAGAAAGAATTCTATGTACTGGTTGAGGTTATGCACCTGCATATTTCTACTTTCTGCCTGTGTGTCAGAAGTTCTTTATCTCGTGACTTTCCAGAAAGTGTTTATTAGTATTTCAAATATAGCATGGATTCTAAAAGTTTAAATATGAAGGAGATTGTTCAGGTGATCGTGTTGTAGTGCTGTTGATAGAATACAACAAAAACAGACAGGAAAAGACAGTGTGGGAAGGGCAGCTGAGAGTTCTTTTCTTCATTAGCTAGTGCTCATCATTATGTGATTTTTTTTATACAGCTTAACATTCCAAAGGTAAGTTAAAGAAGACAGGGAACTTTATGCATTCATAACCACCTAGTCAGTTACCATTAGTTCCAGCCCTCATCCAAAAGTCTGGGGCTATTAAAAAGAAGTAATTTGCTACTCATAAATCCTTACAGAGTGTATAATAAGGAATAATAATAATAAGGTAAGGCGGAAAGTTGCATTGAGATGGGAAAACAAAGTAGCAATATTTCTAAATGTAAGAATGAAAAATAATACCCATTACCCATTTTTGGTAATAGTACCAAAATTACTAAAATTTTCTACGTTCTGATGTGAAATATTCATTATCCTTATATTTTCCTTACCAAACCAATAAACTCCACTCACAGTTCAGGGCTTGTGAACAGGGCAATCTCAGGATCCCAAAAGACATTTATGCAAACAAGTACTTAATCTCTCATCTCTGCATGTATTCTCTGCAACTTCACCAAAGGTCTACATTGAATAACATGAAAGAGCTACTTTGCATCACCTCACATGATAAGTTCCTCCTGGTAGCAGAGGAACGCCAGGACTAACACCCAGAAGAGGATTCTTGCCACCACGAGGAAGATTCTTTCCCTTCGTCTTTCAGTTCAGTTCTGCATACACTATTCTCATATTCTAGTATATTCAGAAATGTCCTTGTAGAAAATTCATAAACCAGCTTTTATGGTATCTATGTTTTCCTCTGTTTGACAGTAGTTGAGACCACTCTTTTTCTTTCTGGTGCTTCTTAGACTTCTGATTCTAACAAAGAATCTCCGTGGTCATTCCTCCTCCCATTCCCTAACTAAAGGGAGTGGAGTGCTCCCTAACCCTGAGGACTTCGAATGTTTATGCCTATATAATTATATATTCCAAGTAAATAGTTCATAAACTCAATAAATTGAGTTGAAAGAAGAAAATGTATAAAAAAATCGGGAATAAGTAATGTCACCAGAAAGGTTAACAGAAAGAGCTGGAAGGCTGAGCTTGGAAATGGGGTTTTGATTTCAATAAACTTAGAGTCAGAGAGAGTGAGAGAGGACAATTATAGGAATAGAATAAAGGATTTTTGTCTTCTTTTTCTTGTTTTTAAGTATTCATGATTTCATCTATTTAGAGATAAAATGCTGTTTTCCTTTTAAATATCGGCAGTAAGATTTTAATTTTAACCAGGAAATTCATGGCTTTGAAAGAGATAAAAGTACTCTAATGATTGTAGAATCACAGAATCATAGAATCATTCAGGTTGTATCCCAAGCACCACTCCTTTTGTTTTGAGTGCAAAGTAAAATGACATCTTGCTGGACTGCAAATATGTCATCCTGTCCAATAAATACTTTATAGTATTTGTTCTATTTTAGTGCATTGCCATTCTTCTGTTATAAACCTAAACTGTTAATTAATAAAATTGTGTTGAAAAACTACCCTTTGATTTTGTCACTACATGCTATGAATTTGATTGGCAGTGTACTGGGGAGCTGGGCAGAATTAGTATAATATTTATGTTCCATTATACTGTCTTCAAAAGTCATAAACAGGACTTTTAATACATGTCTTTAACTGGGAGTTCAGTCTAACTAATCTGTTTTGCATGTATTATTACATACAACCAAGGATTTTTTATTGTTAATGGAAGTCCTGTGTGATCACAAAAGACTAGTCCAGAAATATTTCGAGGCATAAAATATTCTCATAACTCTTAATTGTTGTAATTAGGGTTCACTGAGGTAATTAGGTATAGCTATTTCATGAGATGAGACATTGTACTATTCACCCCTTCTTCATTCAAAAAATTTATAGCAACAGAATATATTTACATTATTTGCAATATCCTAGTAGTATACGGTTTCCATTTGTATTTTCTCTTTGCTCTTCTCAATGAGCACTTCAGGCAGAGACTTGTAATGAGGCTCATTCTCCTAAACCTGGTGAAGATATACTTAGTCAAGCTGTGTATACTGTTAATCATGGACTTTGTGAAAAAGAACACAGACTGTACAAAAAATAGAATAAAACTGTAGCTGAACTATCTTCTAGTCTAGAATAGATGCCTCTCCTCAGCATTTTCTATTGATGAGTGTAAGTACATCATTTTTCAACTTATTTTTTTTAACTTTTTTTTCCTCCTCTCTGAAGGAACACAAAATTTGAGGCTGAAGGTTTCATTTGTTTACAAGATTGTTAAAATCTTTGCTACTGAAATATTTATCAGTGTGACAGCAGCCCCTTTGCAGAAATTCTCCTCTTTATGATTTCACATAGTTTCCCCTCTGTTGTGTAAAAGCAACTGAGGCATTATGAAAATTAAGACAATATAGGAAACAGAAGCTAGAAAGAAATAAAATGTCTTGCTCTAGATGCATTGTGTTTTCCTGCTCTGGCATTATGGAAGATTAAAGAACCCTTTGCATAGACTCATTTCTAAATTGATTTTTTTTCAATATTTCCTCTCTCTCTCTCTCTCTCTTTTTTTTTTTTTTTTTTTTTCCAGTTCATTTAAAGTGAGAAACTTTAAAAACTAGAGATACTGTCTTATAGTTCAAACCTGTAAAGTACAGACTGTTGCCTAAGGACTGCTTGATTTCAACTGACTTCAAAGGGAATTGAAATTTCTCAGCCTCACACTGGTTCCTTGGTTCTTATGTGAAAATTTTTAAAGCTGCTTAAGATCCTAATTCCCATGAGAACAATTAAACCTAAACAGCTTTGGGTATCTGGACTTGACGCTAAAGTCCAGATCCAGCTTACAGTAAATAAGTAATTAAGTAAGTAAATGATCCTTTCCTTGAAAAACAAAAACAAACATACAAAACAAGAATCAAATGACTAAACAAACAAACAAACAAAAAACACCACAGACCTCTGTCGGTGATTTAATGTTTCAGGTTGGGCCTTATCTAACCATTATAAAAATACTTCCTTGCTTTTAAGAAAACACGTCTGGACTCTCTCATCATGGGTTTTGTTGCTGTCTCCGGTGAAAACGCACTTTAATGATAAAATTAATGCAAAACAGCAGTGAAATGTAGCTCAAGTTACTTTCCCATCAAACATAACAGAAAACAATGGTTCTGGGAATAATGAAAATGTGATATTCAGCATTCTTGAGTTTTCAAGTACAGATGCTCTTAGAAACAACTGAAGCACAAACAATTCTGTCTGAATTATTATGTAGTATACAATTGCAATATCTACTCTAAGCCCATTCAAGTCAATGGAGTTTCATCTGGGATGAATTTGACCTATTCTGTATATGATTTCAATTTTCTAAAATTTGTACAGTTTGACAGTCTTTACATAACTTTTAACATTATTACATTTTTTTTTTTTTTTTGCCTAAGGGATTGCTTTTTTTTTTTTTTTTTTTCCTTGAAGAGAAATGATAAAACAGGTGATTGCTCTTCTCCATTAATAGTCATCCTTCTTTAAATGACCTTAACTTATAAAATTTTGCTTCTTAGATATTTTGAATAGAGGTTCTTTGACTATAGTGCACTAAAAGCAGAAAAAAATGCCCATTTTTTAATACAAGGGAATACCTTCTCTTCAGGGAAGAACAGCCAAAGGAAGGCAAACATTACTTTTCACACAAGTCTTCCATATATTTTTCTCTCTCTCCCTCCCTAAGAAATTGATTTTATTATCATGATGGAATACTTATCATCACCTAATTTTGATTGGAGACTTGTTCACTCACTGATTTGCAATATTTCACCTTCCATCATTTAATTATTCTACTCCAGGTGAGATTTAGTTAGTTATTAGGTACTGTACTGGGTCTGGCTGGAATGTTAACTTTCCCGGCAGCAGCCCATACAGTGCTGTACTCTGTACTTGTAGCTGGAACAGCAGTGTTATCACACCAGTGTTGTGTCTACTGCTGAGCAGCAGTGGCACAGCATTGGGCCTTTCTCTAACACTCCTAGGGGGTGGGCAAAAAGTGAGGAGAGAAACATCACTAGGGCAGCTGACCTAAACCAATCAAAGGGATATTCCATACCATGTGGTGTCACACTCAGCAATAAAAGGTGGAAACAGGAAGAAGAGGGGAGGGGTGGGCTCTCGTTGAGAAGACGTCGGTCCTCCTCTCGAACACCGGCTGCGTGCGTTGAGGCCTTGCTTCAAGGACGTGGTCAATCATCGCTCATTTGTGGGAAGTAGAGAGTAATTTCTTTCCTCTGCACTTCCATATAGCTTTCATTTATTTTGTTTGTTTGTTTTCCTCCCTTTTTTCCCCTTTCCCTTTTATTTCCCCTTAGTTAAATTGTTTAGTTCATGGTAGTCTTTATTTAATTATTATAATTATTTCCCTTTAATTAAATTATCCTTATCTCAACCCGTGAGTTGTTCTTTGCTTTACTTCTGTAAAAGTGAGTGAGAGAGCAGTTGTGGGGTTTAGCTGCCCAGCACGGTAAAACCACCACAGGTACAGAGGAGTCTCTGATGTCCTACTAATTTACTTCCTTAAACGGACCTAAACGGACCTTCAGGAATTGGACATTTTTTTCATGACACCACAATAGCAAATGTTCATTTTATATTTCAATGGAAATAGAATTTATTCCTCCCCTCCCTCCTCCCCCTCCCTTTTTTTTTTCTTTTAATGTATATGTGAGATGCAAAATATATGCTATTGCTAGACATGAAAATTAACTCAGAGCTCTGGTTTACCTACCAGTCCATGTTGGTATTTAGAACGTGAGATTTTATGTAGCAAAGTTATTACAGGAAGGGAAGGAATTTAAAATCTAATTTCCTGGCCAATTTTATGTCCTGTTTACTTCCTTGCTTTCTACTTTCCATGAGACAACTGAAAAAAATGATAAAAAAGGTGGATTGGGAACATGATAACTTCTTAAAATAACTTGTTTCTTTGGGCAGGAAATCACCTGAAAAAAATGTTGCATCCTGCCTGAGCAGTTCCATTTACAAGTTGTGTGGTGCAGAAAGTAAAGCTTTCATCTGAACTGCACGTGCAGTACGACAAGTATGAACATCGCATTGGGAGGACTGGACTTAAAGCTTTTCTAGTTACCATTGTAAAGAATGACTTACAAGCATGATGACATCATTTTGTATCCAACATATCTATATCTTGAAGGTAAAAAAAAAAAATAAAAAATTATTCACTCAATGAAACCATGTGTGGAAGAAATGGACACGCCTTTAGGGCTGTTTATGGCACATATTAAAATAAAACAAGACTCCAGAATGCATCTTCTGTGCTGTTGAACCTGCTGCAATAGACAATGGCATAAATGCAAGGCAATATTTTAGCTAGGGCTAAAATTTATGAGGCAGTATTTAGATAGATTAGAAATGTTCATGATATGTTTGGCTAGCTGACATTTGAAGAGATATTTCATTAATTATGACAGGGCTGGCATTCCCATGACTATTTGTTTGTTTGCTTCCTTTTCCAGATTGTGGCTGCTTCTGGGTACGAATGGAAGAAAGTGGAAGACAGATGATCTAGGACAACCTAGTTTCCTAGCTATTGGAAATGAAAAATACATGTAGCTATATCTAGTCTGTAGGGATTTTCTTTCTTTCTTTCTTTTCTTTTTTTTCTTTCTTTTTTTTTTTAAGTATAAAATTGCCATGTATAATCAGCATCTGAATCAGTGGCTATTCTTTCTTTGTAAAGGTAGAGTGACTTTGAAATGCAGACTCCTCATATTTCCTTATTTCTCTGCCCTGGGCAGGCATTTATGGTTCAATGGGAACTAAAGCAAGAGGGAGTCTGAGTTCAAATTAGCTAGGCTTTCTGCTTTCTAAAGCAGCATATTTGTCTTCTTTCACAGTGCTGAACTTAAGCCAACTCTGGCCTTTTATGATTCCTGAAGGAGTTTTTCCCTGAGCACCTAGTTGTGAAAAGTATTAAGCATACACCACTCAACTGAAGACCAGTACCACCTGTTATATAAAAAAGGTTTCAGAAAACCTGATTATATTTAAAGTGTAATGCAGAAATAAAATCAAAAGACTGAAATTCAGGACCTGAATCCAGGTCATCCAATAACTCCTCTAACCTGTAGGCAATATTAGAAGGGTTAAAAAAAATTACAAAACTATTAAGAAAGTATATTTTTGTTGTAGAAGGAGAAGGGATAAAATTTGGAAAGAATCTCTTAGCAACAAAGTTTTTTGATTTGTCATTTTGGCTAATTATTTGAAACACAGTTTTTGTGGGCAAGGAACCTGATAGAGCCTGATAGACCAGTACCAGAAATATGTCAATTGAAGGTTGAAGATTTGCATGAGAAATAGTGTAGAAGTAATCAGGCCTTATTAATACAGCTACCTTACAGTGAGGAAAACTAAATTTCAGGGGATATATTTAGCTGTACAGTTTGTGTAATAAAAAAAGAGTAGGATACAACCAAGATTAAATGTAGGAGCTGCACAGTTACAAAATGTCTCACATAATGTGGTACCATGTTCTGTATCAACCAATTCCAATGATAGTTAGAGCCTAAAAGTTCCCTAATCTTCCTTTTATTCTTGTAAACTTGTTCCCATACATGTGGCTTATCATTAATCTTCACTTTTAAGTCTAGATTGTAACAGACATTAAACGGTTATTTTAAAGTGCTGTATAGGCACTATGTGTGTCTCTAAGGTAGAGGATGATTAGGGGGAAGAATTCAGCCCAAATGCTGCTGGTCTAAGGTTTAGTCAAATCACAGGATACAAATATCAATAACTAACCTCCTTCTAGCCCAGAGTTACACAAATTACACACAAATCAACTGCATCAGAGAGTGCTTTTATTGAAATTATTAGTTCTGTGGTTCCAAACTGCATAGGTGAAGTTATGCTCTAATGTACATAATCAGATTGTAATTGTAACTCAAAAAGAACTCATGTGAGTACTGTTATTTTCTGTCCTGGCATTAACCAAATCCATAAACTTATGTTCCCCATAAACTTATCCAATATACATACCCCTCTGATTCAAATGAAGAGGAAGATGTTTGCCCACGGCAACCTGGTGGCTAGTTTGTTTTAGGGCACAAAATAACAGAAGAAATTTTCTCTTTAAACAGAGATGCCTGCAAAATCAAGTTACCCGCAACTTCATGAAAAAAAAAAAAAAATATATATATATATATATATCCCTCTGCCAAAAGAGAGGTATGCACATGTCTATTTCTGTTTAATTCAGGATTTGTGCTTTGGTCATGTCTTTGGTCTCTCCTAATCACTTACCTTGGTAATATTCCAGCTCCAGGTCTGGCCTTGTCATGCTGATATTCTCAGTGACACTGACCTTTCTTGTCCTCACTAGCCATCTAATTTTCTCAAAGAACTGAGCAGGTTCATAGGGGCAGCACCAATTACATGAATGCAAGACAGTTAAAAAATAAAAAATAAAAAATAAAAAAATCTCATTCTCATTCACATACAGAGTATCAAGGAAATTAATAGTCATACTGCACAAATAGGAATTCACTGTATTTATAGTCAAGAAAATAATAAGTTGTCATGAACCAGGGTGTTTTGTAAGAAGGGACCTTCTACATACTGTCAGTTTAACTGAATACTAACTGAGACTACTTGTGATTCCCAAGTCAGAATTCCATTAGGCAAACTCTTAAGCTGTATTCTGGCTGGCAATTTTAATGAAGTAGTCTTTTGGTGTTGCACCATCTTGTGTCTTGGTACTTCTATTGCTCAAACTTTAACTTTATAGCTGAACTAAAGGAAAAACAAAAACCAAAACAAACAAAGAAACAACTCACATAACTGGTAAGAATTCTGTAGATTTTGTGTGTGAGAGAGAATTAAAATGCATATATCTGACATCTCTGATGGCAACTGTGTTGTGAAGAACTTATGAAAAAAATAATGACTCACTGTCCTTTGTTCTTTAAATTCTACTATTGTCCACCACTATTAGACCTATTCTTTGTACCTGAGAGAACTTCAGATTTTAAGAACCAGGTCCCTCATATCCCTGCATACTTTGAGTCAGAAACATGGGCAGGTTACAGCCCAAATAACTTCTCATCACTGGCTTTTTTATAAACTGCTGTGTTAGGTTCTCTTGCATATAGTTACCAAAAAGTGCATCAGAGAGATGAGGGGATCTATATTCATGGGATGTGCCATTGTAGCTTCCCCATATATGCCAGAGAGTGTGCAGGTTCTCATAGCCCCTATGCCAGAGGCAGCCCTTTTCACAGAATCTCAAGTCCTCCACTAAACCATATCACTAAACTCTACATCTAAATGTCTTTAAAAGACCTACAAGGATGGTGACTGAACTACTTCCCTGGGCAGCCCATTCCAATGCCTAACAACCCTTCTGGTAAAGAAGTTTTTCTTAATATCCAACCTAAACCTCCCCTGGTGCAACTTTAACCCATTCCCCCTCATCCTATCATCAGGCACGTGGGAGAACAGACCAACCCCCACCTCACTACAGACTCCTTTAAGGTACCTATAGAGAGTGATAAGGTAGCCCCTGTGACCTAATTTGACCTAATTGTGTTAAAAGTGGGCAAATTTGGATGATAGTTATCTTCAGCTCCCTCTGAATGGAGTGTGGACCTCAAGAAGAATTTCAGCCAGCATTAAGGGTGTTGCTGCATTTATTTTTTAAGCATTTCTAAGCACAGTCATACTGAACTGCTTACAGATAATTTATGAGTTGGAAGATTGTAACGTGTATTTGTGAAGCATATCTTTCACGATGTCTGAAGCGCTAAGCTACCTTTACAAGAAGTGACTGCCATAGAGATGGCAGAACAAGAACATCAGAATTTGAAATTATTTCTGAACCCAGTCCACAAACCCTCAATCTGATATTTTATTATGAAAGGACTTAAGCATCTTTAAGTGTCATGCTACATAAAACCCAATATTGAATGTCAATCCAGTTAAGCTGTCATCATGTTTACTTCTTTTCACAATATTGATGTTGATGAAAACAATGTTAAAATTAGAATAAAAGGATATTTGTATGTTCTGCTATACAAAGGAAATTCATCATTTTAGTCCTGATCATTATTCCTCATCATTAATATTCCTGACATAATAGGGAATTTGTAACTGGATGGACATTCAGCATGATTTATCTTCAGTAATGCTCAGGTGAGAGCTCAGGTGCTGAGACTGGCCAGATATAGATAAAATTAAAACATCTCATTTCACTTTGTTGAATTTATCCAGAAGATTTCATTTTAAACTGTGGAAACAGTAAATTGTTTTTAACACTGCAGGTCAGGACTTGTTGCCCTTTGACAAGGTGATCTGATATCTTCTTAAGTCATAATAGCTTCCATTGTGTAATATCTGATGAAAAATGTAGTCTTTCATGGACCCCAAAGTTCTCCAACAGTTGACCACTGGGAAAAGCAGCCTAAAATTGTTTTGCACTGTGAAATAATTTATGTTCCAAGGCTAAAATATTATAATTCAAGATGATGAGAAATTCCATATTCAAGATTTAGAAATTATTGAAAAAATTGATTTTGTGAAAAAAAAAAAAAAAGTAAAACGACAAAAGCAATTCTATTATTTTTTAATAGATACAGCTGTGGCTTTCTTCAGAATTATTTTGGTGTTTAGTATGTATTATTAGCAGAAAAATAGCAAGGTATTTTAACTGTTAAGTATATGTTTGAGATGAGTTAGTTTTTCAGTATTCAATAATCCAACAAACCAGAATATGTGGCCTTAGAAATAGTTGGTATCACATTCTAGTATGTGGTCATCTGAGGTTTTGATTCATAAAAGTAATGATGCTGAGTACTGCTGGATCCCTGTACAACGTCAGAAGACAGCTTTTGTTTGGGACTTACAAAAATTTGCTCACATGAAGTAATGATCAAGTTTACAGAAAAAAAATCAGAACAAAGGGAAACAGGGGCATCTTGTCCTCCATTCATTTCCATACCACGAGCACATTATATTACATGCAACTTAAGCCCCAAACGGTTTCAATGAGTAAGTCACTCAATATTTTCACTCTGTATTTTTATCTGAAGAATTTACTGGAATAATGACAAATCCAACAATTCTTCCTGTGCTAAGGTTATGTCATGACCACCCAGTGAAGAATTAAGCTCTCTTCACTTCTTTATTATTTAAGGATTTAAATATTTAATGGTGTTAAACAGACTGTTCCCTGTAGAAAATCAACAAATGATTTATGTTAGGGGCATAGTTCTTGCAGATTTCTAAGAAGAAACTGAAGCTGAAATTCTCAGAAGCAGATGTAGGACTTAATTTCAGCTCTCCAGTGTCTTAGAGGCTATTTGGAAAACTGTACTCTAAGATGTTATCAAAAAGAGCCAGAGCACTCAACTCAACGATGCCTATTTTCTGAAGCCAGGTAGAGTTGTAGAGGTTGGTTTCAGGAAAGGATTTTCAGATGAAAATATCGCTCCATTAAATAAATAAATAAGGGTATTTGCTTATTTATTATTTTCAGGGTTTCTGAGCTTTTGCCACACTAAAGCAGGTCTCTAAAGTATGTATCTGGAGAAAAACTCCGGACATTTCTGCTGATTTGCTGCAGTTGTAAAAAGCAGGAAATCTGTACTGAATTCAGTCCTAGGAGCACAGCTATTAAATCTTCCTGTAGCTTTTCAGTAATAAATATTGTAAATTTTAGACATGCTTACCAGGGAACAGACAAAACAGCTAGCTCCATGTGCAATGGGGGTTTCCAAGAAATACTGATTTACTGTAAATTCTGAAGAAAAATATAATTATTTTTTTCAAATAAAGTTTCAAGCTTTTCAAATTTACATTTTCCAATCTTTTGTCCATCAGCTGTAACCATCAGTACCAGCAGAACTGAAGTAGAACTGTAATTAGGACACTGAAAGTTGTTAATATACAGAGAGCCTAATCCAGAGACAATTAGTACTAGCTGGGTTTCTCTCATCAGCTTTTTGGGGTTTGCATCAAAGAAAGGTTCAATGAATGTGGCAGCAAGCATGAAAGTCCTGGCAGAAAGCAGGAAATAAATTTGTTTTATTCTTTGGGTATAATACAATGAATTAAGTTGCACTTTAGGACTATGAAGTGTGTGTGTGGTGGGGGGGACAACAACAAAACATCTTGAAAAATAGTCAGGGAATATTTTGTCTTTAATAAAAATTAGGTAATTAAACAGCCTGGCATCTCTGAAGTTCTGCCTTTCAGATTATGAAAGTCATGTACTCCGAGGCAGTCATCTATGTGTAAGGAAAACAAGTGCTCGTAATGGTGTAGTTTGATGTCTGTGAGTTTAAATAAATGCAGAGCTGGAGTCTGACTCACTCTAAAACACTTTGACACTGCTTGGCAATGTAAAGGGGGCAAGAATGCGCAAAGCCCATCTTCTTAAATTCCTTTGATGATCCACTTGAATTCAAAGGTAAATTTCAGTAGAACCGTAACATTGCTGTTTCATGTTTGCTTTCAGTATTCTTTCAAGTAATTGAGCCTTACTGGCAGGAATAAATACAAAAGCAAGCATTAAGCTCAAAGTCTTTAAAACTCAAACAGTACAATGTGAAACATAATAACAATTTCATAAGAACCAATAAATAAAACAACAAATTTCTCATAAACTACTTATATTGCACAATTCAAACAGAAAACAAGCTTGTAAAAAAGCAAAAAATAAATCGCCAATCATTTCAAATGATAATGCAGTTCAGAACACCATCAACGTAAAGAAAAAAGAAAGGTTAATTATTGTTAATTTAACTAAATATTTAACAACATTTTACCCTCTGAATAAGCCCTTCTCTTCACCTCTAACCAGGAAGAGATGAAAGAAATTTGACTTGACAGAGATAGCTGTCAGCTTCTTCTCGTACTGTTTTCATGGTGAGGTGACTGTCCTTTAAAGGATATGCTCTTGATAGGGGCTTAGTTGTGGACAAATTTGGATATGTTGGCATACTGTAATTCATGTAACTGCATATCACCATCATGGAAGTTAGTAATTCAGATTTTTCTTCTTACAGCTTCTCCTAAACTGTTTTTAATTGTTTTTAACACCTTCAGCATGTGCAGATAAAAAGTCAGTGATGGTTAAATACCTTCATTATTACTCAGTACTGTGAAGAAAAGATGTATTTAGCAGATATAATTGATAAAATATCTTGTAAACTTTTCCATTATTTCAAAGTCCTAGTAACCATATCTGTATTTTAAATCCTTCTACAAAACTCAGAAAAACTATGCAGTTGTACTTTAAGTAGTATTTTTTTCTAATGAAAAAAAATAATGATGTGAGAACAGCACAGGTTTCCAAAAGTGAAATGTAAAAGTACAGGCAAAAAGAAAGCTTCCAGCCTCACAGCTATTCTCAAGACACCAATTGTCATTAATTGTAGTGCTTTATACTATTTTAAAGTTTTAATATAGAATACACTTATTCTATTATCTTTCTATATGTACTTGAAAATCAAGCAACACTTTATGATCATAAAAAAATACTGGGATCAATGACTGCATTTGTGATACAAATATTTGTACAACATATATTTATTAGTCTGCATACATAAAAAGATTTTTGTGTTAGCATATAAACATACACATGTGCATACTGAACATGTATTATTATTGTAAATTATCTGATTTATCAGATAATTTTCTAAAATGTATTGCCTCCACCACTTACATAACAAGATATTAAGAGGCAGAAGTTATTTTATATGGAAATAAATGCTATAGAAAGACACCAGAATAAATAAATAATAAAAAAGTAGATAAGAAGGAAAAATAAATAATAGGTACAAATATCAGAGGTTCAGCTGAGAAATGGAATAGTTTTGGTTATTCTTTTCTAAATCCTGTTACAGAGTTATCCCTCTCTGTTTTTTGTTTGTTTGTTTTGTTTTTGTTTTTAATTATTATGATTATTTGTGGTTAAATCCAAATTCAGATCTAATGTACTATTTTAAAATAACCTTTGCCATTCTCATAAGAACATTTAGGTAAAAGCAAAGTAAATTAAATTCCAAATTCATTTGCTATTTCTGTTACAATTCACTTGTTATTTATCACTTCAAACATAAAAAGCTTCTTGTTGAGCTGTATGTGTTCACAGCCAAAACCTAAACAAAGCAAAAATCAAAATCAGTAGTAATAAAAAAATACGCACGCAATTTCACTCAAACTCTCAGCTTGCCAGAAATATAAGTGGCAGGCATTATAATGTCTCAGTGGGGGAACAATTTTAAAATACCAATCTTCAATACCCTTTTATTTCTACTGTTTTTATTGTCTGGCTATTTTTGCTATAAAACTGTACAACTAGTGCAGAGTACCATAGGTGACTGATCCAGTGTGACCACACATACATTACATCACACAGTCTTAACTCTGCAGGTGTATGCCAGATATGCAGAGTCCAGTGCTGTATGCCAATATATATTGTTGGCTGCTAAGCTGTCGATGAGGACTTCTTAGTTAATCTTAGTGGCTTGACATATAATAAAGTTTATTACTATATTTCTGCTAGCCAATACTATACTGCTAGCCAGATACTATAGTCTCTTCTATTTTCTAACAAAATCTCTAAGTCTTTCAAAAACCTAATATTCCTTTAATGATTAGAAACAAACATCTTAATCAACTTAAATTACTTGGGCTCCTGAGAACTTACTCAGGTGCTCACTATATAGATTCCATTGCCTCATTTTCTTTTGTTGGAGAAGCTTATTAACACCTTCAAATCCTTCATTAACAGCTTCTGGGAAGATTGTCTTTACATTTCTATAGCATTCCTGTCTGTTGATGCTGTTTGACAAGCAACTTGCTTTGGCAGCATTTCATAAGAGTGGAAAAAAAAAAAAAAAAAGAGGTGACTTTTCTAGGCTTAAAAGAGATGCAGTGGTTGGTTTCTGTCTCTCCCCCCCCCTTTTTTTTTTTGCTAAGTGTGTATATTATATGCCAGGTATGTGTATATATATAATATGTGTATTTTCTCATTTGTTTGTTTAATTTATGCTTTAATCTGCTTTCAATTGAAAATCCATTTTAAATTACAGGGCATGTAGTAGAACTCAATGAATCTTTTGAAGTACATCAAGTCTCAAAAATATAACTGGGATCAAAGATAATTATAACAACAGGACCTCTGCCTTAGGTTTGGTTACAGCGTTAATTATGAACCATAGAATGGCTTGGATTGGAAGGGACCTTAAAGATTATCCAGTTCCAACACCCCTGCCATGTGCAGGGATGCTACCCATTAGACCAGGTTGCTCAAAGCCCCATCCTGGCCTTGAATGCTTCCAGGGATGGGGCATCTACAGTTTATCTGGGCAACCTGTTCCAGTGTTTCACCACACACCACTCTCAGTAAAGACTTTCCTCTGAATATCTAATCTAAAACAGCCCTCTTTTAGCTTAAAGCCATTACTCCTTATCCTATGCCCCTGAAAAAGAGTCCCTCTCCAGCTATCCCATAGATCCCCTTTAGGTACTGGCAGGCCACTCTAAGGTTTCCCTGGAGCTTTCTCTTCTTCAGGCTGAAGAACCCCAACTCCCTCAGCCTGGCTTCATAGGAGAGGTGCTCCAGCCTCATCTTCATGGTCCTCCTCTGGACTCATTCTAATAAGACCACGTCCTTTCTGGGTTGCTTCCCCAGAGCTGAATGCAGTACTCCAGGTGAGGTCTCAGAAGAGCAGAGTAGAGGAGAAGAATCACCTCTCTCAACCTCCTGGTGATGTGTCTTTTAATGCAGTCCAGGATGTGGTTGTCTTTTTGGGCTGCTGACCTTCTATTGTTTAATCCTCATACTCTCACTTATATAATTTACTTATATTAGGAAAATTAAAGTTTCCCTTTGGAAGATGCTCTGTGGCAACTTGGGTTTGGACAAAAGTCTGGCCATTAGAAAGGAGGAGTCAGATAACTTCTTCTCATTCAATGCATTCAGCATTTGTCTCGCTTCACCAAGACACATAATAAAAGAAGCAAAAACATCAACATTTTTTCATGACTGGGCAGTGGGATATAAAAAACAGCTCGCCTTCTTTAGCTTCTTTTAAATGAATGGTTAATCTAAATAGAATATAGCTCTTGAAATGTGGATGATGATAATCCATATATTTTAGATAAATCCCAGACTAATTTTTCTAATGTAAATTCCTCATTTGTCATCCTAAACTACTCAGCTGTTGCTCAAGGAGTAGATAAAGATAGTGTATATATATATAGTATATAATATATAGATATAGTATGCATACAGTGTATATATATATATAGTATATACAGGTAGTATAGATTATATGGAATTAACTTATTTGTTACTGTTAATCTTATCTCAGTTCTTATCTCAGGACTTTCTCCTCATCAGAATGGCCATCCCATTCTTCTTTCAGTGATATGTATCTCTGTTTAAAAAAAATAAAAAATATCTGGGGGGGGATCTTCATGCACTCAACTCACATAACTCTTCTTCCTGTTCATTACTGTTCAGTTTAACTTAAACTTTATTCTCCTACTTAACTTTTGTAGCTCTTTAATTTTTATGCTGCTTAAACTACACCTCTCTTCTGAATATTTTACTTATTATGCTTGAGCATACTGCATCAAAATAATCCTGCTACATCAAGGTTACTATAAACTACTTACAGATGTTCTACAAAGGTTTATGCAAGTGTTTTATTTCATATAACTTAAGCAGTACTGTTTACCTCAGTGGGATATGTCACTATGCAAAAAGATAAGCCCATAGGCTTATCTTTACAGATCTGAAACCAAAGGTAAGAAAAAAGGCTTTGACCTTCCTGGATCTAAAAGTCTCTGTGGTGCTTAGTGTTCCAGTTGCTTCAGCTCAACTTTCCTTCAATTTTATAGTGAACTCACAAACTGACATACCTTGGGGCTCAGGAATATACATAAAAGCCATGCCTTCAAAAGTGAGCAGTTTTCTTCTTTTAGTTTGTTTTCAAGACTTAGTATCAAATACTGTCTCATCTGTAAATCTGACTTAACTCAGTGGAGATACTCTTAGTGACAGTTTGACATGAAAGGCAAAATTTTAGCCCTCTGTTCTAGTCCCCCACTGGAAATTGATTACCCTGTATTCTTAACAAAATAAGCATACTATCAATCTGTTTTCACAATTGTACTTACTACACTCACTAGAGAGCATTTCATACCCACACAAGATGTTTTACTCATTTATGACCACATGAAAGCCATACTAGAAATCCATATGGATTTCTCTAGAACATAACTCCAAACTCTTTTCAATCAACTACTGAGCATGGATGGCTATGGAGATGAGAAAAGGCTCATGGCAGTGATGAACTAAAATCACATTATCATGAGAGCATACTTTTGATCTGATAGAAGATATTATATCAGGAGATAATTTATCCTGCAGGACACAAGAGGACAGTACAATTTCAAAGAGAACAGACAAAGAGTACTGTCTTGATTCCATTTGTTTTATAAGTAATTGATGTGTGACAGCAGAAATTTGTCACTGTTGGATGGTGTTCTACACATAAGCTTGGTTTAAAAAAAGGATGAAAATTTACATTGTGTAATCCAATGTAAAAAAAAAAATGCTCAACACTAATTACAAATAGACATTATTTTTAAGGACATTTTCCAGTCTGTCTTTAGAATTAACAGTATTTTTATGTGAGGCTTCAGAGATTAAAGCAGCAATTTCCACAACCACCTTCCAACAGCTGGTGCCCTAGAAAGCACCAATAGATAAAAATATACTGAACAGAATAAGGAATGGAGAGGAATGTAAAGCCAATTCATAAGGTCTGGATAACATTTTTGCATAAATTAAGCATCCTAGTATAGGTGCAATCAGCTATATGCACCCATAATCTATCATTTCAATATTAGTCTGCATTGGGTTTACATGGAAACATTTTGGTAATAGGGGAGCTGCAAAGGCAGCTTCTGTGAAAGAGGCTGGGGCTGTCCTCAAGTTGGACACATCCAATTCCATCTAGCTCCAAAAGGAGAAATCACCACTGGCCAAAGCTGAGTCCATCAGTGATGCTGGAGGCTCCCCTGTGATAACAAAATTAGAACCGTGTGAAAAAAAAAAAGAAAAAAGCGCTGCTCACAGAGGCCACCCCTGCAGCCACCATATTGCCAAACCCTTGCCACATAAACCCAGTACAGAAGGTTTTACTCAAAACCTTTTCTTATTTTGGTGAGAGTTTCTGGAATCCCAAGTGCTTCAGATTAGTCATTTTTAGCTCAATAAATTGGCATTTTTCAACAAATTTAATTTGTTAGAGGATTATTGAACAACACCATGAATATCACCTTCCAGACAGTGTGCAGTAGTTGAAGCTTTTCCATGAAAAGACTTGCATTTGTCTGTAAAGATACAATCTAGGATATACTAGAAATATTAATTGCCATAAAACCTTCTGCTATCTAAACATAGAGGAGTCATCAATGACCTTCACTTACTATGCCGTTAATAACTAAATGATTTTAACTACAGAATATTTGGTTAAATTTATATTAACTGATCTACCACCAAATTCTTTACTAAAGGCAGTATAAAATTCTCCAAAAATCCTCCAGCCATAAAACGTACGGTTTATAAATAATAGCTATTTTTAACAGTTCTTAATGTCATGGATCCCTTTGGAAAATCCAAATATATATCTATTTTCCCCATAGACTTAGTGCTAAAAGAACATCTAAAAGGACAACACCATTAACCAAGCAGGTAACTGGGCCATGAAAACAACCGAGGATTAAGTGAAGCTTAAGCCCATTAGATATTTTAAATGAGTTTTAAAGTCCACTAAATTCAAATAATTTGTAGTTCAAAAATTCTCAAAGTTAGTAATAAGCAATGTTTCAATATTTATTTATTTAATAATTATTTCAATATTTATTGAAATATTTAGTAACTGTTTTGTCAGAATGATATTCCACCATTTTTGGTCATGTTGCTGTTAGCTTTAGTGGATGAGGAGGAGAGGTTGTATGAGAAATCCACTATTAACTTTGGTTAGAATTCGGATCCTACTATGATTTCTTATGAGCAACAACTGTAATGGTACTGATCCTTGAAACTTAGGCCGTTTCCCAGTCTTGCCCCATACCAAGTATATGTTGAATATGATTTCCTAGTGGAAAGAAACTTTTCTGCCGTAGCATAGCATCTTTACCATGGAATAAAAGCCAGTAGCTGAAGAATATTCCCACTATCATTTGTTACTTAATATATCTTTTAATGGGATGTTTGGCAAGTGGTTTAAGGATCACTCCAAATCTAGGCACAGTTTGCTGGTCCTTTAAACTCACCTCTGCATTAGACAAGCATTAAAGTAGAAGTAGGTAATTAATCTTTAGAAATCTAAAGATTAACCAAGATAAAGCACTACAGTGCTTAGAGAATATATATATATATAAATAAAAAAGCAACAATTACACTTCAGGTTGTCTATCTGTTTCACTTAGCTAACAAGCTGTAACCATGCTGACATGATTTACTGGCTGGAATCCATTTGTATGGCAAGACCTGCAGGTTGGTTATTGCTTTATCTTGAAGGAGATCTAGACTGTGGGATGCATTTGTCACTATACAAAACCCCTTTGCTTTTTGCAGGTTCCATTCAGATTCAGACATTTGTCCTTGCTGCACCACAACTCTGCGGTAGTTCATCACTTAATCGGGATGTCAGTTTGTAACATTGTGCCTATAGGTTTATTGACTGCCCTTCTTGCCCCAACCTGAGAAGTGCTAATGTCTCTGTCTAGACAATAAATAGAAAGTGCTAACATCTCAACCAATATTAAGTTTAAGAAATTCATTAAGTTATTTCTTCTAAATTCTTCTTCCCAACAAGGTTCAGGTTTTGGTATACAGACTTCTGTTTATATAAACTTATAATTCATATAAAAATACCTTGACAATCACTACTTGTAAAGTCATGTGTCAGGAAATGTATGTAGATCATTAGAGCATGCTTGAGAATGAACACAACAGTGAACTAACTGTTTCAGGAGTAGTGGTAGTCTTGGGATAAGTGCCCATAACTCTGGCTATGAGGTAGTCTCTGATCTATTTTGCATGATCTGTAACAAAGAATTAGAGGTTAAATTATTATTTTCATAAAGTCTGAACATCATTTCAGTCTCTCAGGGTTGGTATGAGTTAATTTCTTAGAGATCACTGCCTGTATTTCAGGAATACTAATATAATTCCTTAGGATCATTTTCAGAGCTTTGTACACGTTTACTTGAAACAAGGTTAATTTATATATGATCCTTCTTTGATATGATCTAAGCCTGTAATGGTCACAGAATCACAGAATGGCTGAGATTTGAAAAGATGTCTGGAGGTCATCTGATCCAACCCCCCTACTCAAGCAAGGTCACCTAGAGCAGGTTGCTTCTGAATGGCTTTGAATGTCCTTTGCCTAGGCCTTCTGAATTTTGCTTGCTATTTGGTTCCCTGTACTCTGTTCTGAAATCTAGATTGTTAAAATTGCTATTATGAGTTTTTAATATAAAACTTCAGATTTCTGCAGGTTGTCCTTAAGAAAACAGAAACATGAAACAAAATAGACCCAATTAATCATTTTATTGTAGAAATAATTATTAAAAATATGAGGTGATACATACTAACTTTGTTATTTCAGCTATTGTGTTTAAAAAAAGGAGAAAAAAATGGCAAGAGTTTTTCATAATTACGAACTTTGAAGCTAGGGGAAAATCATACCCATGATGCATTTGATACTTTAAAAATGCACCACTGAGCTGGCAGCTGCAGAAGGCAATGCCAACCCTTCCCTGAGAGGTGTTCCAGCTCGGAGCGCAGCCCTTGGGCAACTTTACCATGCATCTGTGTTCCTCCAGCCATGAGGAGATGAAGTTTCACAGTGAAGAGGCAGTAGTTCCAGCACGCTGAACAAAGAATGAAGACCAAAGAAATGGTCCCAATCTTGACAGAGCATTTGTCACAGCTGACAGGTTGCTCTGGGAAACCTGAACACCTATCGTTTGTATCAAACCACAGAGACTGTGAGAGGTGTCCAAGCTGAGCAGCTCTGAGCAGCAAATCATTATTCACAAGGGTAGCTATGCACAGGCAGTTGCAGAAGTATTGGCTTAATTTCTCTGTTTCATTCTGTGTGCTCGTCCTGTGAGGATAACACTCGCAGAAAGTTTCTGACAATTAAAAAATGAATGTTTCTAAAGTGCTATGTAGGCGCAAAAAATTGCTGTGATTACTACAAAGCCTTCAGTGCCTGGGGACTTAGAAACTTTCAAGGGCTCCAGCTGTCTTCAGCATCATCTCTCACAGTGTTTCTAAATGCTGGCAACCAAAGAATACCTTCCCAGAAGCTGCTGGATCCTACTGCAGTGGTACAAGAGCCTTGGAGCGAAGAGCTGAAGGAAAAGTGGTCTACCCTGACAAACATTGCAGAGCCATTATCACCGCTATAGATGTATCCCTGAGCCACACTGAACTGCAGCTCTGGACCCCACTCACAGCCGAAGCATAAAAGCAGATAAGCAAAATTTATAAAAATAATCTCTTGGCCCTTTGTTATACATAATAGGAAAACATGAATCTGTTGTCCCTTTTTAATGTTTCCTTTAATTGCTTATTGTGCAGAATGAAAATAGGGTTCTCTGAAGTGTGTTTCAAACCCACACAACTATAATTTTAGAAGTATTATGCATTCATTTGCAAAACATTTTGTTAATGTTTCCCCTTTTAGTATGACACTTACAACAGTATAACTATCCAATGAGCTGTTGCCAAACATTGTAGACAATAAGATCAAGTTGATCTCTGTATAAATATTTCTGAAGAGAAAAAAGAATAGAAACACATAAAGATTGATGTATATATAGAAATTTGCACACATATAGACTATAGGCTTGCTTAATGAAAAGTATTTATAATTTGAAAAAAAAAATGTTTTAAAGAGTGGATAGAAGTTAAATAGACATTGGCATTTTAAACATACAATGATGGATTTCAAGAAATGCATCATTTTGGAATATACTCAACATTACATTTCATAAGTGATGTTCTTTTAAAAAACTTAGAATCAGATCATAAAGCATTTCTTAAATATTTTCTGAATTTTCTCTTTAGAGACAGAGATTGTTTTCAGAGAAATCATAGAATATCCAGTTGGAAGGGACCCACAAAGATTATGAAGTCCAACTACTGGGTTCCCAAAGGGCCATACAAAAGACAAACAGATCATGTATCTGAGGCATGTGCTGTGACCACTTCCCTGGGGAATCTGTCCCAGTGCCCGACCACCTCTTGGTGCAGAAGCTTTCCTAACACCCAGCCTCACCCTCCCCTGTCCCAGCTGCATGTCATTCTCTTGGATCCTGTCGCTATCCACGAGAGCAGAGCTCAAGGCCTGCCCCTCCACTCCCGTGGTGGGGAAGCTACAGGCCAACACGAGACCTCCCCTCAGTCTCCTCTTCTCTGGGCTGAACAAACTAAACTAAATCCACACCTCATATATCTTCCCCTCTAGACCCTTTGCCATCTTTGTTGCCCTCCTTTGAATACTCTCAAACAGTTTTATCTTTCTTGTACTGTGGCACCCAGAACTGAACACACTCAGGGTGAGGCCTTACCAGTGCAGGAGCAAGAGTGAGACAGTCTCTTCACTCGACCAGCTAGCAGTGCCATGTCTGATGCACCCCAGAGTACAGCTGTCTCTCCTGGCTGACAAGGCACACTGCAGGCTCATGTTCACTTGGTTGATCATACCCCCATATCCTTTTCTGTGGGGCTGCTCTCCAGCATCTTGCCCCCCAGTACATAGCACCAGGGTTGCCCCTTCCCAGTACAGAATCCTGCACTTGCTCCTTGTTAATTTTCATATTGTTGGTGATTGCCCAGCTCTCTAATTTGTCCGGATACTCTCTACAAGGCCTTACCACCCTTGACGGAGTCACAGCTCCACCCAATTTGGTATTGTCCATGACTTGCTCAGAAAACCTTCAGGTCCTACATCAAATCATTTATGAAAACATTGAAGAGGACTGATCCTAAAATGGAGCCCTGGGGATCCCCAGTAGTGACAGGTTGCCAGACTGATGTAATCCATATACAGGAACCCCCTGGACCGATCCATCAACCAATTGTTCATCCATTTTAATTACGCTTTTATCTAACTGTGTTTCTGGTCATTTTGTCCAGAAGGATATTGTGAGTGACAGTATTGAAAGCTCTACTGAAATCCAGATTATTATATCTATAAGCTGACTTTGGTCAACAAGCTGGGTGATCTCATCATAGAAAGGAGGTTAAATGTTTTAGGACATGACCTTCCTCTAGTGATCCCATGTTGGCTCTGACCAATGGCTGCATTGTCCTTTAAGTATTTTTAAACAACTCTCAGAATAATCTTCTCAATAATTTTACCAGGCACTGAAGCGAGACTGACAGGCCTGGAATTGCCAGGATCTTCTCTCTTGCCCTTCTTGAAAATTGGGACCATGTTTGCCAGCTTCCAGTCAACTGAAACCTCTTCGGATTCCCAAGACCATTGAAAAATAATTGAGAGAGGTCCTGTGATGACATCAGTCAGCTCTCTGACTACTTTCAGATGAATCCTGTCAGGGCCCATGGACTTGTATGCATCCAGGTGGATCAGCAAATCCCACACAAGTTTGGGGTTTATCATTCATGAGAGTTTATCATTCCCACGGTTACAGCCCTCCAACTCAGTTCAGCTGGGGTCCCAGAGCCCATCATGTGTTGAAGACAGAAAATATCTACATTTTTATCTAAAATTTCTAAATATTTGCTGAAGAACATATTACAACAATTTGATTATGACGTAATTATAATTTATCAGTGATTTTACCTGAAAATAAAAGCACCTTTCTGGTTATTCTGACAAAAGAAACACGCTCTCCCCATCCCTAATATCAACAGAAGAATGGTGCCTGCTATGGAGAACTTATTGTCTAAAATCCATTTTTAGGGAACATATTCTGATCTAGATTGTTATACCATTAATTGCAAAATATTATTACTACAATTCTGAGGTAATAATTTTGCAAGTACAGTTAGCTAAGGAGGAACTTGTAAAAAAGTGAATTTGATCTAAAAGTCATTGACATTGCAAGGTTTTAGTGGGTCCTTTATAAAGCAAAGACGATGTCAACTAGTAAATACAGTTTTGCAATTGCAAGAAGCAGGTCACTGGCTTCACGGTATCTTAATATTTAGGTCTCAGGACTTAATTGGAAATTTTCTGGAGTAGACAATAGCTTTTTTTTTAGTAGTGACTGCAAAAAATAGTAAAGGACAGGACGGGGGTAGGAGGACTATTTTCTATAAGAATGCTTTTCAACATTTTATTTTGCTTAATGTCAAGACTGCAATGGCTTGGTTTAACTTTATATGGTAACAAAACTCAGTAAGTGCTATGCAAATGAACAGTGGGCTAAAGACCATGTAAAAACAGTGAAAAATAACTGCGGGAGGGCTCTGTATCCTTCGCTATCATGATCGCATTTCGTATGTAACACCTAAGCAGATGATGACTTTGTTGCAGGCTCTCACCTGCTCTGTTCTCCTTGAGGATGAAACCATCATTGACCTTACAGTGCAAAGGGAGATCAGAACAGTGATCTAAAAACAAAAAAAACAAAACAAAACAAAAACAAAACAAAAAAAAAACCACCACAAACCACCAAAAAGCACCCAACAACATCAAATAGAGAAAAAAATCTTAAACAATCAACTTCGTGGTTAATGAGGATTTTTTTTCCCTAATAATTGGGCAATTTGTGCAATGATTATTAGTATCATTCTAACTGAAATAATAACTCTTTTGTTTAGTTTTGATTAGACTACTAATAAATTTGTGGCCTACTTATGAAGTGTGTTTCTTTGTCTGCATAAAGTATATGACATGAAAAAAACATAGACTATATGAAATGATTAAAGTCTCTACAGCTTTTACAGCTTTGTGATTTTGATAAAGATAGATGTCATCAAGGCATAGAAAAATCAATGTATAACTGCCTTGTTCAACATTCACTGAAATTTCTGTAGTTTAATTAAATGGGAGAAAAATGTTTGTTTTTTTTTTTTTCTTTTCACTGCAGTCAGTCATGGCCTGAGAGATGGTAATCAGTACATTTCTCTGTTAAAAGGCTCCAAGACATGCCAGGAAGTATTGCAAGTAGAGGGGATTTTGATGTGCTGGATGTCCTGGCAGCACTGGCAATGTGATACCTTCCTATCATTCAAAGCTCATATAACCACATTTTTGTAAATAACCAAGAATTTCTCCAGTGAAATTGCTTTTCATTATGGGATGAGACTATTGCAATTTTTATCAATACATTATAAAAATTATTAAATAATATATATTTTTTTCCATTTCACCACACATTAAAATGTTGGTAGCAAAATATTTTAAATGGCTAGTATACATTATCTCCAACATGGTTGGTTCAACTCCCCATCCCTGGTGGTGTTCAGGACCAGGTTGGATGGGGCTTTGAGCAACCTGGTCTAGTGGAAGGTGTCCCTGCCAATGGCAGGGGGGTTGGAATTAGATGATCTTTACGGTCCTGTCCAACCACAACCATTCTATGGTTCTCTTGGAATTAAGAGGTTAAGTGCAAAGACCAAAGGTACACAGAAGAAAAAATAATGATAGAGATGAGCATGAAGAATTGCCAGTAACTTTACTCTGTGGAGGCCACTGAGGTAAGTTAGAATACAAGGCTCAAAAGAAAATTGAAACAAAAATTAAAAAATAAAATCCACAGAAAGCTATGGCTTTAATGACATTAGAGCCCCTTACACCCTTGTGTTCTGTTTTCTTTAGATAATTTCTAAGGCATCTGTTCATACCTCTAGAGTGCAAGAGAAAAAACAAACAAACAAAAAAAAAACATACAAAAAAAAGCACCACACACAGAGCAGAAAAACATTACTATAAATTACGTTAGCAAATGACCAGCTCTTCCTGCCAGTCAAGAACTGGGCATTTCGTAGCATAATGAAAACTGTTCTAACTTAGATCCAACTGTCTACCCTCCTAAGCTCCAGCAAAAGCATTTAATCACATCTCATTGACCTCAAGAACTCCCTTTTTGCTACACACTGAAATTGTGCCTGTCATTTTGCTAAGCAAGTCCTAGTCAGAGTCTTGTGTTAAAAACTGGGAAGAAAAAGAAAGCTCACAGAAAAAGAGAAATCACAACAGAGAAGGCAATAGTATGCACCCCAATTTGGAGGACAGTGAGTGAATATCATATATTTTGCAACGTTTTCCTAACATGCAATTTTCTGAAATAAATTTAATGCAAGTTAAAATCATGCTGTAATGTGCTAAAACAATTTATAGTTCAGAAAATTTCTCAAAGTTACACTATCATTGATAATTTTATTTTTAACTATGTGCAGAGAATTGTATTTAATCAGCAACAAAAATATTAAGTTACCACTAATAGCTATTGCATTTTAAAAACAAATCATTTTTTTCAGAGTATGTTATATCCTACTAGACTGCTGAAAAGTGGAATTTAATGAGACTGCAAGAGAGAGCATGTACTGTTCCAATACTGGTGAGAAAAAGAAACAGAATTCAATTAGATGTCTTTTGTAGGAGTCTCCAGTGATAAATCAGATTAAGGTTGTGAGCCAAGTCCTGTCTGCAGTATGCTCTTTGGTCTCAGTCCTAGTAAGGCTGTGAGATCTATCAACATGTGCTGCTCTTGCCTCTTGGCCCATATGGTCACATTTCCCTGAATAGGATGAAATGGCATGTGACCATTTCTTGTCCTGAATAGGAATTTGCAGAAAGGCATGATAAAAATCCATACTTCAGGATTACCCTCAAATTGACAATATAGATATATCTCTTAAGATTAATATCCAAACAGCAAATTGCACTTTGGTTAATTCTCTAGATATGGAAGGTTCAAGTTCTAACACCTGTATTGTGTAGTTTGGGACAGGTATTTTCATTCCTTCTCTTGGAATGGAAGATGTCACCCTAAGAAGTACAGAAGATGTTGGAAGATCCTTGTGTCTTAATAAGAAGCTGAGATAAATGACTGAAGATCATGAATTTGAGGTAAAGACTTAAGATGGAAGGAAGTAGTCTGTCAAGAGACATCTGCAGCCTCATTAACAGTAAATAGAGAATTCCACCATGGAGTACAGAATAATGATATTTAAAAGGAAATGAAGAAACAAGCAATGGAGCCAGTGGTTTCAAAATAAACATTCCAATAAGCACATTTATTCTTCAAAGCCGTAGGACTGATTTTCCATCTATGCAAAACTCCACGACAGAGATTCAATCTCTGGATTCCTCAATATCTGTAAAGTGGTTCCCAATTTCCTTCCTCCTCTGTTGTCTCAAAATATTATTGCTATGTAAACTTGTATCGCTACATACAATTCAATCATTTTTTCCTCATCCAATGTACAAGCATCAAGGGGTGCAAACTGCTGGCTAAAATTACTCATGTGTATGTATGCAATAGGGAGGCAGTAGAACACAGTAGCATACAACTCTAAATACCTCCTTAAAAAGATACTTAAAGATATACCTTCCAATACTCCTAACATAATGATTTTGGATGCTGGAGAAATGTGAAATAAATGATTAAAGGCAGAGGCTAGGTTTGACTGCTTGTACCACGTCACTTTGAATGTTTAAAGGAGAATATTGGGAGATATGAATCACCGTGACCCAGTCGGTCACATCATTGCTCAGCCTCTGCCAACTCCTGTACTATTCTCAGTGACAGCCTGAGATGTTGCTAGGTAGCCTAACTGTATCAGGCACCATTTAACAATTTGTCAGTTTAGACGAAGAAATTCCAGAAACAAAAAAAGTTCCCTGCCTATGTATAATTTACTAGTACACTCATACTTAGGTGAAAAAAATCATTTCATATTTATTTTTCATCACAGTCATTAACTAAAAATTCAACTTTTCTAGATTCCTAATGCAGTTCATGTGGAAGATAACATATTACTTACAAAGTATTTGCCACATAAATACTGACTTCCATTATCTAAATCTCTTGCTGTCTTTAGACACATGCTTTGCTAATGTATGGTAAATTTGCTCTTCTAAAATTAGGAATATTACTTAGTTATCAAAAATGAAACGTAGCTGTTTGAAGATTCATTTCCAGTATAACAGATTAGCAGAAGATATCAGCATATTAATGCAAGAAAAGTGATTATCTATATTTATGCTTGATAATATCTTATTTTACCTTGTTATTTTTATAGATTAAAATACCTAAAATGACTTTTATTTTGGTAAAAATATTCTTAGTTTATTAAACAAAGAATCTATTAACAATATAATTAATAACCTTATAAGGCACTTGCCTGCAACTGCACTACAATAATTCCCCAAGCCCTTTGATGTTATCATGCAACTCTGTTGTCTCTAACGAACATGCACACCATTTATAACAGAAATAAAATGATACTGCAAGATTACATAGTCATAATAAACTCCCATTCCATTTCATTGCTCTTAGAAAAGATAATACTCCAGCATCAGCCTGAGTAGATTCAGACTTTGCCAGAAATTCCTTCATGCACATTGGCAACCTTCCTTTGCACATTCTTCTTCAAGAGTCCTCTGACACTCATGGAGATTCTATTGAGTGAAACCAATCTAATTTAATGTTTTATTCTGTATTGACTGTACCGGTGGGCCAGCTAAGAAAAAAACAAAACCAAAACCAAAAACCTGCCAACAACCCAACCAACACACAAAAGGCCCCCTTAAAACTCTGAGGATATCACAAAGTGTTTTGGCAAACATCAAAAATCTTTCAATCTATTTTAATTAAGAAATAATTAAATCATCCCCCAAATCTTGTACACCTATAGGGAAGAGTAGCATTTTCATTCAGTCTCTCTCATAGTGAAACGCTAGATTTGTGTCTATTTATTGCTGTTTGTATGCAATTGCATGCATATGGAGGGTATATTCTTCATAAAGGAGACTCCCACCAAGATGGGCTTACTTTTCAGTGTTAGATAATATCAAGGAAACAAGAAAGCAAAATCAAATGGTCTGTGAGACTAAAGGACTCAGAGAAATCCTATTAGACAGGAGGTAGCCTGGTGAGCACCCATGGAGAGACTATTTGTCCAGGCTGGATTAAAGAACTTGTTTGAGGAGGTCATTATGTAAGACACTGGTGGTAGACAGAAGTAGAAAACAATGGAAATATCACTGAGACAACATCAAAGTGCAGAGCATTTGAACAGAGAGAATTAAGGTAGAGCTGTAAGCAGGGCAACATAATTGTGAGTCCCAAGGGGAACATGGAAAGTTTGAAGATGTCAAATCATAAGCCAGAAAGCTGGATGGAAGACAGTTATTGTAGGAGTAGGAGAGAAAGTAATTGTTAGTGTGGTGCATTGACATATGGAAGAGAAAGAAGCAGCTCAGAGATAAAGAGTGGCAAGGTGAAAAGAGTCTGGCCAAGGTGCCAGAGTCTGAACTGAGGGGCCTTGGTTACATTCATGCCAAGAAAGGGGCAATGTTAAAAAAAGGGGAGAAGAGAAAGATTTAAAAAAAAAAAAAAAAAAAAAAAAAAAAAAAAAAAAAAGGAAGCACAAAGGCAAAAATCAAAGATAAATGAAAAAAAAAAAAAAAAAAAAAATCATATAAATTTGCTATCAAATTGATACTGCCTCTGGAAAGCATAGCGTGGTTGTGAGGGGCAACCTACATCAGCTTTGTATGGCAGACATCTACACCACCTCCACTGGGTCTGCACTGGGCCTCCCCAGCCTCTTACCTCTAAAACTGCACTTGGCCTGGGCAAGGAAAAGCCTCTGCATCCACTAGAAATTCAGTAGTGCTTGCTGCAGTAAAAAGATAACCTCTTTTACCTTTGATTTATCCTTTGTGTATGTGTGTGTGTGAAATCTCTTTTGACATAAAACCGATATTTAAAAGCAAATGATAGAATTTCAAAATTTCAAAAAGGAGAGAATTCTATTAAAGCTTCAAGAATAAAAAATATCTGCCCTTTCATGTCTAGTTCCTCTATGAGCCACTATAAGCCAACTAACTAAAGGTTCAACTTATTTTGGCAAGACACATGACTATGAGGCACCTTTTGAGCAGCTGGGGAGAAAACACAGAGTGCGGTTGTGGAAGAAAGAGAGAATCTTACGGGAATAAATGAAGAAAAAGGCAGATTAGATATAATAGGTAAATCTCATATTTATTCCTAAATTTTAGGTGTTGCTAATTCATCATGAACAAGGGAATGCCTATGGTACTGTATTGTTCGTTAAGCAGTTTTTAGTGTGTCTCCCTAGTAGCAAAGGAAGTATTTCACACTGTTGATAAGTCAGGCAATTTGATAAGTCAGCAAAGTTGTTTGTTTCTTAAACTAGAAAATAGTTTGAGAAACAAAGAAACTATGAAATTTCATTCTACCACCCACTTCCTGCTGTCTTTTATTCATAAAGAGATTAAAAAGTTTGGGGGTAAAATAGTCACACAAAGCAAATTCTGGGAGAAAGCAGAAATGTAATGTCAATGTTGCCTGCCTTATGTAAGTTACAGTACATGAATGAAGAAGAAAGAGCACCAGTTACAGTATCTGGGACATGTAAGATATTTTATGGCACCAAACAGAAAGGTGTGCCACTAATGGCTATGTAATTATATCAATTTAAGCACTTTACAGTTATTTTGGGGATAATAAAGCTTTAATTTGTGAAGGGTCATGCTGTGACAAAGAAATCAAGCTAGCAGCAGGAATGTCATTTTTTATGCCAAAGGTACCTAACAGTCACATAATAGATATCTAACAGGTACACACATCTGTCTATTTGACTTCAAGCATTCTACAGCTGAACTGTTCCTTTTTTTTTTCTTTGTAATTTTGTACTTCTGACAAGCCAGCAGAAGAGCAAAAAGGTTTAAGTAAAGATGCTTGAGTCTGCCTAGATTTTCAGTTTCACAGGAAATAGTCTTTATTTGCTAGCCATTTTTTTCACCCTTATTGCCTGTCTGTACCTGAAAAGGAGATATGAATCCTAGTTTAAACAAAGTTTAGTGACTGCAGCACTGGCTACTTTACTTTGGCCCCAACACTAGCTGCAAGGATAAAGGGTTGTTCTTCAGAAGTACATGTATATAGAAAGGATATGTAGACAGAGATAGAGATGATATAGAGACAGATTTTTTTTTTTTTTTCCATGTATATATGTGTGTGTATGTGTGTGTGTTTTAGTAACTTTGCTTTTCAGATTATTTTTTTTTCCACAAGAGTTATTCTTCGCATTGTATTTTTTCCCGTCTTATGGGGAACTTTGCAGGTTTTAAAACAAGACAGTTATTTAATGAGGAAATAGCTCCTGAGGGCCTGGTTCTGATTTCACATCTGCCTGTATAAATGAGGAGCATCTGCACTTAATCCAGAGTAAAACTAGTGTCAAATTCATCAGCAATGTGCCCTGCAACTTAAATTTCAAAGCCAGTTGTGCCAAAAAAAGTTGAAGAGCTATACTTCAGGTAACAGGGGTAACTTTTAAAATTATACATGTATTATCTCACTTACAGGGAATGAAGAATGACCAGAACAGTATGACCAGAACTTTTAGAGTTACTTAATATACAATCAATATTTTAATCCATTTATTTTTCAATAAGATTCGTTATTATTATTATTATTATTAAGCAAATACTCATTTGCAATAGTCTACCCAAGCCACACACCAGAAGAACAAGAGGTGTAAGATGAAAAAACCTCTCATCAACATTGCCATACTTAGTGACGTAAGATAAAGTCACCTGCAAATGTAAGGCTCTGCTCCTTTCTGTCAAGGAGATGTCTAGATTTAGCTTCATTCTTCTGTTGGCAGCAGGTCAAAATTAGATTAGGTTCTTCAGATGGTCAGTATATTAATTCAGCTATTTATCTGTGCAATTAAGTCTTGGTATACATGCCTTCCTGTGCGGCCTCTCCGTGGGCCACAGCCTCCTCCAGGCCTCATCCACCTGCTCCACCGGGGGCTCCTCCACAGGCTGCAGCGTGGAGATCTGCTCCATGTAGGACCCATGGGCTGCAGGGTGACAGCCTGTTTCACTAGGGGCCTCTCCACAGGTCACAGGGGAACTGCTGCTGCAAAGCCCAGACCATTGCCACATAAACCCCAATGCACGTGACTAGTCCAGTATGCCCTCTACTCTAGTAGGTTTCTGTTAACTGACCATCAGCACCTGAAATGACTTCTAACACAAGATCAGAACCAGATATTTGTGATTGTGTGGTCCCATGATCATTCTGCTCATGGAAATCCTATTCAACTATTATTTTTTTTGCCCTCAGTGGGATGTGGAGGGGTCCTAGATTCACCTCTCATCTTCTCATCAGAGAAGTCTGAGGAAACTTGAATGAGAAATGCTGCATGAATTGCAAAAACATAAAAATCAACTGACAAGATGCTACAGGTAAAACAAACCAAAACCCCACAATGCTCAGGAGCATTATGGTAATGTAAGTGTCCCCTGTCTGAATTACATTGACCAGGAGGTGATCTGTCCCGGGACGCTATCATCAGCTACATCTGACTGCAGGCAGAGGAGAGATCACAAAAATTTCTCCAGCAATTAATGTAACTCTATCAAATAGATTTAATACGGAATATGGAACTTGTGGTAATCTGAGGTAATTGAAGAACCTTATTTGTCATCAAAGTAACATTTATTTTTTTTTTTGTAGCACTCCAGTATAAAAAACATTTTTAAAATATCTCGAAGAACTAAATTCTATTATAAACTGTAATAAATTATATAACTTCCCCTACCTTTCATGTCCATTGTCTCAAAGGCAATTTTGTTTGGCCTGCACTGAGAAAATGTGATAACATCAGTCACTATCTGACAAAAATTAATAAGAAGCATTAAAAATATATCCATAAAAAATTCTATGCCCATCCAAAACACTATCTGATGTTAAAGCATCTCTTATTATAGCAGCTATTCAAATAAAGGTCACGAATAAGAGAAATTCTGGTACTAAAATTCTTATCTAATATTCTTGAAAGACAAAGGTCAAAAATAAATATACTTTGAACAATGACAGATTGTATTTCTATAAATTAAAAAATAACTTGTAGCTGACAAAGTTTAATTTTTCCTATCTATTTTCACTAATATTAGAGAGACATGATTTGTTACATAGCAACATGTGAAAAATCTGAGATGAGTTTACACAAGATATAAAGCCACCTCTATATATTCGCTATTAGCTTTGGTTCTTTACTTACTATTTACCTTTATTTACAGTGGTACTATATTAATAGTTTGTTAGTTAACAATCTTTTCTCAAGCCTGACTAGGTCATTCTTCAACATATGAATGCTGAGAATGAAGATACTGAGAGACTCAGCTGCATTACATCAGAACAAAAGGCTAAAATTTCCAGGAGTTACCTACTGTGTCTTTATTTTTGAGAGAGACTGGATGTAATAAAAGGGCATGGATCTCCAGCCATGCAATGGATTCAGAAGGTCACCAGACATAGAAGATCTTATTTTAATTAGCTGAGAGGGTATGAAAGAAGAGGTCCAAAAAGTCACCTCATAAAGGTTCAATTTGTCTGCTCTGTAAATTATCTTTTTTACTGAATGCTTCATAATGCCAGCAATCTTGTAGGAAACCTCTTACTCTACAAAATGAATACCTGGGAATCTCTCTAAACTCCTGCAAAGACCATACTTAAGTGTACTCTGTATACACGGTCAGAAGTATTTTGAGTTCAGAACAGTACCAAATTTACATACATGCTTTACAGGCTGTAACGTATGTTCTTCCACACATGTATCATATGCCTCTGATTCTGAAAGTATAAATTCATTTTAGAATTTGAAAGCAAATGCAGTGATCATCATTTCTTCAGTTTGGGAAGACAAATATGTGTGTCACTTAATACAATGTCATCTCATTCATATTATATATTACTTCTCAGAAACAGCACCATGCAGAATCTACTACATGAATGCCACATAAGCATGTTCTGCTGATGCCAGCTTTTGACACTAAAGATACTGGCACTGTATTACAATCAATATTTTGTAGGGGAGAACAACACACTTGGAGTATGCAGAGACTCATAGTATAGTATCAGTCCTAGATGGAAAAACAGGATATTAGTAAGTAATTAAAGGATAGAAGAGATTTTATGGAAAATAAATTTTGACAAATAACTCTTACCATGTGGACAGAGAATTTTAGTTTGGCTGACAAAGAAAGTGAAAATTGTCAGACATTTGGAAAATACCGATGTGGTAAAACATGACATCAAGATAAAAAAAAAAACACCTGTCATTATATGCTATATTTAAGAATAGGTTCTCCAAAATAATTGTGAAAGTCACAGTCACATCAGTCTCAAAAGGACGTGTTTCAAAAGCACTGTCTGCAGTCTTGAATCTATTCAATACTGTCATCGGTGATAGAGAAACTAATATAAAAATTGCTACTGATTTGCAGCAATAAAAACTACAACAATAAAAAATGAATACAAGGCTATTAAGTACTTTAGAAATGTGAATTTCTTGGTAAACAGAATTAATTTAAATGTCTTTTTTAGCATTACTGTCTATGAGTATTTTAGGTACATATATTTTTTAAAAATATATATGTACATATACGTACATGTATGTGTACATAGACAGACAGTCATACATAAGTGCAGCTTATACCAGATTTCTGTGTCCACCTGTGATTAATTTGAACATATCCGAGTTAGCATTTGAGCTACTCTGACTTTGTATAGGAAGAACTTGGTATAGTTGCTCATGCTCCTTTTAATAAAGTACATAATTGTATTGAGTTTTATACTGATTCATCACTGATTCATACCCTCAGTCTTTCATTGCTTATGCGTGGCATGTGGAAGGGTTCTTTTCAATGATATAGTCTAAACTAGCCACCCACATCATTTTAAGCAGTAAATCAAAACATGATAACATTAAAAAAAAAAGCATACAGAATTGCTCTTGTAAATGTTATTAAAAGAGGAAACCTACAGAAAAGAAAATGCTATATTCTGGATCTTCCTCTTAAAAATAAAAGAATAATTATAATAATAAAACCCACCTGATGAGAGACCTGAATTGCCACTAGAAGGATAAAGAAAGATCTTCTATATCTTAATTTTCATGACTCTCCATAAATTTTAGTAGACAATATGTTGAAATTTGGACTTTTCTTTCTACTAAAAATATGCTACAAAGTGCTGATTGGGCACCCTATCAAACTGTAGTAATGTATGTAATTGCTGGCTCATGAATCTTAACTTGGCCTGGACCATGTGAAGAATGGGTTGTCCAAAAATGAAACAAATGCCATTTCTCTAGTTATTACAAAATTGCACATATATATTTAGTACACAAAAAATAATACAGTCAACATAAGCAGTCCAGCCTTAAAGGGTATCACTTTAAAAAATAAACATGAAAAAACTCATGACTGATAAGCTCATGCTTTTATTGTCAAAATATGCAATTCTTTCTTTCATTTCATTTTATGAAATATCATCACTGACTGAAAAAAAAAAAAAAAGGTATATAAATACATTCCCATCCTCAGCACTTGAATACTTAGGTTGTTAGGTTTGTAAGGCTAGGTATACTTTAATTCCTTTTAGGCTGATAATCAAAAAAGAAAAAAGAAAAAAGAAAAAAAAATCCTCTCCAGCTTGTAAAATAGGTGCATCCTCTCTGTATACTTCTGATTTTGTACTGGCAGATGTACATGGGAAAGCAACCCAAGCCTGGTGTAAGGTCTTGGAAAGCACATTCCTATGTAACAAGCCACAAAAGCCCTGGGGCAGTAATTGTCATTTTTGATACAGTCATGAACCCAAGTCTCCAGTGTAAATCTGAACCTATCTGAGCATAAAATTGTACAAGACAAAGGAAGCTGTTAGTTTAGGCAGGAGCTATTTAGTGTGATAAATCATGCAGAGTTATTCTTATGCTAACTAAAATCAAGAACCTGTAGTTCAAGTGATTTAAGAAAGATTGTTAGAAAATCATATATATAGAATATGTCAAAAGGTACAATGACAGATGTGATACATGTGGTAAATGAATAATCAGGATATTTGTTGGCATATATGTGTGTTAGCCAAGTAAGGATACTTAGAAAACCATAAAATAATTAGTAAACATACAAACCAGTGTTTACTTGTAGTATAGAAATTAAGTTTCAGTGAGTGACTTTGGAAGTCTAACTGATAGAAAGCAGGTAATGGCTATTACTTGTCTAAACTAATGCAATCCTTTGCTGCTGCTGCCTGCAACTTCCATTCCCTGGCTTCCTGTATATAAAATTCTGGCATTCTGTCAAGTTTTTGACTGATGGAAGGGAAAGATGTTGGAAGAAAAAACATGTACCCAAGAGCATATGGTAAGGTCAAGTCTGTTTGTACCTTGTGCAAACAATTAAGGGATGTCTACACTTGATTCTAGGCAAATCAGAATCATTCAAAATCGTGATGGTCATGTCTTTTTACAGCACCATGAGCACTGGACTGCTTTAAGAAAAGTTTGCATTTCTTCTAGACATGTTGCTACTTTCATTCTAGCTTGAGTCAGCACTAGTGCAGGAATCTCTACAACTTCTAAACATAGTTTAAGTCTTTATTGGAGTAAGGAGTAAGGACAAAAGGGAGACAAGATCTTAACATTTCTTTTGGAACTTTCTATTATTCAGAAAATGAGTTTGTTGTTGTTGTTTTGCTTTGTGTTCTGAGCCACATTAAGTAGCTTCTGATACACTCGTTTCAGAGGATTCTTTCTTCAGCAGTTTTTCTTTCCGCAAAGTATACACTAAAGCCCTGGGATTCCAGTGCATAGAAGTTGTCTTCAGGCAGCATGCCATTACAAGGTTAGGTGTTGTATTGCCTAGTCTTCAAAAATATGGTCCTTAGTGTCTGTGAATCATTAACTGATGAAATATTTATCCTTATGTGACTGAGCTCTGAAAACAAACAAACAAACAAACAAACACAAACAAACAAACAAACAAAAACAAAACAAAACAAAAACAATAAACAAACAAAAGAATATGGAGAAAGTCTGCTATCTATCATGGCACACGCATCATCCTTGTCACTACAAATAACAGTTTAGTTTCAGTATCTTAATCAAACCTATTGATCGTCCTCTACACAGACAATTTCAAAGTGAACAGATAGTGTCAATACTTCAGATGAAACAGTGCAAGGTTCTCTTTCCAAGCACATAAAGCCTGCTTGTTGGGGAGCCCTGCCCTTTGGGCAGAACAGGCCCTGGGGATCTTGGTAAACACAAAGTTGAACATTTATCAACAATATACACTTGTGGAAAAAAATAATAAAAAATGGGCAGCAGTCTCCTGGGATACATTAGGAGTGTTGCTGGCAGGTAGATGGAGATGATCCTTCCTCTCAGCACTAGCAAGACACACCTTGAGAGAACTTGAACTGTGTCCAGTTCTGGGCTACCCAACATAAGCCATGGACATCCAGGTCTTCTTTATTCTTTATTCTTTGCCGTGGCATTCTTTGATGGGACAAGAGGGTAAGGACATAAACTGAAATAGAAATTCTCTTTAAACCTAAGAAAAAAAATGTTTTCCAGTGAAAGTGGTCAATCATTAGAAAAGGTTGCCCAGAGAGTTGTGGAAGTTCCACCCTTATATTCAAAAGTTGTCTCAATATGCTCCTGGGCAACCTGCTTTGTCTGACCTTGCTTTGAGCAGAATCATAGAATAGAATCATCATCAAGGTTGGAAAAGACATTCAAGATCCAATCATCACACTACTACCAACGTCACCCACTAAACCATGTCCCTAAGCACCATGTCCAACCTTTCCTTAAATACCCCCAGGGACGGTGATGCCACTACAGGGATTTGTACCAGATGATCTCCACAGGGGCGTTCTAACTTCAATAGTTCTATGAGTCTAAATTTTGCATTATCCATCACAGTCATACTCAACGTGTATGACTGCAAAATTATCCTTCATATTTCAATGTAGAGTATAATTAAAAAAAAAAAAAAAGACACTCTTTGGGACTGCAGTCTCATCAGTATGAAACCAAAATAACTGAAGATATAATAAAAAGAACCGTGGAAAACCATCTACAGACAACTTACGTAAACATAGAGCACACATTGACGCTGATAGTCAATGAAGTCACATCACAGTGAAATCACGTTAGACCTTTGTGAGGATCATCAGATGTTAAGACTCAACTACTTCTTTACATTGCAAGAATCAAAAGTGCATTTCTGTACTTCAGAGGTGCTCCAACTGCTGCCTACTGAAGAACCAGACATCTAACAGAAGAAACGGGAATCTTCCTGTGCTTGCTGAACTTGTGCCATTTCACAGAGCAGAGGACTCAGTAAGATAAAATGAGAGGCGAAAAGAGCATGACTCAGTAGCTTTATTGTTAGAACAGGATCATAAGTTCCAATTTATTCTTGAAGAACGGTGTCAGCTAGTATACTAATAATTCTTGAAAAAGAAGCAGATAATGCATACTGACAAAATCAACATGCATCTAAGTGTAGAAGGAAACATAATTTTATGTGTCTGAGAAACACTGCTGAGGTGATTAAGTAGTTTAGGAAACTCTAAGGTTACAAATGAAAGTTTTCAGAGTTGTCATTCTTGATGACTTTTGGTTCATGAATTCATACTAAGCCTAAATTCAGTCTCCTGCACTTTTCAAAACTCAGACAGGAGTCATATCTGTGAGAATTCTGGTTATAAAGCATTTGCAGGAAGGGTAGGTTACAGGATGAAATAATCGATGACTTCTCTAGAATTCACAGCAATAGCTAGTCTGTATCAGAAAACACACAGGGTTTTAAGTTCATATAATCAATATGTACAGACCATGTTAATATTTCATCATTGGCAAATAATCTGGCCTATCAATAACTGTAGCATAGAGGAAGAAGGATGAAAGGCAGGCATAGCACAAGATACTAAGCCATCAGACATTTTTCTACACAAAAATCAAAAGCAAAAATGTGTACATTAAGCCTGTTATATTTTGCATGATAAAATATAAAGGGGGAGGGAGGACTTCAACTTTACTTTTATTTTTCTTCATCCAAGGTTACATGTGTTGCTGCAATACTTCCAGTTTGAGTATTTTCTTAGGTTAGAATTTTCAAAAACTCCTAAAGGCACTTGAGATAAAGGGTAATTGGATTTAGGTGTCTAGGCATTTTGAAAATCCCATTAGATTCCTCTCTGTAATCTCTAACTACTCCTGAAAAATACTTTCCTTCAAAGTGAATGATAGGAAGTTAAGGAAATATAGAGCAGAGCTGAATCTTGTAGGCCTCCTGATTGTAAGCTCATCTTTTGCTCTCTGGTGGTAAATTCCTAATGATGATACATGTTTAATAACATTACATCACAAAAGGGTACCTGCTAACATGGCTTACATGTCCTATCCAGACTCAATACTTCGTGATACCATTCTCATTATTTTACATTTCTTGCCCAGCTTCTTAACTTTTCTTGCTCTTCAACTGTTCAGATCTATGCAGCCTCCTGTTTTTTTTGTTGGTGGTGATTTTTTTTCCCTGCTTTTAAGAGAAATTTTAAGAGAAACTTCATCTTAAAAGCATGAATACGTCCACCATAATAAAATACTTTATTTTCATGAACAAATCATCTGCTCAACTAGGCCATACACAGTGAAGTTTAAAAAGTATCAAGTTGTTTATTTTTGCAAGATGGATTGTACCATGGTTTTCAGCTACATTTACCAAGCTATTTTCATTGAATTCTCTAGAGTGGCACCCATTTATGTCAACTGAAAATTTGCCCCATAATCTGTCTTCATTTCTACACTGGTTATTTATCTTCTTAATCTTAGTTTTTTTCTTGGTCATTGATGTGGAAATATGGACAATAGATAATTTAAATCATAACGTATCTGTGAAAACTGAGCAGTGGAGCTGTAAAAGAGCCAATCTTGCATCCAACTGTGCTGAAAAACAGGATAAGAGAAGACTTTCACTCATAATTTGATTTATACAATATCTACTTTTCATGAAAAAGATTGCAGTGAAATAATATTGGAGTAGAGTCAAAAGGTTACCACATTTACATGCTACCAACCACCTTAAATCAAAAAGGGCCACAGTTCTCCTGTGGATAACTGACAATTTTATTTTGTACTTTGTAACTGAATATTGAATGGTTAAAAAAAAAAATCAATAAAAAAATCAAAATTAATTCACTTTCCAAAGAATTATTTGAATTTTTTTTTTTTTTAAAAAAAAAAACAAAAAAAACAAAGATCTATACATGATATATAATAACCTTGAAGTTGGAACATTTACAATTTTACATTTTATTAATTAAAGGCAATTGTGAGTAGAGAATTATGTTACCTGGATGTTGAAGTGTATATATGTTTTGGTACTGAAATGCTGAAATCTGTTTTGCTGACTAGCATGAGTTTTTAGACTGCTTTCTATTAAAACAGCATCTGAACACTCACAATGTTATTATTATTAGTATTAAACATATTTACTTTACAATGTGTATATGGATGTGTGTCAATATTTTTGTATAGATATACATGTACAGAGACATTTGTATACATGTACATACATTTTTATGTTAATGTGTGTACACAGAAGCTTCTGTAGCTCTGTCTGTGTGTATGTGCTGGGGGGTGTGTGGGGGTGTGAATGGGGTAAGAGTGTATATGCACAAGTCCTACGAGGAGCGGCTGAGGGAGCTGGGCTTGTTCAGCCTGGAGAAGAGGAGGCTCAGGGGCGACCTTATCGCTCTCTATGGGTACCTCAAGGGAGGCTGTAGCGAGGTGGGGGTTGGCCTGTTCTCCCACGTGACTGGTGACAGGACGAGGGGGAATGGGCTTAAGTTGAGCCAGGGGAGTTTTAGGTTAGATGTTAGGAAGAACTTCTTCACTGAAAGGGTTGTGAGGCACTGGAACAGGCTGCCCAGGGAAGTGGTGGAGTCACCATCCCTGGAAGTCTTCAAAAGACGTTTAGATGTAGAGCTTAGGAAAATGGTTTAGTGGGGACTGTTAGCGTTAGGTCAGAGGTTGGACTCGATGATCTTGAGGTCTCTTCCAACCTAGAAAATTCTGTGATTCTGTGATTCTGTGATCCCAGAGCTAAAGAAGTTTCTCTCCAACGTAAGAAATTGGTAATAGAAAACAAAATCAGAATGTCCTAGCGAGAGAGGTTATACATAAGAGATACTAATAAGATCCTCTCCTCTCCTCTCCTCTCCTCTCCTCTCCTCTCCTCTCCTCTCCTCTCCTCTCCTCTCCTCTCCTCTCCTCTCCTCTCCTCTCCTCTCCTCTCCTCTCCTCTCCTCTCCTCTCCTCTCCTCTCCTCTCCTCTCCTCTCCTCTCCTCTCCTCTCCTCTCCTCTCCTCTCCTCTCCTCTCCTCTCCTCTCCTCTCCTCTCCTCTCCTCTCCTCTCCTCTCCTCTCCTCTCCTCTCCTCTCCTCTCCTCTCCTCTCCCTCTCCCTCTCCCTCTCCCTCTCCCTCTCCCTCTCCCTCTCCCTCTCCCTCTCCCTCTCCCTCTCCCTCTCCCTCTCCCTCTCCCTCTCCCTCTCCCTCTCCCTCTCCCTCTCCCTCTCCCTCTCCCTCTCCCTCTCCCTCTCCCTCTCCCTCTCCCTCCCTCTCCCTCTCCCTCTCCCTCTTTTTCTTTTTCTTTTTCTTTTTCTTTTTCTTTTTCTTTTTCTTTTTCTTTTTCTTTTTCTTTTTCTTTTTCTTTCTTTTTCTTTTTTTTTTCTTTTTCTTTTTCTTTTTCTTTTTCTTTTTCTTTTTCTTTTTTTTCCTTTTCCTTTTCTTTTCTATTTGGCACACCAGTATTCAGTTTTAACTAGCCAAGAAGCTGTGTTAACTTGCTACAAATATTTACACTTCTCTTTCTGTAAAACAACCATGTTTTCTATGTTCATTACTTATTATAGTAGTACCATCGATACTACTATATTTCCTCCTTCTATTAACCAACTGTGTGAACAAATATCTATGTGCTTTCATTATGAGTGAAAATCCTCAGAGCCAGATATCACAATGTTTATGCAGCTATAAAAATGAACACACAAACAAAAGTCTGTTTGGATTTATGACAAATATTTAATTTCATTTTATAAGTCCTCCTTACACTATGGTGCTAGAGAATTTTAAATTAAGAAGATTCTGGAAGGAATCATAAGTTCAATTTTTGAAGACTATAACAAAATATTCTGAAAGAAAATATATTTGGTTATTCTGCATTTAACAACAATGTATTAGAAACTAGAATGGAAAGAGCCACCCAAGTCAGTTTAAGCAATGCAAGTGATGATATCTCATAATACTTCCAGGCTCTGTTACAAAACTTTTTATTTATTTATTTTTGTTTCAGTTTATTTATCTGTTCTTTCAGAACTGAAAGACTTGTTAGACTTGTTTCTGGACTGCAAAATGCCTTATACTCATAGGTGAGTTTAAATACGATAGTGTTCGTAATCTCTGTTTCATGTTATTCTATGAAAATCAATGGAGTTTAGCTTGGGATTAATTTTCTCAGTCTCTCCATTTATTACAGACTAAAAGATAAAATGAGTAATAGTTTATGAAGCTGCTCTGCAAAGGCAGCTGAAAGAACTCATGAAATTTTGTACTGATATTGTAATTATGATACTAGAACAGCATAGAACCAGCAGGTTAAAATCTGATGTAAAATTTGGTAGAAAGCTATTACAAAGAGGAAATTCACAATGTGATTAAGGTCTGTATTACTGAGTAGACACACTGTAGAATTATGTAGTAGTCTTATTAGCCTCTGGACAACAGCCTTTATGCTTTGATAGACTGCATTGATGAGAGGTTAAAAAAAAAAAAAGAAAAAAGAGGGAAAGAAGAGAAGAGAAGAGAAGAGAAGAGAAGAGAAGAGAAGAGAAGAGAAGAGAAGAGAAGAGAAGAGAAGAGAAGAGAAGAGAAGAGAAGAGAAGAGAAGAGAAGAGAAGAGAAGAGAAGAGAAGAGAAGAGAAGAGAAGAGAAGAGAAGAGAAGAGAAGAGAAGAGAAGAGAAGAGGAGAAAAAGGAGAGGAAAGGAGAGGAAAGGAGAGGAAAGGAGAGGAAAGGAGAGGAAAGGAGAGGAAAGGAGAGGAAAGGAGAGGAAGGAAAGGAAAGGAAAGGAAAGGAAAGGAAAGGAAAGGAAAGGAAAGGAAAGGAAAGGAAAGGAAAGGAAAGGAAAGGAAAGGAAAGGAAAGGAAAGGAAAGGAAAGGAAAGGAAAGGAAAGGAAAGGAAAGGAAAGGAAAGGAAAGGAAAGGAAAGGAAAGGAAAGGAAAGGAAAGAATCATTTTGTCCTCATGCATGTGGTACATAAAAGAACATTTATATATTGTAATCTGGAAGACTCTCAGCATTGATCAGCTCCCAGTTAAAGCACAGGTTAAAAATATGTTCCCTAACTGAGATTTTCTAGTGTCACTAGGAGAGAATATATGACTAGTGTGACAGAAAAGAGCAGCAAGAATGAGATTCATCAACTAAGAAGCCCGAGACCTTATCCAGGACTCAGTAACCTAAACATAGGTATCTAGTATAATTTTAAGCACTAGAATTTCTAAAGTACACAATTTTATTAGTGGAGTATTTTACCTAGACTTCAGTTGCTGTTGTAGAATGACATGTATCCCCCATAAATTGCATGTCATATCTAGAGCCCCATACACTTACCCTGATTATCCTGGAATGGCAGGGACTGCTAAGCAATAGCTAGAACAGTAATATGTTATCAACACTATTTTATTCACAAATCCAAAACATAGAACCATCTGGGCTGCTATGAAGAAAATCAACTTCATCCCAGCCAGACCTAGTACAGGTTTTCACCAAGTTTTTTATGCATTTGGATAGCTCCTTTAGGTGCTATTTGACTTGCTTTAGCAATGTCAAGTTTTATTGATCTATAATATTGCTTCGTTTTGAAACCTGGAGGCTATTATGGAGCCATTCAACTCTGTCTCAAGGCATTGATTTTGGGTATCTAAAAGTGACTAGACATAAAACTCTTGTTATAGTCAGAGAGTAAAACTGGACCCCAAGGAGACATTCAGCTCACTCATTAATGGTTTCTGAGGTGGGATATAGCTACATAAAATTAACCAAGAGAAACTGAAAACAACTCAGTTGGGTTCAAGGATGTGACATGGGTATCGGTGAGACCTGAAGAATTCTGGAAGCTGTGGTGCGTGTCAGGCCAGACAGGATGCCCCAGTGCTTATAAAATGGAATTAGGGCCCAGGTCATTTGTGTAAATAGTGCTACATGAGATAAATAGGGTTGCCAGAGACACCCCCAGGGATCTGGGTATTTCACACAAGACTTCCAAGAGGCTCTCACCTTTCTGGAGAGGAAGCTGGAAGCCAGGCAGCGTACACAAAGTCATCTAAGACAGCATTACTATCTTAGGCAGTGGTATCTACACTACATTTTATGTTGAATCTTGCATCTTGAGTCCATTGAAGACCTCATCTTTCCACAGGAGACAAATGGAGAAAGATGTGAAATATTTTTTTTTTTTTTATATGCCCTCACAATATCCTCCTCTTCTATGTTTCTATGTTTTCTCAGAGAACAGATTAAATAAACAAAACTAACTTTCTTTCTTTCTTTCTTTCTTTCTTTCTTTCTTTCTTTCTTTCTTTCTTTCTTTCTTTCTTTCTTTCTTTCTTTCTTTCTTTCTTTCTTTAATTTTCTTTTGTTTTAACAAAACTTGTCTTATGTCACTGCTGGAAATGAGGACTTGTTTTCTGGATTGAATTCAATATGGATTTTTTTGCCGAGACCTGTAATTTAGACTTTGATGGAACTTCTTAGTCCTTTGAGGATTAAAAGCCTGGGGAAGCTTAGATCAGTAAACAGTAGAGAGAAGCTAAGAAAGCTGTTCAGTTAAAAATTCATTCATTTGTTTGGAGTTCACTGTCTGAAATCTCTGTGTAGTCCTATAATCAAAGTGAAGTTGCTTTATATAGCCACCTGCAGGAATCATACTACCCCAAATCTGATCCTCAGTGACAAAACATAATAGCTTAATTTTGAATATTGGCCAAGTCCCAGTAATTGGTATCCAAAGAGCTTCCAAATCAAATCTATCATTTCATCTACTGTGCAGGACACTACTAAGTCTTCACCTTTCCCTAGTGTTAACCTGAATGAGCATTCATACTACTAGATTTAATTCAAAGCCAGAAGACAGTTTTAGATACAATTTGGTGCTTTTGCATTATTACTATTATTACTTTTATTACTACTATTATTATTATCATTATCATTATCATTATCATTGTTATCATTATTTATTATTATTATTATTTTACAACACAGTTCTATCTACAGTAAAAATAACATTAATGGTAGAAAAGACAGGCTAGAAATTAAATGGTTTGCCATTTGTTTGTTTTTAGGAGAGATTGAAAAATCAGCTACATCTCACCTCCAGAATATCTATCTAAGAAATGCAAGATTGCTGTGTCTTACTAAGCAATTATGAGCAGTTTGGGATTTTATGCAAGTGATACCAATCCCTGCAGCAGTACTACAGTAAAACAGCAAAGTGAGCTATGTCTGCAAAGTGGGCTGTGTCTGTAAATCTGTGGCTCCCCAAAGCTTCTAGATAATTGTTAAAGTCAATATCATCATTAATTTAATAATAATAATAATAGTAGTAGAAATAATAATAATAATAATAATAATAATAATAATAATAATAATAATAATAATAATAACAACAACAACAACAACAATAACAATAATAATAATAATAATAAAACAAATCAGGCTATGATCTGACCTTGAAAACCAGAAAGAAACTAAGAATCCAAAGTTTATTATACATTATAATGTCTTTCTTTAGAAGGTACTTATATTTCTTGTGATATAAAACTATTCTTCATAACTCCTGGCCACAACAGATATCACAACCTAATATTCTGCAATATTCCCATGTTACAGAAATATAGTAAGATAAAGTATTTTTACTTATACTGTAGAATAATATTTTTGATTGTGTAGTTTCCAGTTGTCTTAAATTATCCTACCTTCAGGATTAATCCAGGTTGGAAAAAATCTCAAGAAACTTGATCAGTGAATTATAACTTCTGAATCAATTTACTTAAAAATTCTGTGCTTTTGAGCACAGATTAATTAATTCTGAAATTCAGAAGGAACAAAGAAAATGTTTGCAAGCATGCAGGCAGTCTGTTTAGTACAGCAGAAACAAAAGCAAAGAAATATGAAAAACTTTTTTTTAAAGCAAAGAATGTGTGTATATAGAGGAAAAACAAACTGATTTTTGTTTCCTGTACACTTTATTACAAAATATTTGAAATTATGTGTTATTACGAATCAAGCTTAGAGTCTACTGCTGACAGTATATTTGACAGAAACAAGCACATTTGAAAACACTTATAGCTTTTATTTATTGTGAATGAGTGTTTATTTCTTACTCAAATTTTCACAATAATGTATTAGTCAAGGTGAGATGTATATCTTGAAGAAAATTCTTGGAAATGCCAAGGAGTGAGGAACAAAAACACAGAAGGAAAACCCATAAAGGCAAGTTAACAAGGACTTAGACCAGGAAGCTAATCAATTTCATTTCAGCTCATAGTGGTGAGATAAATATGGATGGAAATTTACAGTGAAAAATGAAACAGCAGGGTTAGATCCCAGCTCCAAAAAGAGTGGAGTAAGAGTAGGGGCAACAACCAGGCTAATATAGTCGATAACCCATAAAGGTTTTACCCTAACTAGCAGATTGTGATCTAACATTTTCATTTCGGAGGTTTTATACAAAATGTGTAAATTTATGGAATTAAATTCTTGCATGCTAAAGCAAAAATACCATTTATCATGAAACTGGCTTCAGTGATGCCCTTTCTCTGGAATTATCACATAATTTTGGGGCCATTTATACTCGTGTCTTTCACATCTTTCTGCAACCTATTAAACTTTTAATACTAGTATTTTTTAATACTGATTGTCAATTATACTATTGGATATTTCTCAGGCTTTAAAATTTCATCAAAATTTTATTAACTTTGTGTATTGCAGTAAAAGCTTGCTCTCAAACATACTCACATGCTATAAGAAGCCTTTATAGAACTTTCTTGATAAACTAAGTAGAATGATCTTTAAGTTTCTTGTTAATATTTAAAAAATATATACAGAAACATTAAAAATATAATTCTACATTTTTTTCTGAAATGCATTTTTTGTCCCACAAACTATAGTCTTCTAAAATACATCAGTTATCTGCAAACTGATGTACAGTGTGTGTTTACCCATATTTCTCTTCAACAATGCCTATCATTCCTTTTAGCTATATTTGAATACTTTTCATTGAAATTTTTATTGATTGCTTTTTCTTCTTATGCTTATTATACCACTGAATTTTAATTTCATTGGTGATTTTACTTTATTTTTGATATTATACAATGACAGTACAACTGGCTGCAAATTTTTGTTTGCTTTTTTCATGAAGAATCTGTCTAAACTTAAACCTAAATTTACATTTGATATTGACTCCTAACAGACAATATTTTGTCTTAACAATATTTTAAGATCTTCCAATAAGCAATCTCTTAACCCACTCGAGAAATTTTTAATTGCTAGAATAGTGCAAATTTTGAAGTCAGAACTGGTTTCAAAGCCACCAGAAGACTTAAGTATGGGTTGATGCTACTTACCAACATGAATATCATGAATAAAAAAATAATTTTATATTAACATAAATTCTATTTAAAATAATTTTATGGGTAACAGGTTATCCAAAAAATAGTTTTATTGTTCACACATAATAACTGCCACTTCTTTTATTATTTCTAATGATACATAAAGTTATTTCAGAATACCCTGGCTGAGAAAAAGTCTGATATTCATCAGTGTGACAGAAAAATTCTTCTTGTATAGAGAAAAGCAGGATCAAATTAATGAGATTCTTTCCCTAAAATTAGGTTATTTTGTATACCAATTCTTTTAACCACCATTCTACTTTGGGGTTAAACTACCCAATTTGTATTTATCCACAGAAAGATAACTACTTTAAACAATACCATAAGCAGTATTTCTAAAAGAAGGCCCTTACCTTTATGCTATTGTTAATAAGTCAATACTTTCTATTAGTTTGTTACCTGTGATACAAACATTAAAAAGTTCTGACAATAAATGACACATAAGAACTAGTATGTCTGTTAAATATTACTGAAATACATGTATGTTATAGCCTGTGGTCGCATCAATGTGAACATTGCTTTACACTTCAACCGCAGCAGTATTTCATTCTGATCTTAAAATACTAATAGGGTATTTATTTTTATTTTTATTTTTATTTTTGTTTTTGTTTTTATTTTTATTTTATAACAGAAACCAGTGTTATAACCAGTAAACAGGGCCTGTTGACAAGGACAACTGCTGTTTCTTTGATTATTTCTTTGAGTAGAAATAATTCTGTATCATTTCTGAGAAATAAATCCTTCACCTACTAAATCTAAAAATTTCATCTAGAAATAAAGAGAGGAGAGCGATGGATGTCTGTAGTAGCTAGCAATGTCCCCACACAGGTTGTGAATGCATTTCAGCGTATTCTTTTGCCAGTGTGTTTGGATATGATTTGTGAGTAGATTAACATTAGTGCTTGGATTGTTTGAAATGCTGCTTACCTGAGTGGCAGGCAAATAGAAAATGTGGAAACATTTCCACATTAGGCCTATTCAGTAGACTGTCCTGCAGCAATACAATCAATTACCATAAAATGGAGCATATTAACATGAAATCTACGCATTAATACAATAATAAACTAAACTGAAAGCTTCTTATTCATCCATATCTTGATACCTATTGCTATAACTTTCCTTTTCCTTTTTCCCTGGTGTATGCACCATCTTTTTAACACACTCCTTCCATTTCTTGCTGCCTTACTGTCTACAGACTCAGAGACATCGAAGCATTACTATCAGGATAATTCAGTATACAGAAACTTGACTTGTATTTAGGTTTCTTAAGATCAAACAAAATTCCTACAAGACAATACATGCAAAGAAATATGAAAATGGCAGTATATTTCTCATTCCAAGTTTACTAATTGGCCCAACAGCAAAAGATTGTGTAATAAAATTTCAGTGCTTCTAAACTTTATGACAAAAAGCAAACAAAAATGTAAATCATACTAATTACTAACCATAGCACTGAGAAGATATCACCATGGAGCCAGTTCTGTCTGCAAACACACTTGCGACTTCCACACTGTTTGAATTCTATAAATTATCATTTCTACATCCTGCATGGGTTCAAAGTTAATTGCCTGTTACATTATCAAAGACAAGAACAAGTACATATTATCTGGTGTAGAGAAAGAAATTTTAACAAAACAGGAAAAATGACTCTGATATGTGTTATATTTCATATTTACAAACTGAAAAAAAAATCCTTATGCTCCACCTACATAAATATACTAATTGGAAAGAACTGTTACAGAAGCTGATTTAAAGTTATCAGAGAACAAAGATGAAAGTAACCTAATAACTTGCAAAATGCAGCTGTGCTGCCCACAATGTTTGAGCATCTTCTGTTCTTACTGGGGAAGTTACAGATATTATATGTTTCACCATTTCTCAGAAACTCTTAATATCATATTAAAAGACGAAAAAAGCAACACACACACACAAAACAACAACAATGACAAACACACAGGATGGACCCAGAAGAGAGTAAAAAAGCAACAGAGTGAACTTTATAGCTACTAAAGTATAAATCAGTATAACACTTAAAAATATTCTAATAAAATTTTTTAGTAGAGGATTTTAAGATTAACCGGCCTCCTAATTCTCTGTGCGTCATAAACCATGCTAAAAACAAAGAAAAGAATCTATGAATTCCTCCCACTCCTTTCTAAGTATAAAGTATGGTATATGACTTATGAATGTGCACGAGAAAATGTTTCAGAAAAAATGAGTAACTTAATTGACTGAAACCCATAGAGCTGAAAAATAATGTCGGAAGTAGGTTGATGAAAACAGAAGAGAAGCTCCACTTGTATTCATTCAGTCAAGAATACATATTGTTTGTGATTGCTCAGATGTTGTTTATGGATGTATTTCTGAGCTATATGCATAATTTATTTTGGCCTAATATATTTATCTTATTTGTTGTTAGTGTCAAGATTTCCACTTGGTGCAAGGAGCACTGGACTTCAAATGAAACTTTACTATGGTCTAAGTTGTGAGAGTTAGCCACAACCCAATATATATATAATAAATATTATCACATCATATAATATCATACTGTATAATATCATTTCATATGAGAATATAATGCAACAACGCAGACTACTTACCTCATGGTTCCCCAAAACTGGTGCCCGCACTTGTCCATGCTGTTGTGGTGTTCTGTCAAGCTTTAGTGCACAAAGATGAAACTGGATATGTCTGTCTAGGTATAATAGGCAAATACTAATTCTAATTGCTTACATAGCCAGAGTCTTGACAATGTTGCCTGACAGGATACTCAAAATGACACTTACGCAATGGACTAGGTTTATTAATTATCCTTTGAAACTTAGATGCTTAAACTCCTTTTTATCTGAGTATAACAAATTATGTCTTTAGACAGGGAGCAGACAGGGACCTAATACAGACTTATATATAAAGTCAGAAATAATCTAGGCCAGTAAGCATTAGGAAACATGTTCAGAAATGTTGCATTAATTTCTTATATTCTTAAAGTTTTAAATAGTTCTTATAAAAGTTCTCTCATTTTATGTCTCCCAGTCTACTGTGAGTTTTAATAGGAGGAACAGGGCAGCTATATGCAGCCAAGGGATATAATCATAGATACTGCATGATGAAGAGAGATTTTTCTGTAATGTACCTGCTAATCTACAGAGTTTAAAGATAGCTACTATTATGACTATCTCTGTACAGGTGGCAATACAGATCTCAAAACTGGGCTCCAACTGCTTAATTTAGAGACCTAAGAAACCTGCATAAAGAAACACATATGTAAATATAACATTGACATAACTTCTCCTAACTTAGATGTTTCTGTTGGAGCAGCAAATCTAGGACTCCTTAAATGAGTAAAGATTTAAATAATATCTATTTATGACTTTTCATGAACTCCCAGGGACAAAATGTTATCCTAAAGACACTTTGAACATACTGATTTTATTAGTTTCAAAATATTATTTAATCTGATTTAAAACCGTTTGATTTTGTTGATTACATCCTCTTAGTATTCAGGGTTTCAGGGATGCTTGTTGTTTTGTTTTGGGATTTTGTTTCCTTATTAGTGGATGTATAACCCTCAAAATAGTGCTAGAGCTAAACAAAAATTTGTATTTTGTAAGATTTTTTTTTTTTTTTAATGAAATTGTAAGTACCTTAATTTCTTTAAAATGTTACTTGAATTTTGCTGAAGTATCAACCAAAACAAAGAAAAAAAATTCTTCCATTGTCACTGGAAAATATAAAATAATGGAGACACTACTGGAATGAAGATCAGAATCTTTTTGGATATAGGTGTTTGACATGTGGCTGAGATAAACTGCAGAACACCATACTTGATTTACTCAAACTGAGTTTTCAGCTGTTATTTTTTTTTAACCTTTTCCATCAGGTTAATGTGCCTTTTGGAAGTATACTGGCTTAACTTTTTTGAATTCTTCTAAACTCTGAATTTTTAAGGAAAATGTATTTTTTTCTTTCCTCTGTGCATTACAATATGTTTCTTTTACAGTGCTATATAATCTGCTTTTCTACTGCTCAAATTCCCTGTTGAGTACAAGTTCACATCATCCAGAAATCTTAAAAACCCAGTGTCATACACTTTTTCCAGGTTTTTTATTAAGTGCATGTATTTAGCCATTAATATTTTCTTTGAGAATCTCAAACTAGCTGGCAGAAAAGAGACAACATCCACATAATACTGCCACCAGACAATGCAGTCCCTGTAATAAATACAAAGTTGTAGATGGTAAAAAGGTATCACATAGTATCACATCTGCAGAGGTGCTAATGGCTGTGAATAAAGTGAATTTCTCTATATAATAGTCACGTTCTAAATTTGGTACTGAGTGGGAGAAAGCTACTGACAACTCTTACCATCCTTGAAAATGTAGGATTATGTAATGCATGCATTTGTGTCACAGAAGCCTATTTGCTGAGGATTTATCATAAATCTGAAAGAAAAAAAGCCCTGCAGTGATCACAAAAGCTATTAAGTGTAGAAAGGCAAGGCAAGACAAGGAAAGATGAGAGAAGGGAGATAATGTAAGGGTGAACCTCTCTATTTTTCAGCTTTAGTTTCTGGTTCTGGCATAAAGAATTATGTTGTTCAATTCCAATATCTACGGAAGTACCCACTTTACAATTAGACCCCCCGCACACCGCAAACCATTCCCCTGACAAATACAAATTACTTTGTACAAACGCAACTGAAAGTTTGAAAAGCCAAACTGGGGACAGGGTTGGGTGGGGATGGGGAGGAGTATAGCTATGGGGGGCAGGTGGATTGAGCCCTGGGGGGGGGGGGGGGGAAAGCTATAAGAGGTGTTCCAGGCAGCATTTTTTCTGCCTGGATCTCTAAAGATCTCTAAACTTTTAAAGCCACCTTCTGAATAGTGGTAGCTGTAAAAGGCTGCAGGGATTGTCTTTTATCATTTCCTATGTCTCCCTGCATTTTCCCCATATCAACCACAAAACCAAACACCAACAGAAACAAAACAACAGCAACAACAACAAAACAAACAAGCAAATAAACAAACAAAAAAAAAAAAACAGAGCAGATTAAGAAGAAACTACCTGCCTGAAGCAAAGTACCATCTAATTTTTAGGTTACTTGACTTGTTCAGGTAAGTGATTGATGGTGTTTTAGATGAACCTCACAGTAACATAATCTGTGGCATTGATCTGTCAGTAATATCGTTTATGCCTCCTCCTTCTGCCTTTCCTGCAGAACATGTAGACACTGCATGCAATGTGTTCTCCTGTTTTGGGTGAGAGCATGCATCTCGACAGCCAATCCTTTGTGAATCACCTACAACATAAAAAGGAAATGCATACTGAAGTAAATTAATTCCTACATAGGTGGCAAGACATATTGTCTGTCATGTTAGTCATTATCCCATTTAAACTTAATGATGTTCTCAGGTTGATATGTTATCAAGACACTAGCTTTCAACCAGAGAGTATTTAAGAATGCACTCTTAATAGCAGAGAGGCATGAGGTAAATTAATTCATTTTTCAAATGATCATTTATTGGCTTAATTAATGTTTTCTTTCTGAACATTTGGAATGCAGTTCAAATGTTATAAATACATGTGTGCTGATGTAGTTAAATGTAATGATGAAAATCAGTCCATGTATAGTTACCCTCAATACCAGAGTATTTTGTCCACAAAGCAGTCAGACACAAGACTGCAGTCATCAGGAGAGAGATATTAATCTACTTTCTCCTCTGCCATAACACTGTTAATGTTATTCTCTACCAGCTGGAAGTGGCATGGTGGCTGGGGGAGCAAGAGACAGCAGCTAATGAAGGAGGTATGGATCCATCACTATGGTGGTGGCAGGCTAGGACAGCATCTGTCACCTTGATGAGGCCTCTGCGTCAAGCACATCTCTGGTGCTCCAGATAGCTTAGCAGCAGACATCTGGTCCTTTGCAGCAGACATCTAGGAGATGGCTCCTCTGACAAAGCTGTGTCTTGGTAATGGAAATCGGGTGTAATCTTGGTTAATGGAAAACTGGTGCTCACTGCCACTTGCTCACATGAACACGAGGCCACATCGACTTTCAGTTTGAGGCATTGGACATCTGGAAGCCTTTGTAAGGTAAGAAATTGCTGTTAGTCTATCACACATGAAAGACACTGAAAGTCACTACGTCAAAGTTGAGACTTGAGCCAGGGGCTGCATGTCTACTGCAGAAGAGAACAATGACCCAGGGAGGTCAAGCAGAGCAAAGAGCCTTGAATATTCTCCACATAAAGATTGGTACCCTCTGAAGTGGCAGGAGAACATTGGTAGTGGGTTTACATGGCAAGGTTTTGGTGGCAGGGGCCATAGGTGTGGTTTCTGTGAGAAGGATCTAGAAGCTGCCCCATGTTTGGTAAGGGCCCCACTGCTGACCAGAACCGAGCCGAGCCAATAAGCAATGTTGTTTTGTGCCTCTGTGAGAGCATATTTAAGACAGGGAAAAAAACGCTGTGCCACACAGCAGCTGGGAGAGTGAGAGGGAGAAACAGCCTTGCAGGCACCGAGCTCAGTGAAGAAGGAGGGGGAGAGGTGCTCCAGGCACCGGAGCAGAAGTCCCCTGCGGCCTGTGGTGAGGACCATGGTGAAGCAGGATGTCCCCCTGCAGCCCATGGAGTACCACGGTGGAGCAGGGTTCCACGCTGCAGCCCGTGGAGGAGTCCATGGTGGAGCAGGTGGCCCTGCACTGACGGAGGCTGCCGCCTGTGGAAGACCCCTCCCGGAGCAGATTCCGGGCCGGACCTGTAGCCCGTGGAGAGGAGACCACGCAGGAGCAGGTGACCTGGCAGGAGCTGCTGCCCGTGGGGGACCCAGGTTGGAGCAGTTTTCTCCTGAGGGATGGAGATGGAGCCCATCTACAAGAAGGGCCGGAGGACTGACCTGGGGAACTTATAGGCCTGTCAGTTTGACCTCAGTGCCAGGGAAGCTCATGGAGCAGATCCTCCTGAGAGTCATCACGCAGCACTTGCAGGGCAAGCAGGCGATCAGGCCCAGTCAGCATGGGTTTATGAAAGGCAGGTCATGCCTGACGAACCTGATCTCCTTCTATGACAAAGTGACGCGCTGGGTGGATGAGGGAAAGGCTGTGGATGTGGTCTACCTTGACTTCAGCAAGGCTTTTGACACCGTTTCCCACAGCATTCTCCTCAAGAAACTGGCTGCTCTTGGCTTGGAGTGGCGCACACTTCATTGGGTTAGAAACTGCCTGGATAGCCGGGCCCAAGGACTCGTGGTGAATGGAGTCAAATCCAGTTGGAGGCCGGTCACTAGTGGCGTTCCCCAGGGCTCGGTGCTGGGGCTGGTCCTCCTTAATATCTTCATGGATGATCTGGATGAGCGCATTGATTGCACCCTCAGTAAGTTTGCAGATGACACCTAGTTAGGTGCATGTGTCGATCTGCTTGAGGGTAGGAAAGCTCTGCAGGAGTATCTGGATAGGCTGCACCAATGGGCTGAGGTCAACTGCATGAAGTTTAACAAGGCCAAGTGCCGGGTCCTGCACCTGGGGCGCAATAACCCCAAGCAGAGCTACAGGCTGGGAGAGGAATGGTTGGAGAGCTGCCAGGCAGAGAAGGACCTGGGAGTGATGGTGGATAGTCGGCTGAATATGAGCCAGCAGTGTGCTCAGGTGGCCAAGAAGGCCAACGGCATCCTGGCTTGTATCAGGAACAGTGTGACCAGCAGGGCTAGGGAAGTGATTGTCCCCCTGTACTCGGCTCTGGTGAGGCCGCACCTCAAGTACTGTGTTCAGTTTTAGGCCCCTTGCTACAAGAAGGACGTCGAGGTGTTCGAGCGAGACCAGAGAAGGGCGACGAAGCTGATGAGGGGTCTGGAGAACAAGTCCTACGAGGAGCAGCTGAGGGAGCTGGGCTTGTTCAGCCTGGAGAAAAGGAGGCTCAGGGGTGACCTTATCGCTCTCTACAGGTACCTTAAAGGAGGCTGTAGCGAGGTGGGGGTTGGTCTGTTCTCCCATGTGCCTGGTGACAGGACGAGGGGGAATGGGCTTAAGTTGCGCCAGGGGAGTTTTAGGTTATATCTTAGGAAGAACTTCTTTACCAAAAGGTTTGTTAGACATTGGAACAGGCTGCCCAGGGAAGTGGTGGAGTCACCATCCCTGGAAGTCTTCAAAAGACGTTTAGATGTAGAGCTTAGGTATATGATTTATTGGGGACTGTTAGTGTTAGGTCAGAGGTTGGACTCGATGATCTTGAGGTCTCTTCCAACCTAGAAATTCTGTGATTCTATGGACCCCATGGTACGGACCCATATCTGGAGCAGTTCTGGAAGAGCTGCTGCCTGTGGGAAGCCCACGCCGAATCAGTTCATCAAGGACTGCATCCCGTGGGTGGGATCCCACAGCACAGGGGACAAGAGTGACTGAGAAGGAGCGGCAGAGAAGAAGCACTGTAGACTGACCATAACCCCCATTCCCCCGTTCCCCTGCGCTGCTTGGGGGGAGGAGGTGGAAGAGGGTGGATGGGGGGGGAAGGTGCTTTTGGTTTCTTTCCTTTGTTTCTCACTTCTCTAGCTAGATCTATAAGCAATAGATCTTACTATCTCCCTATGCAGAGTGTGTTTTGCCTGTTACAATAATTACTGCATGATCTTCTTGTCCTTATCTCAACCTTTGAGCCCTTTTCATCGTATTTTCTCCCCATTCCTCTTTGAGGAGGGGGAGTGAGAGAGCGGCTGTGGTGGAGCTCAGCTGCCCACTTGAGTGGAACCACGACAGTAACATATCTCTCTTGGCTTGGGTCTCCTTTCGTCTACATACAGTATGCTAATGGCATTATAATTATTTGATAATAGGAAGGTCACTTCTAAGCTCTTCAGAGAAAGTGTGATTTTTATCAAAGACATGAATGGGGATCAGATCTGATTATGAATGTCTAAAATATAACTTAAAATATTCTGCTGAGACAATAGGAAATTGTTTTCTTATTGTCTCCCCCCTTTTCCTTTGTACTATTTAGAATAGCAAAGTGAAAATATATGTTAGGAAATTTGGCACAACACAATATATTTCACTGGCATGAATTGTAACTACAGACTACTTAGTGAAAATGAAGATAAAAAGACTTTGATGCACATGCACAACTTGTTTGCACAAAATGTTTATTGTTCTATAAGTCACACAGTACACAATTTAAGAAAAAAAAAAAAAAGTATCCTGGCAAGCTCTATGATAAATCTTACTGATTAAATAATTGCATGTTCTAGTATTTCAATTAATTGATACCTTGTTATGCAGTAACAGCAGTAACATAATAGAGCAGCATAATAATTTATATCAAATAGACCTACTGTTGTGTTTTTATAAGTGTTCATCTTCCTGTCAAACATTCAGAGTAAGCCCCATGAAAACCAAGCTACAGGTATCACTAAACCTCTGGTCTGACTTCACCTTGATAACCTGGACTTTACAGGGCTTGTGTTTCTTGTGTTCCTTTGTTTGAAGAATTGAGTGTACCTTTATCGTTGTATCATTGTTTGCAGCAAGCTCTCAACTGTCCCCACTTTGCTTTACTTGGAGCAACCAAAGTTTATACGGACTGGCTTTCTTTCAGGTGTACCTAACCCGGTACTCTAGGCCCATTCCCAATATACTCCAATTGCTAACTGCTTGGTCATTCCGCAAGACTATTCAAGTCCAAATAGAGTAAAACCTGAAATACATGCAGTATCAATATTGGGATCTTGGCATCAACTGTATCACTCTCAAATACACTTCTGTTGGGGTGCATCTCTTGTAACGGTAGAAAAAACTGGACATAGGTAGTCTGTTCATTGAGGTTGTAGCAGAAAAATATTAGCCTTTATTCTTCAAGCCTGTTGTCACCACTCCAACAGTATACTAACAAACCAGACTGGGATGAAAATAGGGAAATGGTGTTGTAAACTGGATTCAAGATTAAACAGATAGAAATGAAGAGACTTTCATATTTTGTGTTGGTTACATTTCAGATGAAAAATTTCTCAACTATGCCTCTGCATGGGGTCAAACAGTTACAATGTATAAGTGGAATATATTTAAAAGTAAACAAATATAACATCTGAATTATTAATTATTTCATCTGGAATCATAAATTATTTCAGTTACTAGTAAGCAATCACTTCTATTTCAAAATAAATAGCGATCTCATAAAGCTATCATTGGAAATGTTGGATAAATGGGGATCATAAATGTATTTTTAATGTAAATAGCATTTGTGATATTCTTTGTTTTTAATATGGCAGATGAAAAATATCCATATCAGGTAATACTTAAGTTATGTCTAAAAAGATGAAGTATATATTCCATTGGAAAATTGAAAACTCTATTCCAGTGACAGCTGAGACAGAAAAATCATGTAATTAGAGAAGACAATTAAAGAATGGATTTGGGCTATTTGGTAGTATATTTGCCTAATATTCCTGTGAGCTGTCATACAAGAGGAAGACAACCTGTTACTCCTCATTGGTATCTGATATATTTCATAAACATCCACAGCCAGAAAGGACTCAGCAAGCAGTGTTTGACCTCAACAACTTTCCACATTTGATCAGCTTCCACTAGGCTTATCAGCATTTCTTTTACTGCAGAACCTTGTCCAAGGCCTTAGTAGCCTTATCCTATTCCTGCATTTATTTATTTATTTTATTTATTTATTTATTTATTTATTTATTGCCAGAATCAAACTACTTCCAGGTGGAATTATTCAGGAATTGAATCATAGAAGATCAGAGGAGGGACATGAAGATGATCAAAGGGCTGGAGCACCTCTCCTATGAAGAGAGACTGAGGAAGTTGGGGTTGTTCAGCCTGGAGAAGAGAAGCCTCAGGTACCTTATAGGTACCTTCCAGTACCTAAAGAGGGCCTACAAGAAAGCTTTGTTTGGACAAGAGGTAATGATTTTAAATTAAAAAGAGGTAGATTTAGTTTAGGGAAGAAATTCTTTACTGTGATGATGGTGAGGCACTGGAACGGGTTGCCCAGAGAATCTGTGGATACACCATCTCTGGAAGTGTTTAAGACCAGGCTGGATGTGGCTTTGAGCAACCTGTTCTAGTGAGAGATGTGTATGATCTTTATGTATGTGTATGATGAGAGATGATCTTTAAGGTCGTTTTTAATCCAAGCCATTCTATGAAGATTATGGAAAGGAAGAAATAATTTACTAGAAGAGGTAGTATTTAGTAGAAATAGTAAATGAAATTTGTCTTCACCTACAAGACACAAAGAATTCACATTTTACAAAATTTTCAAAGGAGCTGTACAAAAGCTAACATGCAAGGGATATATTTTACATTGCCTGTCTAAATATTTAGGAAATATTCTACCAGCATATGAGTGTCTTCATTAACAGGATTATTCTGCAAAATATGCCATTAGAAAAAAATGTATAAGGTATTCTTCACTCATTAGGCCCATTGTTTGAAATGCCACTATTTTATTGATCTTTTCAGTCTTTATTTGTTACAAGAAGCCAATAAGATTTTAATTAAATGCCTTCAGAAAATCAGAAGGATAGATGGGAGATGGAAGTTACGATATTTGCCTGAGATTATGTTGTAACTAATTTAATAGAGGTTTTCTGTGAAAAATTATTTTACTGGAGTATTTTCATAATTTCTTAGGAAAAGAAGGGGGGAAAGGAAGGTAGTGTTGCTTTTTATACTTTCGACACCAAGTAAGTATACTTTCGACATAGTAAGACAGGGGCAGGGGCACCTTCCAATAGAGCTGGTTGCTCAAAGCGCCATCCAACCAGGCCTTGAACACTTCAACCTGTTCCAGTGCCTCACCACCCTCAGAGTAAAGAATTTATCCCTAAATTTCTTGACAATTAAGTATTTCTAGCACATCTAGAAGTGGAATATGAATGACCTAAGCATTAAATTCAAATAGACCTCTATATGTTCCAGATAAGACAATCATTTACATCTGGGTTTTTCTATAATTAATTATTTGAATATTGAATTTCACTATTTTTATTACTTATTATTATTATTATTTTTTAATTATCAATACTATTAATGTAGTATTTAATATATTGATACTGTTATCATTAATATATTAACAATTTTCTTATATCAGAAACCATTTATTAACTTATTGATTTCATTGAGAAAAATAGAGATAAACATTATTTTGCACTTAGATTTGCTCTTTTGTTTAGATTTTTAAGTTAAATTTGACAATAACAAAAATGAATAAATTATTTATATTTAATAAGCACTGTATATATTTTATTGATGTCAGAGCAATTATGTGAGGGATGTCAGTTTACTTAATCTATTCAATTGCTACACTTCCTTTATCCTATTCAGAATAATCTAAAAATAATTCAATAAATTCTGGAGCAAGTTATTTGATATCATCATAAATGCACTGTGATTTAATAGCACAAATTCAAGATGAGATCACATGATCATGAAGCTACTATTAACTCAAACTTATTCATACATGTAAAGATTTTGAAAATCATTTTGGTAGCTGTTTTCTGTTTTATTTTTAATGACAACATAATTTCACAATCTGACTTTCAGAACTTGTTTGGACAAAATTCCTAGTATATGGTGTGATGCTATTAATAAGCCTGTGGCAGACACTTTAATTAAATGATTATTCTTACAAGCAGTAGAAGAGACAGCTGTCAAAAAACAAACAAAACCAACCAACCAAACAAACAAAAATCAAGTGAAAAGGATATAAAGTATAAAGGATATTGGACAGATACAGATGAATCTGTAAGCAATTGAATTTAGCATCTATTCCATAAAATTTCCATAATTAAATTATTGCATCAGTCAAGCAAAAGAAATGTATTTCACCTGGTTCAAATATTTTTCACAGCACAAAACTGGTCATGCCCTCAATGAAATTGAGAGTAAACAATGTAATAAGATTAAATAAATAATAATGAGTTTCTTACCACCTAAACAATTCAGTTAAAAGTATTGATGTAAAAAAAAAATTAAAAGCATGACAAAAGTATGATATAGAATTTTTTTCTCAATGCAGAAAACTCATTTAATAGTATTGTAAGTATTAGAAATACCCCCAAATTATTTTAAAGTGTTTGTTGACATACAAGCTAGCAATGTTTTATTCTGTTAAATTGTTTTGCTCTCTTTCATTCTAAAGAACAAAAACATTTAATGCACAGTTAACTTTAAATTAACTACTTTGTTTGGCTTGTAATATATGACTTTCATTATTCAGTGAAATCTTAGAGCATTAAATCTCAATCTTTTCTTCTCAACACAGCAAAATGGCAAGAATATTTGAAATTATCGTGAAGTTTCAGCACATTTCTTAAAATACCCTGGGAGGTGGTGGTGTCACTGTCTGTGGGGGTGTTTAAGGGAAGGCTGGATGTGGTGCTTAGGGACATGGATTAGTGGGTCACATTGATGGTAAGGTGATGGTCGGACCAAATAATCCTGGAGGTCTTTTCCAACCTTAACAATTCTATGATTCTATTCTATGATTCTGTTAAAAGAGTACAAGAAACATTTCCCTTCCTTAAGAAACAGTTTTATCCTTAACAAAATTGTAAATACAAATTTTATGACATATGAATTGGAAAAAAAAAAATCATGAGGAACTGCACCCATTTTGCAATTGAGCATCAGAAAATCCATAAAATAAATGCATTTCTCAGACTGAAGAAAAAATATGATCTGTGATTTTATGTATGCACTGTACTACTATAATATGGAAATGGCTGTTGACATGTGTCTCTTCCATGGATACATTCTAACTAAAAAAACCAGCAAAACAGAATTACTAGACTCAGGGATTCAGACAAGAGAAGGGAGCAAAACCCACAGAAATCCTAAATTAGCAATCAGAGAAAAGGTCACTGTTTAAACAAAATTCATTTTTAAAAACAAATTTATGTTTTTTTCATGATACTTAAGCCAATTTTGAATAGTATTGAAGAATTATTTCAACATCTTTCAGATACGGCATGCAAATCAGGAAGATTTCTATACTAGTTTTATATCTCCAGAAATTAATGAAAATAATTTATCTGTGTGTGCCAAGATTTTAACTGTCTGATTTAGTTTTAAAGCCAAAACCAAAGGTAATCCTGCCTTTCAGCCCAGTGCAAGGTTCACTGGATGCTGATCACTGCAAGTTCCAGGACTATCCAGGGAGGTCCCATGCAGGAACAGTAGTAGATGTAGACACAGCAGGTATTAACCTGTGAGGTAAGAAGACTTATGTAATGAAGAAAAAAATAATTAGACAACTTTTGGAGATACTGAAACAAAAGGGTCTTTGAATGCACAGACGTGCAGCTAAGTGGCTCATTCTACAAAATGCAGGGATGTTTATAACAGAAATTATACAAAGCTACAATGGAGCCTTACTGCCTGCATCCTAGTGCCAAAACCTAAATCTGAGCTAAAATTGCAGAGTTTAATGAGTTTAACTTCAGACATCATGGAGCAGGGACCCAGAAAGTCACAAATAGAAAAACTGATTTCAAGTGGAGCTTCATGTGTGTGACTTCAACTAGATCTACAGGGAGCCCCATGCAGTTGCTTGGTGAAAGCAGAGTTTCCGCTCTTGAATCCATTGATGTGGAAAAGGAAATTACCTCTTTGGAAGGAGAAGTTAGAGAAAAGTTATTTCTTGCCTTTTCCTCCCATCAGTAGAAATACAGATCAAATTCACATTTCTACATTCAAATTTCTACAGAAATTCTGTAGAAATACAGATCAAATTCACTCATAAACATTCTCTCTCTTGCTCCTCCCTTCAGTGTCATGGCTTGTTCAGGATGATGCACTGAGTTACTAGCACGCAAACGCTTTTCAGAGAAAGAGAGAGAATGTCAAATATTAGATCCAGACAGTATTAAGTAATTAAAGTTTTTATTGTGTGTTCCTTCTGAAGGTCAGTGGTTCCTTTCTACTACAAAGAAGCTGTACAAGGAAGATATCAGCCACAGGAACAACATGTAGACGTGGTGTTCAAAAGTGCACAGCAAGGAAAAACCAAAGGAACTGTTAGAAATTTGCTAGTATGTTCTATCGGAAAGAATCATATTTCTGCGGTCTTCATTAACTGAACATAGTGTTCCATCTCATCAGACAGTGTATTTCTTAGCGTATATTCTCAAATCAAAGTGAATGGCTCCCACATATTAAAATAGTATATTATCAGGACTCAGAAAAGCAGATAAATCACTTGAGTGTCCCTAAGCTACACTGCTTTTCTGTGTTCTGAAATCTTTCCATATGTTATGCAGTGCTTTTCAAATCATCCAGTCATTCCATGGTTGGAATAATAAAGCATTCATGCATATCAAAATAGGCAAATATGTGAGTAAGCTCCTGCTTTATCCTAAGGGAGAGAGAGAAGGAACTGCAGGTTTGGTAAATGTGAGTTGGTATGATTTTTCAGGTTTGGAAATAAAATTACAGAAGCATCTGGAAGCTGTTATGCTTATTATTGTCAATCCCTATAACAGCAATATATTTGCTTGTTCTATTTCTTGAAAAAAAAAAAAAAGGTAGTGGCATCTGAATTGTTCTTGATGTCATCCTTTGAATATGTGATAAACGGTTCAGAAACTTTGCTGAGCTCCAGTGAAGTTTCTGTGTGTGGTGAAGACAGAAAGCAGCTGGGCATGTATGTGAAGCATAAGAGCTGGATCTGAGTGTTCCACAGGGTGTATGTTGCAGAAACAAACAGTCCAAGTATGCCTCCAACTCCCTTTTGATCCTCCATCACCCTCCCAAAATCTTCCCTTTGATTTTAGTTATGTATATGACAAGAAAACTGTCTTTCTGGATTCTTGCACTTATATATATAAATATATTTCACTGAACATAAGCAACAAGTATCGACTTTGGTCAGGCTTCATGTGGAACAAGATGCTACACAAAACATGTGATGATTCCAGTAGCATAGACTCTTTTTTTTTTTTTTTTTTTTTTTTTTTTTTTTTTTTTGTCCTGGAAGATAAAAAACTATACTTAAAAGAGAATTATCCTGCATAATGTATTAAGTAGGATAGTCAAAGATACTGCTAAAAGAATTTTTAAACTCCATCTTTCCTCTTGTTCTGGATACACCTATTCATACTGAAATTTCATTCTGTGGCTGTAGATCTTTTTATATGTTTATTTTTGTGATAAAAAATTGAGTAAGATATCTTATTTTCATGCTATCCTAAGCCTTTCAGTAAAGGATGCTAGACTGTAGAGTTAAATTTACTAGTATCTTCCTAAAATCAACTAATTCACTTTGTTATTAGTACAATAATTTTTCAACTGTCTTTGCTATCTAGTAAGTAGTCTCTGAGGGTGGGATTTGCTCCTGAATTAAACTATCAACAACATGGATTTTAACACTTGGATGAGTCAAACTACTCATAAGTCAATGGACAGATATTCTAGGGCACACTTTTGAAGTCCTATTTTAGATTTGAAGATATGATGAGAGGGATTGCAAGTTTAAACAATTTTATTCCTAGGGGGCATCAAGTCAGTGTGTTCAAATATATACATTTCATCAAAGGAAATGTAGGATGAAATTTTGATTAATACCTATGGCATTCAAGACAGTTAACTGGAATTTATAATGCTCATTTTTTAAAAAATCTTTGAAATTTCCATGCACAGACACTGAAGCTGCACTGATTTCTGAGTGGTCATATCCCTACATCTATACAAAACTCAGTGATATCTTTAAAGTTTACGTATTTTCTAGGTATTTTACTTAAAACACCTGTATTGCTTTGTTTGTTTGTATATTTGTTTTGGTGAGTGAATTTATCAGGCAATTAGGAATCTAGCTGTTGTAAAAGTAGTGCATATTTTGTATTCTTTCACAGTTCTAAGTCATAGTATGCAGCTTCCTGGCTCTCCTTTGAATATTGGAAAAGCTCAGCAGCTCCAGTGTGTATTGCTGAGTAATGGAATATTTAAAGTGTGCACAAAGAACAGCTGTAGATAATATTATCCTTTAATAATGAAACTCATAAAAATGTTCCTTTTTGTGCACATATTCGCAGCATTTACTTCAAAATAAATTGTCATTTTCAGATTTGTGTTACTCCACACTGGTGAGTAAAGTTATCAAGGGCAAGTTATCATTACATTATCATGTAGTTTATTAGAGGCAATCAAGTGCACAAGCAGAAGGGCCATCCTGATGAGAAGTCAGAAGTCTTGAGAAATTACTGTCATTGTGCATGAAACTGAGGTCATGCCTTGAGAGAGTCTTGGATTAATGATCTGTCACTTTCTGTAAACACACATTTCAAATACCATGAACCATCTATGACTGCAGGACAATTACTTTAAATAGAGAATGCATTGAAAGTTTGTTGGTATTACAGATATAAATATCAATGAGTTGGTTAAAAAAAACCACCTGCTTCCGAAATATGGATCCTTTGACTTAAAGTATATTCAACTGTTAAATTATTAACTATTACTTACCAGAAAACACATACCTATAGTTACTAGGAACAGAAACACACAAGCTATTACAACTGTACTTCTTGATGAGTGATTTGTTCACTAACTCATCGAAAACTAAAGCTGTGGTGTTCACCCTTCAGCTCTCTGCAACAGACAATGAAGTCAAATGGAATTTGTTCATTGCATTCAGAGGGGTGATCAGTTGAGCTTCCTGCCCTTCATGAGATGTACAAAATCTTCTCTGTAAAATCTCTCTGAATTGCTCCCTGATTACACTGAATTCTATGCTCTGATTAAATATTCTGGTTGTAACATTGACATACACTAATTCAGCAGAGCTTCTAAGCAAGATTTAGCTCATGTATGAATGCTAGATGACAAAATTTCTTCCAGATTTTTAATCAGCCAGTATAATCTGTTTTGGCATCTGTAGTGGGTTTACGTGGCAAGGTTTTGGTAGCAGGGAGCCATAGGGGTGGTTTCTGTGAGAAAGATCTAGAAGCTGCCCCATGTTTGGGAAGGGCCCCATTGTTTTCCAGATCCGAGCCAATAAGCGATGTTGTTTTGCGCCTCTGTGAGAGCATATTTAAGACAGGGAAAAAACGCTGCGCCACACAGCAGCCGGGAGAGTCAAGGGAGTGGGAGAACAGCCTTGCACCAAGGTCAGTGTAGAAGGAGGGGGAGAGGTGCTCCAGGCGCCGGAGCAGAAGTCCCCTGCGGCCTGTGGTGAGGACCATGGTGAAGCAGGATGTCCCCCTGCAGCCCATGGAGTACCACGGTGGAGCAGGGTTCCACGCTGCAGCCCGTGGAGGAGACCACGGTGGAGCAGGTGGCCCTGCACCGACGGAGGCTGCCGCCTGTGGAAGACCCCTGCCGGAGCAGATTCCGGGCCGGACCTGTAGCCCGTGGAGAGGAGCCCACGCAGGAGCAGGTGATCTGGCAGGAGCTGCTGCCCGTAGGGGAGCCAGGTTGGAGCAGTTTTCTCCTGAGGGATGGACCCCGTGGTACGGACCCATATCTGGAGCAGTTCTGGAAGAGCTGCTGCCTGTGGGAAGCCCACGCCGGATCAGTTCATCAAGGACTGCATCCCGTGGGTGGGACCCCACAGCACAGGGGACGAGAGTGACCGAGAAGGAGCGGCAGAGAAGAAGTGCTGTAGACTGACCATAACCCCCATTCCCCGTTCCCCTGCGCCGCTCGGGGGGAGGAGGTGGAAAAGGGTGGATGGGGGGGGAAGGTGCTTTTGGTCTTTTTTTTTCCCTTTGTTTTCTCACTTCTCTCGCTTGTTAGTTGTAGGCAATAAATCTTACTATCTCCTTATGCCGAGTCTGTTTTGCCCATTACAATAATTATTGCGTGATTTTCTCGTCCTTATCTCAATCCTTGAGCCCTTTTCACATATTTTCTCCCCATTCCTCTTTGAGGAGGGGGAGTGAGAGAGCGGCTGTGGTGGAGCTCGGCTGCCCACTCGAGCGGAACCACGACAGCATCTCTGGGAAAATTGACTCAATCTCCAGGAACCTGTTTCCTTTCCTGCAAAGGCAGGACTGTAAAAAATAACTTTCTGCCATGGGTTGTTGATGGCACAAGGGGCTGGCTTTGGTTACAAAAGGGATTTTCTGAAATAATAAACAACACACAAGCCTGGTCTTTAACATGGGAAATCAAGTGGCTTTGTCTGAATTCCTCTAAGAATCATATTTTTTACAAGATTGCTGTTCCAGGCTTAGAAATAGAGATTTACCTAGCATCTATGCAGTACTTTCCATCCTTTATTGCTCATTTCCTGAGGATGTGTTGTCCAAAATGTGATGAGATTGATGTGTTGGGTTTACGTGGAAAGGATTTGAAAACAGGGGGGCTGCAGGGATGGCCTCTGTGAGGAGAGCCCAGCAGCTGCCCCATCAGAGCCAGCTCCAGCCGGCTCCAGCAGGGATCCGCTGCTGGCCAGACCTGAGCCAGGGATCAATGCTGGGTGGGCCTCTGGGAGAGCAGATTTAAGGATAGAGGGAAAAACAACTGCTGCACAACAGCAGCTGGTAGAGTGGGAACCAGCCCTGCAGCCTCCAAGGTTGGAAGTGGAAGGCAGGAGGTGCTCCAGGCATGCAGCACAAGTTCCCCTGCGGCCTGTGGAGAGGCCCCTGGTGGAGCAGGCTGTCCCCCTGCAGCCCATGGGTCCCACATGGAGCAGATCTCCACACTGCAGCCCATGGAGGAGCCCCTGGTGGAGCAGGTGGATGTGACCTGGAGGAGGCTGCGGCCCATGGAGAGTCCCCGCAGGAGCAGGCCCCGGGCCGGAGCTGCAGCCCGTGGAGAGGAGGCCACGCAGGAGTAGGATATCTGGGGGGAGCTCATGCCCGTGGGGGACCCGCTGGAGCAGTTTGCTCCTGGGGGATGGACCCCATGGTACAGAGCCATGTGGGAGCAGTTCTTGAAGAGGTGCTGCTTGTGGGAACCTCCTGCAAAATCTGTTCAGGAAGGACCTCAGCTCCCATTCCCCATTCCCTGAGTGGGGGGAGGACATGGAAGAGGGTGGATGGGGGGAAGGTGGTTTTAGTTTGCTTTTACTTTCTCATTGTTCTAGTCTGCTTGGCAGTAAATTGCATCAATCTCCTTATGCCAAGTCTGTTTTGCCCATGACAGTAATGGTTGAGTGATCTCCCAGTCCTTATCTCAGCCCTTGAGCACTTTTCATCATATTTTATTCCCATTTTCCTTTGAGGAGCGGGAGTGAGAGAGTGGTTGTGATGGAGTTCAGCTGCCCAGCTAGGTAAAACCATGACAGTTGGTCACTGCCACTTTTGTTAACAGCTCTGCTACCTAGGTCAGCCTATGTTCTCCTATGAAGAAAAGCTGGGAAGAACTGGATTATTTAGCCCAGAGAATAAAATGTTCTGCTGAGACACTTTATAGTGGCATTCCAGTATTTCAGGCCTACAGAAAAGATGGAGAGAGACTCTTTATCACATAGTGTAGTGACAGGACACTACAGGTGTCCTACAGGTGTCCACCACCAGGGGTAAATGGTTTTAAACTTAAAAAAAAGTAGGTTTGAATTAGAAGAAATTACAAAGAAATTACGAAGAAATTCTTCACTATGATGACTAAGGCTTGTCCAGAGAAATGTGGATGCTCCCTCCCTGGAAGTGTTCAAGGTTAGGTTGGATGAAGCAACCTGATCTAGTAGAAGGTGTTCTGCTTATTGCAGGGGGGTTAGAATTATATGATCTTTAAGGTCCTTTCAAATCCAAATCATTCTGTGATTCTATGTTTCACCTGGTTAAGGTTAACATGACAAGGTTCCTTCAACTATAATTCTCTGTAGTTTAGGTCTAAACTGTCTCTGTTCTAGCAGGTGTAGCATTGTTTTTCCCTCAGTGCTTAAGACAGAAAAGATCAGTTGTTACTTGGAAGGTCCATTTAGTAGAAAAGGGGATATAGGGCTACAAAAGGCTGTGCTGTTATAATTTCTCAGCTAGGACATATTCATGTCCTTATTTTTTTCCTTATTGTTGCTAAAGAGAGAAGATAGTATTTTGATCTTCTTAACCAGTTTAACCAATTACCCGAATACCCCAGATTTAAATGACAACAGTCAGAATCCTTTGATGGTACCTTGTGTGATGCAACTCAGTGCCGCTTTATGGTAAGGGTTATCTCTGTCACAGTGCTATATTCAGTACTATTTGGCATCCCATGAGATGCCATCTGGCTTGGAAGGTCAGTTCATAAAGAAATATGGAAAACAAAGTCAAACTCCTAAAGGTACAGAAAAAAAGATATCAAAATAGAAATATTTCCTGCTTTTAACTTTTTTTTTTTTTTTTTTTTTTTTTTTTTTTTTGGAGAAGAAAGAAGCATTAAATAAAGTTATGAAGTTATGACACAACATGGAGAGAAGAATGAGAATGAGAATGAATTTTGTGGAAAATCAGCTTTGCCTTTTCTCCTTTCTGCTGTGTCAGTTAATACTTTCATGGTTTCATACCTCAAATGTAACAATTGATATTGCATATATTTTTAACTGCAACAAAGAAAATAAAATCTATATTCTCCACTAGAAATACAATTGGGTTGTTATGGATAATAATATAAAAAATAGCCTGACTTATTGCAACAGGTCTACATGTTCAGCTTGCAGAATGCCAGTCACCCTACATTTAGAAAAGTCAGACTTGTTGGTTTGCAGCAATGTTCCCTGCTGCACTGAAATGTGCTCAGAATAAACTGTAGTGGAAGAACAGCTTAAATTTTTGTCTTTCTTTTCTCCAAAACACAAATAAAATAGAGTTGTTTGGGATTTATGCTGGTTAATATACTCATTGCTTCTGACCCGCAACCAAGGACCCCCAGCCCTGGCCCAGATTAAACATTTATAGGGAGGTACTTTATCCAGCCTACCCTTCTCTGGCAGGCTCTTAGCACCTTTACTCCAAATGATATGCTAGCCTTTGTCTTTCTCCTATACAGAATTCCAATATAACTCTAATCATAAACTTTTAATCTTTGTATGTGCTGAAACAACAACATCAACAAATCCCAACCAAGCTGATCTGTATTGGGTTTATGTGTCAATGGTTTGACAATGGGGGGGGGCTGCAGGGGTGGCCTCTGTGAGTAGAACCCAGCAGCTACTCCATGTCATATCAGAGCCAGCTCCAGATGGCTCCAAAAGGGACCCACTGCTGGCCAGAGCTGAGCCAGGAAGTGACACTGGGTGGGCCTCTGTGACAGCAGATTGAAGAAAGGGGAAAAAAAAATGCAGCCCCCATTCCCCTGCACTGCTCAGGGGGAGGAGGTAGAAGAAGATGGATGGGGGGAAGGTCATTTTGGTTTGCTTTTAGTTCTCACTGCTCTATGTCTGCTAGTGATAGGCAATAAATTAAATTAATCTCTCTATGCTGAACCTGTTTTGCCCATGATGGTAATTGTTGAGTGATCTCCATCTCAGCCCTTGAGCCTTTTTCCACTGTATTTTTACCCCTCCTTTGTCTGAGGAGGGGGTGTGAGAGATCGGCTATGATAGAGTTCGGTGAGCCAGCAGGATAAAACCGTCACACTAACCTAGATGAAAAACTTACCAGGGGAGAACTTGTTGAACCCTATCCTTATCCTGACTTTCCAAAAGTCAGCCCCTTTGCAACTCCCAAATCTTAGGCTATGGCTGATTTTCTTGGGCTAAGTCTCAGCAAAATTCAAGACCAAGTTCTAAAGTCAGAGAGAAATCCTACAGTTTCTGCCATTTATGAACATATATTTGTGCACGTATATGCATGTTTCTGCTTAAATCATATATATATTATTCTTTGCCTCAGTCTTTAGCGGCAATACCGCTTGTTCTCTGGATACCCGTACCCTGAGCTGGTGGAAGGGGATGGGGAGCAGGATGTGGCCCTCACTATCCATGAAGAGCTGGTTGGTGACCTGCTACGGCACTTGGATGTGCACAAGTCGATGGGGCCGGATGGGATCCACCCAAGGGTACTGAGAGAACTGGCAGAGGAGCTGGCCAAGCCGCTTACCATCATTTATCAGCAGTCCTGGCGATCGGGGGAGGTCCCAGTTGACTGGCGGCTAGCAAACGTGACGCCCATCTACAAGAAGGGCCGGAGGGCAGACCCGGGAAACTACAGGCCTGTCAGTTTGACCTCAGTGCCAGGGAAGCTCATGGAGCAGATCCTCCTGAGAGTCATCACACAGCACTTGCAGGGCAAGCAGGCGATCAGGCCCAGTCAGCATGGGTTTATGAAAGGCAGGTCCTGCTTGACGAACCTGATCTCCTTCTATGACTAAGTAACGTGCTGGGTGGACGAGGAAAAGGCTGTGGATGTGGTCTACCTTGACTTCAGCAAGGCTTTTGAGACCGTCTCCCACAGCATTCTCCTCAAAAAACTGGCTGCTCTTGGCTTGGACTGGCGCATGCTTCGTTGGGTTAGAAACTGGCTGGATAGCCGGGCCCAAAGAGTCGTGGTGAATGGATCCAAGTCCAGTTGGAGGCCAGTCACTAGTGGCGTCCCCCAGGGCTCGGTGCTGGGGCCAGTTCTCTTTAATATCTTCATCGATGATCTGGACGAGGGCATCGAGTGCACCCTCAGTAAGTTTGCAGATGACACCAAGCTAGGTGCGTGTGTCGATCTGCTTGAGGGTAGGAAAGCTCTGCAGGAGGATCTGGATAGGCTGCACCGATGGGCTGAGGTCAACTGCATGAAGTTCAATAAGGCCAAGTGCCGGGTCCTGCACCTGGAGCGCAATAACCCCAAGCAGAGCTACAGGCTGGGAGAGGAATGGTTGGAGAGCTGCCATGCAGAGAAGGACCTGGGAGTGATGGTGGATAGTCGGCTGAATATGAGCCAGCAGTGTGCTCAGGTGGCCAAGAAGGCCAACGGCATCCTGGCTTGTATCAGAAACAGTGTGACCAGCAGGGCTAGGGAAGTGATTGTCCCCCTGTACTCGGCTCTGGTGAGGCCGCACCTCGAGTACTGTGTTCAGTTTTAGGTCCCTTGCTACAAGAAGGACATCGAGGTGCTTGAGCGGGTCCAGAGAAGGGCGACAAAGCTGGTGAGGGGCCTGGAGAACAAGTCCTACAAGGAGCGGCTGAGGGAGCTGGGCTTGTTCAGCCTGGAGAAGAGGAGGCTCAAGGGCGACCTTATCGCTTTCTATAGGTACCTCAAAGGAGGCTGTAGCGAGGTGGGGGTTGGTCTGTTCTCCCATGTGCCTGGTGACAGGACGAGGGGGAATGGGCTTAAGTTGTGCCAGGGGAGTTTTAGGTTAGATGTTAGGAAGAACTTCTTTACCGAAAAGGTTGTGAGGCATTGGAACAGGCTGCCCAGGGAAGTGGTGGAGTCACCATCTCTGGAAGTCTTTAAAAGACGTTTAGATGTAGAGCTTAGGTATATGATTTATTGGGGACTGTTAGCATTATTGCTAACAATATTATAATAAAATTATTGCTAACAATTGGGGACTGTTAGGTCAGAGGTTGGACTCGATGATCTTGAGGTCTCTTCCAACCTAGAAATTCTGTGATATTTCACCTATGTATGCATATGCATATGCACTTACATACATGTGTAAGTTAAAATGCTCATTAATTCTAACTATGCAATACCAAGTACCACAAATTTAAAACAATATGTGAAATATTTTTCCCATTAGATTGTATGCATTTTGTTAATTTATTTCAAATATTCTGGATTACTGCTGAGTGAGAGAAGGTAAAGGGAAGAGTAAGTATATTCGGCTTCGTGAAGTGGTGGATAGGGGAAGAACAACTGATATCATCTATCTGTATTTGTGCAAAGCATTTGACACTGTCCCTCATGATATCATTGTTTCTAAATTAGAGAGAGACATGGATTTGATGGGTGGACCACTCTGTGCATAAGGAATTGGCTGGATGGTCACACTCAAAGAGTTGCATTCAATGGCCTGATGTCCATGTGGATATCAGTAACAAGTGGTGTTGCTCAGGGGTTGGCATTGAGACTGGCACTATTAAATGTCTTTGTTGGTGACATGGACAGTGAAGTTGAGTGCACCTTCAGCAAGTTTGCTGATTACACCATACCATTTGGTGCAGTTGGCACGCTAGAGGGAATGGATGCCATCCAGAGGGACCTTGAAAGGACTGAGAGTTGGGTGTGTGCAAACCTCATGAAGTTAGAATGCAAGGTCCTGCACTTGGGTTGGGGCAATCCCAAGCACAAATACAGGCTGGGTGGAAAATGGACTGAAAGCAGCCCTGATGAGAATGACCTAGGGGTGTTGGTTGACAAGAAGCTTGACATGAGTTAGCAATGTGTTCCTGCAGCCCAGAAAGCCAAACACATCCTCGGCTGCATCAAAAAAAAGAATGGCCAGCATAGAGAAGGAGGTGATTGTCCCCCTCTTATTCTGCTGTCCTGAGACCCCATTGGAAGCACTGCACTCAGCTCTGGGACCCCCAGCACAAGAAGCAGCACTAAAATGATTTGATGATGAAACGTAATTCTTCATCATTCCTGATGTTTACAACTGCTTCAATTTCAGCTTCTTTGTTATGTGTTTGTTTACTTTGAAACCTCAAAAAACGACTGGCAAATCTCTTTTTTTTTTTTTTTTTTTTTTTTTTTTTAATTACAAGTGTAGCAGTATATTATGAAGAAACTTTGCAAGAAAGAAAAAAAAATGTTTCTTCTTGGCAGATTTTAGAATGCTCATAATGGCAAAAGTAAATTAGGTGTTTATAATGTCACATACATTCATGCAATAAAATGTGATTTCAGCAGAGATGTACAAGATTTAGTGTCAATTAGTAAAGCCAGTAGTGTAGCAATAATTGAAGACAGCATATAGCCATGTCCTCGGTGCAACAAATAATGGTTTAGCAGACCTGTGTCTAGCATCAGATAGGATTATACTGGTAATTAATACAGACACACTAGAAACTAGAAGGCTTCTACACCATAAAGCTTTGAGATTATGAACATTAATAAAATCTACTTCTTAAAAGGAGCTCAATTAGTTTATGAAACTCTCTAATATATTGTCCTTTGGGTGGAGAGAACAGGAATGTGTACAGCAGTGACCTTTGCTCTTATGTTGCTGTAACTCACAGATCAAATATTCTGTAGAAAAGTGCTCAATTTTTAAGACAAAAGTTATATCTTTTGCTGTAGCTGGTCTATTTTGTATTAGTATATGTATTTTTTTAATATGTTGAAAAAAATTGTGAACCAGGAGTGACAGAGTAGTGTAGCAGCAGTGTTCTGCCTCTGTAAAATCATTAAGGAAGAGCCTTTAGTTTTTCTGACTTTCTCCATCACTTCTCATGTGATGTTTCTTGGTGTAGTGAAAGCTATTATAAATCTACAGAAGAAGTGATGGAACAAGTCAATAAGACTGAAGGCTTACCTTGTCAGTTATGAACTGAGCAGAGTTCTTCAATGTTTTCATTTAATTTCACTTCCTGTCAAATGCAAGGAGGATGCCTTAGAAGGAATGAAAGATTAATAAAATAAAGATTAATATTTTAGGAAAACCTCTTTTAACATTTTCAGACATTGATTGATCTTCTGTGTGAAGACTTAGCTAGTTTAATACAATGGAGGAACTTGAATTACAAGTCCCATAATGCAGCATAAGAAGACTAAGAAATTTGTCCCATCTGTGAGTTTATCTTGGCTCCACCGAGGTACCTCTTATATTCATCTTAACATCAACAACGTGATATTAGTTGTTTAATAACAGAAAAGCAATGAAATAATTGATACTCTGTGCCATGTTCTATATTTACAGAAAGCAAGCCACTATGGAGAGGTTACTGCTTCCAAAACATCACAAGAGCCTACAAAGCAGCATATACAGGCTGACGCAAGAAAATGTTAGAATAACTTTCAAAATAGTAATATCACTTGAATAACTCCATTTTAATCATTTGATACTGCAATTCAATAATTACTGGTCCAGCATCCGAACTCTTGAAATATCAGTAATATAAATCTGCAGTGAATGTTTTTACAAGATACCAAATCCAGGCACGTACAGACACTAAGGACATCCTACATATGCCAGAATAGCCTCATAAAGTTCTTCATAGACCAGCATGCCCTGTGATCAATTCCAAAAATTGCCTTGTTTATAGAAGTACCATAATCTGAGTGGTTTCACTGTTCATGTGGTAGGAATGAGATACAATACAGCCAAAAAGAAAAGACAGTAGAATATCATCATTCTGATTTATCTCTTTAAAGGAGCCCATCACTGGAGAAAAGGAGAAAGTGAAACCCACAGTAATACATGCCAGAATTAGATGTTGCTTTTATTCTGTATGTTTCATGATGACATTCTGCAAATCCCAAATAAAACCCTGAAACAAGATATAGCCAATCCGATACTATTATCTGCTTCAGCATTCACCTGAGGTCATAGATCCCTGCTGCCGCTGATTCATTTGCTACTGAATAGAGAGCCAAGACGTAAATGTCGGGATAGTCTTGTCCTTGCCCTTTGCAAGGGCACAGACAGCCCCATGTGAATAATGGGTATGAATTCACAGTGGGAAGGGGACACCAACCATGAACACCAGTAACTGTCCCAGGAGCCACCCAGCCTCCCTGATAACTGCAGGTACTTCTTGTGAAAGGTTGTCACGAACCCCTCAAAAACCAGCTCCACAGCTCTCCTACAGTCTGAACTAGTTTGTACATACATTGATACTCTCAGCAATGCAGATTGGTGGATTTGAGGTTCAGAAAGTTTGTTCACATTTGTAATAGCCACAGTTCCCTTAGAAGCAAAACTATGAGAAGAAAACTGCAGAAATGAGCACCCTTAATGTATCTGACTTCAGTCTGTCGTGCTGACAGGCATGTAGTCATACCTACAGTCATTATGCATTAAATAACTTTTGCATTAACATTTTGAGCAATGACTATACTATAGTTGGTACTAAAATAATCTTTTCCATCCCTATACATTCCTAGAATAAAGAGAATACTCAGAAATACTACACCTGTTTAAAATATTCTGTAGACACCCCTATAATGAAGGGTCATTTAAGAGTAAAATTATTATTATTATTATTATTATTTACTGAAAACAAAAATGCTTTAAACCATAAACAACAGATTATTTAGGATTGTAATTCTTTTTAGATATATATTCTATCATAGATTTTAGGTTCCCAAAAAGAGTTTGGTGCCTGAAGTACCTCTCTTACTAAAGGTTTCCTAATTCATAGTCTCTGTTATTTACAGAATTATTTTGTGTTGCATAATGTTCTCACAAATGTTTTTTGAATGAAACAAAATTTTCAAACTGTTTTTAATGCACTATTAAAAATTCAATTTAATTTGTTATTCACATTAGTTTTTCTATGGTAGGAAATAAGAAAATTGCATTACTGGTTAGTAAATACAACTACAAACAGGTAAACCTGTTTAAGAAGCTAAACATTCTTAGCTTCTGACTGTTCTTAGAGTTCCTGAGAAATACTTTTTGTTTCTGTGTGAGATCTAACTGGGCTGAGTTACAGAGCAAGAATATAAGAGATAAAAAGAAAGCATCAAGAATGTGTAGTTATAGGAGGGTCATTTTTATCTCACAGAAATATTCTGTGTAAGCCTAGAGAATGTCTATAACATTATTTAGTGTTGTTATAATGATAGGAAAATCTGCCACCACCCATTCAGAATATGCCTCAGCTCTGGCAAGCATCCCTTATACAATTTTGCTGAGAGAAACAATCCTAAAATAATCTGCCTTCCATGTCATGACCAGTCTACCAAAGTACTAAGTAATTTTAGGCTTAGTTAATGAAGCCTGCAGAAAAAGATACCCCCATCACAATTACCCCCTTGGGTAACCTCATTTCACCTATTTTAGAAAGGATAAAAGAGCTCTTGGGAATCAAGCTTCCATCAACTGATTATAAATAAAATAAATTCCTTAGGACTAAGATCTAATTGCAAGATAGTTAAGTGAGAGTGATCCTCTAAATACTTATAGATTATGGCAATACAAAAGAGATTTATTGAGAGTCTAAAATACAAGAACTGTACTCTCAGTAACATCCCTTTACCATCTGTTATTTACAACTCTTGATCAGTAGTTAAGCCATTAACCTCAGTAAGGTTATTATGACTGAAGAAGGCTTGAAAATAAATAAAGGAAAATTGCAAGCAGTCTTGGTAGACAAAATATTATTCAGCCTATGGTCAGTGGACCACATGTGCTTTGCAAAGCATCTTGGAATATTTTACTAAATGATTATTAAAAAAAAAAACAAAACAACAACGTGCCTGCAGACATCATCGATAGACAGTTCTTGATGGCAGATGTCAGTCATTCTGTTACTTCACATTAGCAGAGCAACTGTGAATCATCAAGCAGTGTTGATAGGATGGTCCATGCCTGGAGGTATGGTATTTCTTCAGATGAATAAATTTAAAATAAACTATTTAAACTGCAGCTGTCGGTGTAAGAAGAGTTGCCATTAAAAGAGTGACTGTATCAGGAGACCTTAGAGTTAGAAGCACCATGAAAAATGAACCATCTTCTCAGGTGAGACAGTACTTTCTAAAACAGTATTGAAGAGTAATTTCTGGCAGTGGACACTTTACCTCTATAGCCATAGTGCTTGTGCTTTTATAGACCATATTTTTCATTTAATGGTTTTCATTCTGGACAGTTCTTTGAACAATATGCTGGTTTCTTTTTAAATGTTCTAATCAATCCTACATTGATTTCTTTTCCTTAAACTGATTGTTGTAATCATATTACCATTTAATCACATTAGCATTTAAAAGCTCCCAAACTAGATTCTTGAATAACCACCTTCTTGTGCTTTATTCAAATTTTAGCAGGTATCAGAAAATTAGATAAGCAAATGGTTATATTATTTGTGAAAATGTGAAATTTAATGCAAGAAAGGACTACAAACTCGTAGAAAAAGGGATTATGAGACCTTCAGTTCAATAGCAAATGTCTGCTTTCCTGCATAATAAAGCTGAACTGGGAATAGAGATCAGAAAACTTAAAATCATTTCACATTGATTTAATCTTCATTCATAGTAGTTTGTATTTCCTTTTGAAGTAGAAACATGCATAGAAACATAGAAACATGCATAGTTTACTCATTAGGTTCTTGAATAACTCATCTTTTCAAGTCCTGACAGACTGATGCTGTGTTATTCTTTAATAAATTGCAACAATTTCTTCAACACACTATAAGACATAAAGATATAAAAGACTTAAGACATAAAGACATAAGATATAAAACATACATATGTGTGTTTTAAAAGTCTTTTTTTTTTGACAGATGATAAAACAACCAAATATGATAACTTTTCAAATGTAAATTGCCAAAAATAAATAAAATAAAATAAAATAAAATAAAATAAATAAAATAAAATAAAATAAAATAAAATAAAATAAAATAAAATAAAATAAAATAAAATAAAATAAAATAAAATAAAATAAAATAATTAAAAAGTACAAGCTAGCTGGGATGTTCTTATGTGTGACCTATATTGATGGAGATCTGAGAAAAAAATCCTGGAAATTTGGGCTGGCTTTCTTTATTTCTTACAATCAATAACATACTATTTATTTCACCTCAATGTTTATTTGTGATTTGCACATGTGATTATAACTTTATTTCACCTAAATAAATTGAGTTGTTCCTATGCCATGGTTATTATTTAAAAGAGAATACAGTTAGAGTTTATCAAAGTAACTACTTGATTATGCATCTTAGCCCTTTCAGTGACAGCATCATAGAAAGAAATTTGCATGGTTTATTGATGTGTGAATATTTGTGTTCCTTGGTTTCTTGTTGATGCTTTCCATACAATTGTCTGAGTAAATATTCTCAACTGACATTACAGCTTGCATATTCAGGTTGAATATCTAAGAAAATGTACTTTCTACATGTCTCAAAGTACCTTTTGCTTGCTGCTGAAACAGCAGTTATGAGTAAAATACGCTCATTTAGGCATGAGTAAAATGTATTGTTTTGACTAGCTATGGAGCACATTAAAAATAGAGTTCAGCCTAATGGTACATGAAATAACACAGCTGCACTCTCTGTTTTTGATAACATTTATTGCTTATAGGGGAGTGACCAGTGTTTGATAATTAATACTGTCTGCTGATGAGGAAGCTACATTATTTCATCAGGGTAGACAAAAGCCATTGCCAGGGTCTTATTGACCAGCTCAGAGATGGAGGACGCTACTTCTGTTTCAATATGAGAGAAAGCTGATGAGCAGTCACTGTCCAGGAGCAAGTATGAAAGATCTGGAATTTAAAGTCCACCTATTCCCCTTTCCTTGTGTGGAGGTTTATTGAGCTTAATCCTTTAGGGCTACTGACTGTCTTCTGTATAGTGTTTCAGAGCTGATGCTGGTATGAATGTTTTTTAGCCAATTCTCTTTTATGACCAAGTTCCTGTGTGTCGATAAGATAAGGTATTGCTTTTATTAGCAATTCCTAGACCAAATTCCCATCAAAAGTCAAGGGAAGAGACAGTAAAGGCTAGGCTTTCTAAAGTTTTCCCAAAATATCTGTTTTGGTATACTTTGCCAATACAGTATTAATACTTATTGTATAGTCTTCTTCAGAATATTTTGCTTAAAAGATCTCTTTATATTTTTATTTATTATTTTATTTATTCTTTTATATTTGCTTAAAAGATCTCTTTATATTTCAAAATATATTTCCATTTCAAATCCAATCAAGAGCACAAATCAGAGTCTTGTATTTGTAACTGATCTTTAAAAAAAGGCATTTTGAGCCTGGGGACTGCCTCAGACTATACATCCCTAATATATTACAGCTATCATAGAATCATAGAATGGCTTGGGTTGGAAGGGACCTTAAAGATCATTTAACTCCAACCCCTCTACCATGGGCAGGGATGCCACCCACTAGATCAGGTTGCCCAGGGCCTCATCTAAACTGGTCTTGAACACCTCTGGGTATGGAGCATGCACAACCTCTCAGGGCAACCTGTTCCAGTGCCTCACCACCCTCTGAGTGAAGAATTTCATCCCGATATCTAATCTTAATCTCCCCTCTTTTAGTTTAGAACCATTCTCCCTTGTCCTGTCATTACATGGCTGAGCAAAAAGTTGTTCTCCATCTTTTTTTTATAAGATCTCTTTAAGTTCTGAAAGACCCCTAGTCTTACAAATCTAGAACTGTTTTCACAGAGTCACAGAGTTGTAGGGGTTGGAAGGGACCTCAAGAGATCATCCAGTCCAACCCCTCTGAAAAAGTAAATTCCCTAGAGGAGGAAATTCTATCAATTTATTTCTATTATTCTATCTATATTTATTTCTACTTCATCTACAAAACAAACAAACAAAAATCCCACTTACTTCAATAGTGCAATGATGTCACTTTCTATATATAAACAAAACCCCCCTCAAATTGCTTTATTTCTTGACAGCTTATAATAGTTTCTATCTGGTATGTCTCTCAGTAATGTAACCGAAATCTTTGAACTAGGCTTCATCTACCCTTATATCAAGGTCAGGAAGGTTCTAGAATATTTCTAGATACCAAACATAGACTTTTCTAAATCATTTGAAACATTAAAAGAAGACCAAAATACAGTATAGTTTGTACCAACTTATTTTAATGCTGGTCAATATCTGAGCAGCATAGGTTTGAATGAACAAGAAAAGAAGGTTTAAGAGTGTTTACTCTTAAAAACAATGTAATAATAAATCGTTTGTGAAACCATAAGCAGCAGAACACAAGGTGAAGTAATGAATTTAGTTTAAATACACTATACTTATTAATAAGAATAAGAGCTGCTATCTCAGAACTGCCTCTGTCATGAACTTTCCAGACTCAGCAGAACATAAAATGAAGAAATGTTTTACATTTCAAATATAATGCATTCATTATGTGCCCTGCAGGGGCCATTGTGATGGCCTTATCTGACCTCCTGCATAGCACAGGCAACAAGACTTCACTGAGTTCAATCTTGTTTGAAATAGAGAATATGGAAGTTTTACTTCAATGAGTCCATGATTTTGTCACGGATATTCAGAAAGTTCGATAAGGCAATTTGGGGAAACAGAAGAGCAGTGAGCATACAGACAGCTGTCACTAGATGTATCTAGAGCTGTCATTCATGTGAAGTCTACACAAAGAGGCAATGCAAACTTAGAAGTTTGGCTGTACTCTGGATTCTCACTATCAGTTTTTGCACAACTAAGGGAGATTTCTGAGCAGAAACTCCAAGGAATTCAGTATGGCATTCATAATATGGCATTTCTATACCTAAAATCACAGTTTCAGATTTTTATACTGATCATGGTTTTTTAGAATGCATTTAGATTCCATCTTTCCTATAAGAACCAAGGAAGAAAATTTCACTTTCATCACTGTTTTTCATCTCTCGGGAGAATGTATGTAAGAATGTTAAAATCATTCATATTAGAGTAATCATGAGACTGTTTATTGTGTATGTTAAAGCTAATAAAAGAATAATCTTTATCTTCTATAAAGCATATTGATTGTTAAAAGACACTTCTCAAAGGATTAGTGATCAGAGACTGTCAGAAACTCACATATCTGCATCTATTCAGTCCTTAGAATTGTTCAAGGAATTTACTGAAACATTTTTTTTTCTAAATGCTGTTATTTCCTAATGAGAAATATATTCCTGACATTCTAGATGAGCGAAGTTTGGCATTATTTTACCAGAGCAAAATCTCCCCTACAAGAGTAAGTTTTTTCTTGTCTCCTCTGATCGTGTGATCTGGTTACATCTCTGAAGGAAATGTAGGACACATTTTCTTGCAAGGAAATTTCTTGAAATTAGGCCTAGGTAAGGTTTGTGCATGTGTGTGTGTTTCAATACAGACCACTTAAAAACAAGAACTTGCAATTTGAGGGGTATTCATGTACTTCAGTGTATTTTTTACATGGCCCTCTACCCTGAGCAGAAAAAGTGCCAATCAGATGATCCTTAAACACCATACTAGACTGTGAATTTCATTTTTAACCTATTGATATTTCAGCTGGTGCTCCAGAATCATAGGGATGGACATAGTAGAAAAGCATGAATTTAGAAGCAGTCTTATTTATCAAGTAAATACGATGTCTATGTTTTCTTCCTGCTTTGTAAATAATTTCATTTTTAAACAGTTTTTAATACTGACATGGGAAATGCTTTGATTTCTTATTACTTATGTTAAGCCTGTTAGGGGAATGGTGTGATGCAATACTGAAAGTTTATTGGTACCAACTCATCAGGTTTCCCCCTGGCTAGAATATACTACTTGCTTTGAAACTAAATAACAAGTCAGACTGCTTAATAGAAGGGATGAGTTTTTATTTCTGATTATAAGAAAAGTATTATGATTATTCTTCTGGGTCTTCCAAAGACATCTTTAGAATTTCTATGCTAAATATGTTTGTGTCTGAACTCAGACAGAGCAGTAATAATAACTGACAGTTATATAGCATATTCCAGGCAAAGATATCAGTAAATTATTCAAACTAATTAAAATTTTTGTCACTTTCCTATCACTGAAATCTTGACAATTCTAGGGTGAAAATCGGAAATGCTTATAACAAAAACATGTAAAGCAACCTGTTAAAGATGGAAAATTATAAATGTTGTGTCTCCTTGAAACTTCAGTAGAAATTGTGGCAGGCAGAAAATATAAGCTTTGATGGAGTTTAGCCATAACATTTGGTGATTGCTGCAAAAATTCTGTATCATCTTGTGTTCAGAAAAAAAATAAAGATAACATGTCTGAAAGAATCAGCATGTATATCTACTTTACATTTAGGTCACTAGCCAACTAAACAATGCATTCTATGCATTGCACCATAGTCTAAAACTGGATTGAGCAGAAGGTACCCGAAATCTCCAGATATAAGTGCTCCTGAGCAAAAGGTCTCAGGCAAGGCTTTTGATGACTCACATCTTGTCCGAGACACCAGCCCTGCTTTAGCTGTCCTAGGTCTAGGATAGTAGCCTTGTTACAATGCTGAGGAACACATTGCTAATGTTCTTAACCCCCCCCAATGGAAGGTTTCTCATCTACAGTCCCAAGCAGACACTCAGCCTGTATTGAATGAATGGATAATTTTCCTGTGACATGCATGTCAGTTTGCATGTACACATTATTCTTGTAGTCTCCTGCAGATCATATTTTTATTTAATAGATGATTTTGTACAATCACAAATAAGTAAGACCCTAAGAATGTGCAAGTATGTGTGAGACATATGGCAAGTGCCTCAGTAGAGGACAGTGCCTTCAGGCCTTTTAGTATCAAAAGTTGGTGTTCCTCTCGGTAGAGATGGGATTGAATGAATAAAGAAATGAAAGGTAACTCTATCAAGTTCCTTAAAATGCCAGAATAAGGTAATCCCAAATTTAGACATGGAGGAATGTTTCACAAGAAAACGCTTTACTTGATTTTGTTTTCTGAGATATTTTTCATGTTACATTTACCCTGTTCACAGACCTCATGGTATACCAATGATATCTGAAAACATTAGTAGTGCAGTTTGCTTACCTGTACAAGTAATGCTCTTCTTGACAACTAATATGATTTAAAACCAGTATTTATTTTTCATATAGTTTATAAATTAAAGTTAAAATGAGTTAGTTTACAATTAAGTTATAATATCATAAATATATCATAAATAAAATTCTACTTTCACTTAACCTTAAATTAAGCTCGCTCTCTCTCTCTCTTTTTTTTTTTTTTTTTAACCTCTTCAAAATGATTGTCTTATATTTCCTTGTCATTACCTTAATAATTTCCTCTACTGCTTGATTTAGTAAGGGGTATTCAGAAGGGCAGTAGAAGATGAATAAGCTAAGATATAATAATTCTGTTTATTGTTTTACAGATTACAGGGAGTAATTTGTTTTATGAAGCAGCACAGAAGAAAACAGGCACTATTCTGGAAATTAAAGGTCTGCCAGTGTGCTGCACAATTCTCTTCTGAATTAAATATTAATTAAATACTTAAAAAAAAATCAAAGTAAATGTCAGAGGCAGAGAGCTGAAATTAAAGAATATAGAATAACTATTATAAGCATAGCTAAGACAAAATGAAATATTATCATAGCTAATGCATAATAATGTCTAAAAAATAATTTATTTTTCAGATCCAGTATTCAGCATAAACAGATATAGATATGACAACAATGATATGTTGGTGCGTACTTAATTACTGTGTTATAAAAATTAAAGGTGATCTTGTGTTTATTAAACTGCTTATAATTTCCAGATAAACAATCAATGAACTTTATTTATGTAAAAGTTTTTGATTGATGATAATTATCTAGACCTTTGTTTCTCCTAAGGAAAGAGCAAATAACATGGATGTTTTAAAGCACAAAGATACAGGCTGAAATTATTTTAAAATTGTGAACTGTTAATGCAGTTGTGATATGAGATTTTTCTCCTTTTAAACTGTTTTCTCCATTACTCCGTGACATATCAATTGACTGCTGTGAAATTTGAGCATTTTTCACAGAAAAAGGATCAGACCTAAGGGTAACTAGAAGGCTTCTTTCCAATTTGCGTTTTGGTAAGTAGTGTTTTACAGGAAGAAGTACAGGAAGAGAAAAAGCATTAAACATTGTGAATACAAAAAGAACAAAAGAACAGCTATCTTCTTGCAGCCTTCTCTTTCTTTCACACTTTTGTTTCCATATCCTAATCTCTTACATGTACATCTTTCTTTTTGTGTTCTTTCTAATCTGTTGCTTCACATTCCTTTTTTTTTTCATCTTCCCCTTTCTTACATATAATTTTGCATAGTCTTGTAACTTTTGTGATTTCCCTACTATAACTTCCCTGTTGTAACTTTTTTTTTTTTTCTCCTTCAGATGTTGAAGAACAGCATTAAAAAATAAGCTTATAGATGGTCTTTCTCTCCTACTTTGCTTTCAAGCTGTGGTGATCATAGTTAAACTAGCCTAGTATGACCATCCTCTCAGAGAGAAAGGGACCCCTTACTACTCTCTCTTGCTCAGACTGATGATGACTTATTTTCCTTTGGACAAGGTCCTCAATTGTTTGTAATATTTTACAGTCTTCATGTTCTGGTCAAAATTTTCTCTGTACTCTGAAATGTCACATGCACCACTTGGTAGACTCCATAGTGACAGACAAGCCTAAATCAAAGGCCCTATGTATATGGATATTAAAATACTTTACTGAAACTGCAGATGAATGAAGGGTATTCAAGTCATTGAATTCACTCTTCAAAGAGTCCTAAGCGGTAGAGGGCTGTGCTTGGGACAGAGGCAAAGAGAAAGGGAAGAAATCAGATGGTGTATTCACTCTTGTTGATTAGAAACTCTTTCACTGAGCTTCTAAAGATATCTTAGATATTCATTTGAGAAATGAGGGATGGTTTTAGCTCAGCAAGTATGTACATTATATGCATCAGACTGAGTGAGAACAAATCCTCACTGTGAATTATCATTCAAGCATCTCAGTTCTCTACAAGTACTTATGAATTTGCATTTCAACAGTATGTGAAGCTGAATTATATGAAATCTATTTTAGATAGCATACTCAAGCTTTGAGGGAGAAAATCTTTTCTAGAGCTACAAATATTTTATCATTTTTGGCTCTTTTATGCTTGCCGTGTTACAGATAAAAGACAAGAGCTTACTGCTAGAGGTAATCCACTGAGTAGTGGAAACAAGCAAAAAAAAAAAAAAGTGAAAGAGTAAGCACTATAAGTGAAAGAGTAAGCACTATGTTAATAATAATAATAATAATTATTTACATATTTGTTTATTTATACATTTCAGTGGATGCTATTCTGTATGGCCATGTGTGCAGTTGTGTGCATACTTCATTACATTTTATGAAACAGATTTTAAAATAAAGCAACGGAGACAAATTTTTAGATGGAGTTTCACTGAAGTGTCTAGTAGATCATCTAAGAGGGATTCTAAATAACCACCTGTTGAAGAGGCCAAGAGAGAAATTTTAACAGCCATGTTGCCTTTGTCTGTCCATTTAAATTTGCAAGGAAGCATAAATTTTGCATATCTTGAACTGAACTCTCAAAATACAAGAAGACAACAGGAGCAGGGGCATATTATTAACTGGATACATTTCAACTTCTGTTATCTCCTTCTGATATTATTGCCTATAAGTTACTTTTTAAAACATCTGCAGAACCTAGTGGGGGAAATTGGAGTTATGCTTGCTTACTTCAATTGAAGTTATGCTTGCTTACTTACTTTATTGACTTATCTGTCAGGGTAATACTTATTACTTATTAATAACTTATAATACTTATATTATAATTACTTATAATATAATAACTTATAATAATTATAACTTATAATACTTATATTATATTACTTATAATACTTATTACCCTGATAGTTAATTTTGTTTATTTTACATCTGAGTTTTATGTGATTCATTTCTATTTATTTATTTATTTATTTATTTATTTATTTATTTATTTTGCTTATATAAAATGGTCCCTTCTTATATAAAATAGTCCCTTGCTTATATAAAATAGTCACAGTTAACAGTTGTGATCCATCTCTAACCTGCCAATCTGGCAACTTTTACATAATATTTTTTCTGATGATTCACATTTGCAACAAAATTTTCTCTCCTTAGTGTTCCTTGGTTTTGGTTTGAAAAGATCTGTATTAGCTGTTGTTGTCACTATTTTACACATTGCACAGTTTATTGGTCCACAAATATTGCCACAGTTTGCTATTTCATGTTTAAATAAATGTTGACCTTACACCTATTCTTTGTGATTGTCTAACCACATTCAAGGAAACCCACTAAAGAGATCTGCCCAAAGACTTGCCCACAAATCAAAGAGATTTTGGTGCATGTGGGAATTCGGGAGATTTAAGGCTTCTGAAACTAGCAGCATCCCACTATCCTTATAGTAAAAGTAGAAAACTGTATAACTTCATAAAACTGTATAACTTCAGATATATGTAAATCTGAAAGCACCACTACATTTCTAGAGGTAGGTGAGAACTAAAAGCTCTTACAAACCCACAAATCTTTCTTTCCCTGTGTTTTTTTTTTTTTTTTTTTTTTTTTTTTTTTTTTTCTGGCTCTTTGACAATTTCATAAATAATGCATATTCTCTATTGTATTTTTACTTTTTCCAGTTATCTCAGAGAAATATAGTAGGCAAAACATGCAAGAACATTGTTGGCATTCACCAAACTGCAAAGCAGATTTGAGTTGTGCTGTATTTCTGTGTACAGTTTTAGGTAAGCTTGGTCTTTATCCCAAACAATTCATGCATCTCTTTGTCTCCCACTCTATCTGGTGTTCACCAAAGGGAAATCATTTCTTTACTTTAGTGGGAACTGAATCTAGCTCCAAATAAATATTTTGGACTTGAAGCATGAAGCCGTCTGTTTGTTCAAAATATTTCCAGGTATTTTTTTTTGGCTTGAAAGTTATTTATATACATTATCAAGCTGATTTTCTTACAGTACTTAGCATTGGAACTTTGTACTAAATAACTATCTGCTATGTATTCATGCTTTCTTCTAGTCCTATCATTTTACTTAGTTTCCTACCTGAGGATACAAATTCTCAGCGCTATCTAGGCTCTCATGGTAGTTAATAACAGAACTGTCAAGTTCTGACTGTAGATGGAGTCATAGTGAGTATCATTGCCTCTAGAAGTAACAGAAAAGAAACCAGATCAGATAGAGACACACCAGAATAGTTGTGCAGGTTTTATTAAAATGTAATTGTTGAACACTTGAATTTTCCCCAGTCACTCACCTTAATACTAACTTGTAAGCAATACATTCAAGAATATAAAAGGTATTACTTAAAACACAGGATCAATGTGATATTATAGTGGTCTGATGAAAATGCATGAAAACAGTGTCTTAAAGCTTCATTCATCAATGGCATAAATTGCAAACTAAACTTTCTTAAATACCAGCAGAACTTCTTTGATGTTCTGCAGTTATTAAAATATTAACAATTTATTAAATCTGTAGTAACTGAAAATATATTTTTCATGTTCAGACTAGACAGGTGATGAAGATTGCTAACTGGGAAAAAAGTCGATGGCTTTCCTCAGATTCTGGAATGGATTATGGCCGGTGATGTTATAACAGACTTAGACAGTTAAAATAACTTTTCAATATACTGAGCATGACAAAAGAAGTGACTAATATCAAGGCTGACTACTGCCAGCAAAATTTCAAATATATTATCATTCATCTGTGTCCTGTCATCTTGGCTTTTCTTCATCTGCAGTATTGTGAGTGATGCTCCTTGTGGAGATTGAATTGTAATAAATATTTATATCCAAAGCCAGTAAGGTGGTAATGTGAATATCTGCACCTTCCAGAGTTGTAAAGCGAGCATATGTTATAGTTTAAAAATGAACTCTGTGATAAAAGTGCCTAAGTGATTTAACTACTTTCAAAAACAGAACTGGAATTTAAAATTCTCAATCAATGGAAAAGAGGCTACATAGTTTTCTTATTTAGTGTTGTAATGGAAGTTTCTAAGTCATCCAGAAAACAAAACCTGTGTTATTGTTTTAAAATTGTCAGGCATGTTTTTCTTTGGAATCAGTGAGATTTGTCTAACTGGAAAGTGTCCCCTTTCTTCTCAGATATATATATAGTCAGAAACAGAGAATGAGGGGGCAATCTGGGCCAGGAGAGCCTGAGTTGTTTTCATACCAACCTATGTGCTTATTCCCAGTGTCCCTGAATCCTGCCCTAAGCACTGTCTTTTCCATCCTCTTGTTTTGCTGTTACAAATATTGTGATCTTAGGGAAATAAATAAATAAATAAATTCCTATTTTTACATGAAAGAGTTCTTTCTTACAAGATCCAGTAAATTCTGGAGATGTTATGGACTACAAAACACAATGGAAAGATTTCTTTGAACAAGATCAACCAAGTCTTCAAGCGAGCTGGGTCAAAAAAACTGAAAGTTGTTTTTCTCAATCTATACTTGCAGGTTTTTTTAAACACTCTCAACCTTATGAATCACTCATTTTACTAACATGAGAGCTTACAAAGCCCCGTATACAGATATTAGTCCATGATCTCATACATCCATGTAAACAAAAATCATACAAGAAATACTTTGTTTAGGATCAAAGCACTCAATACCAAAGAGGCTGGAGAAGAAGGTACCCAGAAGGTACTATCTGTGTGGGTCCAGTTGTGCATGACAGCAAAATTCAGGGACACTCCCTGAAGATATACAAAAATTCCCTCCTGTTCTCAGTCCTCTTGCCCTGGACTCCCCGTCCAAGGCAAGCTTCACAGTACTTCCTTTCTACATAATCAAGGCCTCCTTGCTTGTACAAAGGTCACCTCAAAACTCTCTCTCTCTCCTCCCAAAGAGCCCAGTCTCTCTAGGGGATTCCCAAGAATAGTCACTTCTTCTGCCTGTGTCTTCTCCCTTCTCCATTAAGTTCCACATCCTTCTGCCTTAGATTTCTTGTCCCATATACCACCACCATTTTGCTCCTTCTGCCTTCCAATGGGCACCAGTGCCAGCCCTCACTGACCAGTCCCCATTCCCAAAGGGCAGTCTTTATCTCTTCACAGAGGAAAAGCCACAGCTCCTTTTCCTGCCTTGTCAATGACTTTCAAAATGCAGTTAAGAGGCTGAACTCTAGTGAAAGTGCACCCAATTAAATAAAATTAATGAAACTGTCCAAGGGGAAATGTATATATATATATACAAAGAAACAAACCAACCAACAAACAAAAATACTCCTACCTTTTTAGGACACAGAATATTTTCTAGGAAAGTCTAGGAACAACACTAAGCTCCACCGAGTCACAACATAGGTTAAAAAACAACTGTTGACACCAAATAATGGGGATAACTGTCCATATTCACCTTTTGACTGGAAATTAGAAGCTGATTTCTAAGTACTAGTGGAACAAGATTCCAGGAGAGTCTTTCAGCAGAAGGAACTGGAATATGAAGGCAGATCCTGGCAAATTAATGAAAGTCACTACATAACAGATTTGCCTGCTGGAGTTGAGGACCCCACCTGATGATTCAGCAGATCCCTTCTGGTTTTGCATTGCAGCCTGCTTGTCATCCTCTTGTCTTTCCTTCTTTTAGTTCTTACATTCTGTTATGCAATTATGTGTTTTTTAGAAAACACATAATAATGCTCACTACAACATACTACATAATGCTCACTACAACCCCAAGAACAATTTAGTGCTCTGTAAGATTAATAGTCACTTGTGGACCATATTAAACACAGCCTAAACTTCTCAATAAGATCAAATCTTGTGTTACACTTCTTAGGAATAGTATAAATGCATGATAAATACAAGAGGCAAGCAATTATATGGTGTGTTCTTTTTCTGGAAGCAGAAGAGAGAGCAATTTTTCTTCATATAGTTTAGAAAAAAATGAAGGGAACTGCTTTGAAATTAACCATAATAAGCAATGCAGGTATCATCTTGTGTTCTGAGCATGTTGTCAGATAATAGATGTAATACAAGGTATACATAAAAGAAAAAGTCAGCATAAAATGTTAACTAGAAGTTGGCATAAATAAAGCTAAAAATAATAATAATAAACTCAATATTGAAAACAAACAAACAAACAAAAACAACAACAACAAACAGAAAACAATGGCAGACAAATGATAAAAGTAAGTGGTTAAATATACTCCATGGGAATCTGGATGAAAAAAAGCTTATTAAATAATGGATGTATCAATAGAAGTTGTGAATTTGACAAGAAATTGGATGAATTCTTAGAGACTGGAGTGGAGTATACAAGAAAGAATATCCCCAATAAATCAAAAGGAAATATTAAAACTGTACTGTTCAACTTGTCCAAATATAGAGACATTTATTGTTTTATCAATGCATTATAAGACACATCTCTTCACTGACTGCTGTGCTGTGCAGATGTAAGTGGGCTTACATCGTCTTTTCTTCTGCAATGGCTAGAGAGCATATCTGCTCTGATGAAAGAATTACAGAATCACAGGTTGAAGTTGTCAGGGACCTCTGAAGATCATCTAGTTCAATCCTCCTGCCAAGCAGGATCACCTAGAGCACATTGTGCAGGATGGCATCCCGGCAGGTTTTGAATATCTCTAGAGTAGGAAACTCCACAGTTTCTCTGTGCAGCCTGTTCCAGTGCTCTATCACCCTCACAGTAAATAACTGTTTTCTGTCTATAACTCTGTAACTATGAGATTCCTGCAGCTGAGTTTATCCAGCTGTCCTGTCAGCCTCATCTTTAAGAAAAGGGAACCATTCCAAGAGAAACATGTTTTGAAATATTTTTTTTTTTCTTTAGAGCCCAACTTATTCCTCATTCTCCTTTTCCTCAATTGTCTTTTTAATTTACCTGTTCAGAAACCTCAACTTAATGACAACATGAGATTTATTCAGTAGTCAGTTCATTTTCTGCATGTTGCTGCAAATAAATCTTTTAAAAACCGTTATCATGACTCATCACATAGTTTTTCAGTGGGGTTAAACTCAGCACCTTAAACATGAGATTTACTTTCCCCGATCAACTACGTGTTTGTGGAAAAGCAAATTAAAAATGACTTTAGCAATACATTGACTTACATGTCAGTGTCCAAATAGATAGTCTTCTCCCCCAAGTAATAAGATAATTCAGCAAAAATAATGGTTATTTTGCTCTCTGCTTTCCTCCTATTACACACCAGCTCCTAAAACTATGTAATCCACTGCTTTCACCTTAATTTGATTTACACTGAATACTACAACATGTACAATTCTTTTCTCAAGGGTTTTCTTTGTTATATTTTCACATTCCTTCATTGTCTACTTACTAACACTGTTCAGCTTCAGTCATATTAACAAAAATCTGCTGTATGACAAATTATAGCTCTTTACTCAAGGGGTAGTTTCCCAGTAGTATCACTTGGGATTTATTGTTCTTGTTCCACCTTATTCTCACTAATCATCAAAAACTTGTCTGCCTTTCCAATGTTGAATCAGCCTGACATCAATCTAACTTTTCTGTTTTTAATTTACTTTTTTTTTTTTTTTTTTTTACTAGGAAGTATGTTTGATTTTGTGTACAATCATTGGCGATGTATTTCACAGAACTGTATTATGTCAATACATAATACATCTTGAGTGTGCAGTTCTTTATCCTCAGTATTTCCTATTTAGATTCTTAATATATATATATATTTGTCTCTTTCTGTAAAATTGTTACCTCTTTGGTGCTGATTGCCAGAAGTCTTCTGGTTTCAGCTATTTTATGAATGAAAAAAGTAGATATTAAAAAGGTTACAATGACAAATTTCTTGAGCCAATGATCTCTTTGGGGACTGAATTGTTGATGCTGGAAATTAAAGTTACAACCTTTAACCAGCAATAGAACTGAATAACATATTCATAAATTTTTCACAAAAGGAAGACCCAATTTAGATAATTCATGGAGTAAAAGAAAACATGCAAAAAGTATGGGGCTGAGCATGGTAGAATGAAATAGCTAAAACAGAATCAAAGGTCTTAAGTCCCCTGCCAAAAGAATAATCTGTGGAATGCAGATAGTATGTATCTTGTCCATTTATTGACTTATTCATCCAAAGGATGATAGCTATTTATGTCAATCACTTCAGAAGCTCAAGAAAAAAAAATCTGTATCATAAATCAAGATCTTTGAATCTGGTAGATGAACTATGTGAATACTAATTTAATATGATGAACTGTGTTTGTAATTTGTTTCTGTAAAATCTGAAGAATTACATTCAAAACTACATTTTTACTGGGTTTAGTTTTTGATTAAGATTAAGGTATTATAGAAAATATAAACTTGGAATAATCAAAGAGAAATCAAAGAATATTTCTTTCTTCTTCATATGTTTGAGAAGTACATTTAAAGGTATGTTGGGTATCCAGAAACACTTAGGACTTCATGCAATGATGTCACGAAGTGATGTTTCCTATGTATACTGAGCCCTTGAACTGTCTTTTATAGCTTTTCCTGCACGTCTACTTTATCTGCATCCTCTTTAAATTGTTTAAGAAGGCTTTGCTGGCAACAATCTATTAGATTGATCTTATTATTAGCACTGTGTACAAAAGGAGGACTATCTTCCTAATTCTTTCCACCTTGTTTGTTTGTGCAACATTAATTACAGGTTTGCAGGAGAAACTTTATGGTCTCTAAATTCTTTTATTTCCAGGTGTTACCAGTGGCAGATCCTTACTCTTTTGAGACCATCAATCAGTGACCTAAGAGTTTTAATTTTTTTATTGTCTTTATTTTCCCTCATTAGGTTTTGCATACTTTGTTTTTTAATTTATTACTTTTCTGGTCTCCTGTCTTTGTTGTTGTTGTTAATTTATTTTATAAGTAGCTATTAATTAGATATCCTCAAAAAACAAACAAACAAATAAACAAAAAAACAGATATCCTTATCCACCTCTCCTTTACCTTACATAAATGCTTACAGCCCTGTTATGATATGAAAAAAAAAATCCTATTTTTTCAGCAACAATCATCTGAGAAACTCTAAGCATTTTATGAAAAACAATGAATGAATAACATAATTAAATCATGTAATATCCTGTGATGCAATCAAAAAGTGACTAATAAAAACCTAGATTTCCTTGAATTTACCCAAGGTCAGCAGAGAACGAATGGTGTGAATTTAGCATGAGAGGTCAAATTTTAGAAGACACTTGGGTGCCTAAAGACAATTAGGAGAGGAAAGAGTCTAGGAGGTTTCTAATGTGTGTGGCAGATAACTTCCTGACACAGCTGGTGACTAAGCCAACTAGGCCCACTGGACCTTCTGCTCATCAGTAGAGAAGATCTTGTAGGTGATGTGAAGGTTGGAGGCTGTCTTGGGCAAGAAAGAAATCCTAAAGGCACAGGAGCAGGCTGTCTCCCCATGCTAAAAGATGAGCTAGTACAGAAGACTGGCCAAGCTGAACAGGAAGCTGTGTGTAGAGCTAAGGAAAAAAAAGAGAGTTCATGACCTTGGGAAGAAGTGGCGGACCACTCATGAGGACTACAAAGAGAGATTCAGAGATTTAGACAATGGCAGTACAAATTACAGTCATAATATAGAAACTTGGAATATTTTTCCTTCCTGATTTCACAGAATATGTCTGTAGTCTCTCAAAATGTTTAAATTTTGAAGTAGCAAGAAACCACTCAAAGCAAGAATATTAAATAAGAAAAATAAAAAAGCAGCTTAATGTATAAAAACAATATTTCAGATGTCACAATATTTAATTAATTTATTAATGCAAGTAACCTGTCCTCAAAATTAAAAGTGCGCTTTACCGTGAGAAGGCAAAATACTGTGCATAGCTGAGTGCAGGACATGATGAGCATACAATAAACTATCACAGACGTTAATACCAAATGAAGCCCATGACTTACTTCATTCACATAATGAGTGCTAGCAGAGCACTTAACAGTTAATTAGAAATTATGGTGTTTTAAAAAGATTAAATAAATCTACAGCCTTTGACTAAGACAAAATCAATTTGATTAAAAATAATCCTTGATCAGTTACAATCAAGATTAATCAGATAGTTTAACAGGGAAACATTACAACTAGAAAAAGTAAAATTTAACAACAAAAAGCAAATCGGGGAAAAGAGATATATCTACTCTATTTTGTACAGTATGTAGACAATAGTATTGCTGACATGACTTAAATAAGCAAATTGGTTCCTAATACTCAGAAAGGCAGTTAACAAATACTTGATTGTGTTTAAAGTTTATTTTATTAGCATACACGCCAACTATAATGTTCTGTTTATTTTTTTTTTTTAAAGATAACTTTTCATAAAAAAGTGAGATATCTGTCCTAATTGCTAATTTATAAGTATTCTACAATGATAAAGATGTTTTCTAGACTTAAAGCAGAAGCAAAAGATTATTAAAAAATATAATACTTTTTAGTATTAAAGCTATTATTGGCTGATATTGGCCAACAATAATCATAATGCAGTAAACATGCAATAATGCAAAAAGCTCCCCAAACCCTGTTTAACTCAACTCATCATGAAGCCCTGGTCTGTGTACAACTATAAAAGATGAAATTTGATCTAGCCAGATCCCAACCTTGTATTGTGAATAATCCTAATTCTGCATGTGCTTAACATACTTGTGCTGAGAGTCATTCCCAACAGTCATTAAATTCAAGTGATTTAATCAGCATTTTTTAGTAGAAGTGTGTTGATTTTTCAGGTGTTGTGGTAGGGTTGATGAGCCTTTACTGATGCAGCTTGGCAAAAGATCTCTGTAAGTGAGGCATTTCCATTCCCCTTACCTTCAGCTTGTGGTACTGGAAGTCAGAGCCAATATATATATTTATAAGTTGGTAAATATTTCCAGTCATCATTTCTAATGATGAGCACTATAATAAGACAATCCAAGTTGTGGTAGTGAGCTGTGATTGCTCCCTCTCTTATGATAGATCCTTGAGCTACTTCTGCCCTGATAACTTTAGTGCATAAATGATGCCACCAGACTCACAACTTTCTGTTTTACCCATTCCTCTTAGGACAATACCCACAACAGTGTTGTCCTGGTCAAGACAGCTAAGATGGAGCTTTACAATAGGGTCGTTATCTGCAAGAGAGCTCTAGACATGTACAAAAACATTACTATTTGAAGTGAAAAATGCGACTGTTTGTCTTCAAAGGGAAAAACAACCAGCTCAGATTCACATTCTTTTCAGATTAAACTTCACCCATTGTCATGGTGCTTCTTCCAGCATATTACAGATCACAGGACTGTAAGATGAGCCTTTGAAGTACACTCTGCTCTATGCCAAGCACATGAACTCAAGTCCTTACTTCACTGCTGTAAACAACGAGTCTGCACTGGCATGCAAAACCAGCATTAAATGTTCAACATTAAGGGCTCTGTTGTGGCAAAACACTAAAGCTCTTAAAACAACTTTTATCAGGACATATATATCCAAGTTTACATTTGAAGCTTTTTCCTTGGGCTTTACAATTTAAAAAAAATAAATTGTGGTTCAAATATGTCTGATGCCAATTGTTACTCAAGTGGATTGTAGTTCTATGGGTATGGGAATTCTTTGCTTTCCAGGTAATTGTTTAAAATACTTTAATATATTGAATATTTAAGGCTGTAAATAAACATGAAACTGCACCAGAGAAATCTTTTACTCTATCATCTGTAACTTTCTTGTACTATAGGCTGCTCTAGTTTACAGTGCCTTTCATAAAATTAATAAGATTCTTCTGAAGGTTCAGTAAGGCTAGCCATTCCCTATCTCTTACCAGGGATACTGTTCTGATAAAATTTATGTTACAATGCATTGGCATAGCTACTTTGAAATGACACTGCATCACAGCCTTGTAATTGACTTTCTCTTCTTTTGCTCTGATCATTCCCTGCCTTTTCTAATTGATTTACTCTCTCCTTATAGGAAGATTTTCCACAGCCTTTAGTTAAGGTCTCGGGCAAAGGAATGTGTTCACTAATCAGGTCCTCAGAAGCAGATTTACTTCATGAACTACAAGCAGATGAACCCTCTAACCACTCATAGTTATGATGACATAGCAAGTTAGAAAAGCAGCCTCATTTTGCCAAAAGTTCAGCAAAATCTATTGCCTTCCTTTTAGCTGATTTACCTTTATCGTGTTAACTTACAGTGGAGATCATATATTACTGTAAGTAAACTTTTCTCATAAGTGAAATATATGCATACTTGCCAAGTTCCTGAAAATTTTCTGTAACCCTATATAAGCATATTGTAATTTATCAATGTTTCTGCTATCAATGCTTCTGCTATCAGTGTTTCTGATGCATCAGTGATGCATCAAAGAAACAAAAACCAAACTAATTTCATTTCTTTCTCATATATATATTTTTTTTTTGGCTCAATGGAATGAAAGCTAGTTATATTATTCCATTAGAGAAAAAACGTACAGATCATGTGGATTACTGAGTTTTGAAAATTCCTAATTTCATTTGTGTGACTTTACACTGAAAGTGGTCCCATTTTTGTTGATGTAACTAAATGTTAGCAAATTTGACCACTTGGTAGACTTGTTAAATTAAGTTCTCCTGAAAAAAGTGAATAAAAAGGGAATATACTTTATATGAAGAAAACAATTTCAAAAGTTTTTAGCTTTTGTTTTTATCTTAAAATATCCTTTATAAAGTTAATATTTTTTTACTATTATTATTTTTAAGTAGTCTGCATATTACTTAGATTCAATAGATGAGGTAAGAAGGCTTGTGCAATAACACTTACACTTCCTTACACAGGACATGTCAAATTGATTCTGATTTTGTACTAACAAATTATTTTCCCATTAGATATTTTTTAAGTCTCTGATGTTAAGTATGTTAAATATATTCTAGTAATATATCAATAAAAAATATTTATTTCAGATTATTGAGAAAATTAAGGCTTAAGAAGATTTTTATAAAGTCTGCTTTTTTTTTTTTTTTTTTTTTTTTTTTTTTTTTTTTTTTCTTCTTTCTTTCTTTCTCTTAAAAATCACAGGAAATAAAACTTGCTCAGATTTGGATTCATATGGTAGATCATTTCAGTGGAAAGACTGTGTTCACCAGAATGGACCATGGCAGCCTAGCCATGAACTTACTAATGTTGTATATGGAGTTGATGTAGACAAAAGATATAAATAATAATAATTAAAAATCGTATACCAGCTTTCTAATAAATTATCCTGATCCTTAATTCTTTACCCTTTATTTTCTGTCTGTATGTATCAAATACAAGTGCATTTCAGGCATGTGGGTCATTGACAGTGAATGACAGTCTGGAGGTACAAGAAATTGTTTCTCTTTCTACTGTTCAGAGAATGGCAGGGCATGTAGGTCAGGGCTACGCCTGGGATAAAAAGCAATAAAGCTCCCGACTGAGAAGGGAGAGGGAAGCCCAGAAAGCTTAGAGCTCCGTATGTTCTTGACTAGCCTCATTTCTCCAGGGAAGCAGGGTGCCAGACATGGTTTCGTTTACAAAGGCAGAGCACTCACTTACTTCAACCTTAACCTTATGATTGTTCAAAATTATCTCCTCTTATCCAGTTAAAAAATTCTCTTACATTGTACAAGCTAAACAATTCTGATTTCTGAGGAATTTTCCTTTCCACCAGCTGTTGTACAGAGAATAGGAAGTTGTACAGAGAATAGTCTTTATCCAGATTATTCTGTTTCTATTAGTGAACTGCTGTATAAAATCAATTAATCTAAACAAATGTTCATTTTCCCTTTGCATATATATACACATGCAAAGTCCAGATCTTTCTCAATTTTAATTAGGAAACTACAAACATAAAACACAAGAATAATTGGAAATAGAATAGACATAAAGAAATGTTCTGGGATTTTCTTCCTGGCTTCTTGCATTCATGCTGGCACCAGGCAGTATTTTAGAAGAGAAAGATATTGTCTCTTCTGTCAAAGAGCCTCTGTGTCGAGGAGCAGATTTTGATACCCAATCTCAAGTCCCTGCATCCTTGTCAGCATGGTGGGAGAATGAAATAAACCAGATCCCTGCTCCTCAGCAAGGACTATGGATTCTTGACTATTTACTTAGTGGTAAGTACCTTTGGCAGCCCAGGACTTTGTGACGGATCCAGTCCTAACAATGTGACTTGGGTACGCTGAATGCGTGCGTACTTGTTCAGATCCAAGACACTGGTTTCTACATTTTGTTTAGGCTCTTTTAGGATGACAGTTTTGGATTTCAAAATCTGAATCTGTACAAATGCATACATTTAAATCTATCCTTTAGGCTTCACTTGGAAAATAAATAGACCACATACTTCCACGGAAATGTATTGCCTGTGTCATGGCTGTGTAACACTTCAATAATGTGATTTTTATCTCACAACATGTAAACTATTGCACTTCAGTCTATAAGTAGTTGTATTTGAAAGAGTATGCTATTTATTCAAGTTAAGCAGCATGCTTTTTTAGGAAAGAGATGCATTTTGTAAGAAATATAGAATTTGAACAAAATTTTTGCTTTCCATTTTCCTTGGATGCCCCTCCTCCCCTTCCCCATATTACCTTGTAGATACTCAGGGACAGTATGTATAACATATTCAGTGGTAAAAGGAAAAAGTTAGTTATATCTATGATATTACTGCTTCTATTTCTGTTGCGATAGGTAGGAGCTTGCTTTCTTTTTCACTTGTGTGGCAAGATATAAAGTATGATTTTTATTTTTTTTTTTAGCTTCTGTGCAACTTGCCTCTGTAGGATTTGTACTATAATGAACACTAATTATTTCCTTAATACTTAATATATATAATAATAAATTTAAAAAATGCTTAATGTAGTATTTTTTCAGATCAGTGCTGTGTGGCTTCCTGTATGTTTTGTACGTTAAACAAACTAAGTTATCTGAAATAAGAACTTAAATAAAAGTTGGAGGGGCAAAAAGAAGGACGAAAGAGGATTTTGTTCACTTATTGAACTACTCAGAAGAATGCATAATCTTCTGAGGTCAACCTTTCTGGTTGTGCTACATCTGGGTCAACCTTTCTGGTTGTGCTACATCTGTAGTCAAAGCAGGCAGACATAAATTCTATCATACAATATAATATCAGTGGTTATGCTAATTTATTATTTTTTTTTTCAGTACTGGGTGACACAGTATTGTTTTGTCTATTTAACAATTTTTTTTCTGCCTATCTAATAAAGTTTTGTCTAACATAGGGCCTGGTAGTGAGTCTAAATTAGATCATTCATTCTTAATTAGACAAATTTGAAATAGCTGTTCAAAGCAGCTTTTGACAAAAGCAAGATTTCAAAGGAACTTTAATTTTATGCAATCATTTGACTAAATTAGGGCTATTATTATAAAATATATATATATATATATTTTTACCAAGATGCTTATCTCATTTTGATAGAAGCAATTCCTGCTTTCAGTTTCCGTTCATCTACCTTTCTGAAAACAGTGAAAAAACTTATTTCAGTGGTTTTCATTTTGCAATTTATGAGGAAAAGTGAAAAGTTTAAAATGTCAACATTCCTTTTGGTGTATGAAAAAAAAACAAAAACTTAAAAGAATAAAAAGATGTTTTAAAGCTGGTGTTTTATATATGTATATATTCTCTGTATTTCCATTGACTTTATCAGAATTATTCAAAGTTCAGAAATAAGTCACTGCAAAATGAAAGTTTTGTCTATCTAACATGTTATCAGTTTAATTAATTGATACATTATAGAATCAGTCTGTGTTTTTCCTGAAATAGTTGTTCAAGATAAAAAGATGTAGTCAAAAAAATAGATTACCTTGACTTTGGCTAAGGCTATATGGAGGTACATATAGCTGGAATGTGCTTTCATCTTTAGAGTAAAGAAACCAGAACCAGGTAACTCAAAATATATTCATTTCTGCTGGCAATAACTGGCATGAAAACCACATAGAAGACTGAGACTGCTCACTTACTCTGTGGTATTTCAGGGCCCATTCCTTTTGACATCTGCTGACATTTTGATACCTTTAACTCTTTCATTGGAAATCTCTTCCTCTCCAGCACCAAAATACAGTAGCTTGACCCAGGAACTGGGTCTGGCCAGCCACGTGTTTCCTGAAAAACATAAGTTCTGTGTTTATAACACAAAATTATATGCAGAGACTGAGCCTCCCCTCAGACCCTAGGTCTGGTTGGTGGACAGCAGTGTTCTTACCAGTCCTGGAGGACACTGGTGCTGAAGAAGGCAGGTTGTGAGGGGGAACAGAAACCCTGTAGACCTCATGTCATCACCCTCAGGCATGACAGCTGTAAAAGAAAGGCTGCTGGGGTAGAGGCAGTGGCAAGAGGGCAGCAATCTCAGCAGGCTGCAGGCATCACTTTGCTACTCTGGCCATAGCCACCCTCGTTGCTAGGCCACAGCAAGCTAGAAAAAGCTGAGACCACATTTATCCAGGAAATTGGGATGGATTATCTTCAAATTGTATTTTTAATATACCTTAGAGCAGCCTCTTTACCTAGGGATAACTGTACGTTTCTGGGGACTTCTGTTATTTATTCAGAGAACTATTTGGATTCAGGCAGCTGCTTGTTTTCCCCAAGAAGCTCCCAACCTGCAAGGCCTCTGTCACAAAAATCCTGAAACAACTTCTCTCTTAATTAGGTTACCCAAACAATGGGCTTTACCCTTTTTTTTCCCTACATGGCCTTCAAACCCTGCTTCCCTGACTTTACCCATTTATAACACAAACAGTTGCTGGCTGACAGCACAACTGCCAACTGGCTATCGTTCAGCCATTCCCTCTCCCTCCACTTGTCCCTCGTCACATCTTTCCCCACCTCTGAGCTGTCATCACCTTTCACTAAGCTACACCCTGGAGAAGAGGAGAAAATTAATTGTGTCATTTTCACATAACATCTTTCTACCATCATAACCCTGGCAATGTTATTTTCTTGCAATTACAGTGAGTTTGCATGGGTGTAACTTCATTTATTTAGGTAGACCTGCTTCTGATTGACACATGCGGGTATGCAAGGAGAATCCTGGTCTACATCTTTGTCATTGTGAGTTATTTCAAATGTAAGAACATTATTTACTACTTCAGTTAAATAGGGATAAATATAAATAGATTTACATTGCTGCTGTCACTTCTGCAAAAATAAAGAATTAATGAGCACTGACCAGACACTCTTTGCTTACTTTAGGTAGGTTCAGTGGGTTTCTTTGGGGGAATATGGACACAGTTTTTTTATTGAAGGAAAAAATTTTGACTTGTTAATTTTAAATTTCCCGTAAGACTTCTGTTATAAGTTCTCTCTCAAACAGGATGGTACGAAACTTTTGTTTTGCTAGAAAATTCCTCCTTTTCAGATCTGACCTGTGGATCAGCAAAGGGTTTTTCCTGGTGCTCACCTTGTTTGTGACAGAATCCATTCAGTTTTGAAGGGCTCTCAGAGCTATGGAGTTCATTTGTTCTTTTGTTGCATTCAAAGTCCTGGTATAGGAAAAAGAAAATACATTTTTTTTATGCTAAGCCAAATTTTTATTAACCAGATTTGACTTAAAATAAAGGAAAAGAAAACAACAACAACAAAAACATCTACAACAACAAAAAATACCACTATAAAAAAAAAAAAAAAACAAAAAAAAAACAGAATAATAACAATGCAGTTAAAATTGTTATATTCAAGCTTCCTAGCATCTGCCCCTTGCTATGGTGCTATAAGATCATATATTGTGCTGTTGGTTTCAGACCAGGGTTCCTGGGAGCTTTACATCTCATCAGCATCCCTAGTGCTTCACCAGGAAGAATGTGACTTCAATAGTGATGTTTACCTTCTCAGAAAGAGTAATGGCATTGTAATGGATTGTCCAGGGATGTGGAGGAGTCACTGTCCCTGGGGCTGTTTAAGAAAAGGTTGGATGTGGTACTTAGGGACAAGGTTTAGTGGGTAATATTGATGGGAAGGGGGCGGATGAACCATATGATCTTGGAAGTCTTTTACAACATTAACGATTCTATGATTCACCATGCTCTAGAGTCCAGTGGGGGCTACTTCCTGACCCTTTTTGTGCATTGTTCTTTCTGCAGTGCTCTACAATGTCGTATTAAATCTAAATTTACTATATGTAGAATGTAACATATTCTGGATACATGCTGTTCTCTGTTGTCCTTAAAATTGTTTTTGCCTAATTCTCAAGTTGGCATTTCTGCAGCTGATCACTAATGAGCTTTTTATAGGCCTAGGGACTCAGGATTAGGATATACTTCATTATTATTATCCTATAGTGGGACTCCCCTGCACATCACCCTGTGTCTGTGTTCCCACTTTCAAGGCCTTGCTCTCATCCCATACCTATAATCCTCTACACTACATCATGGTATTACGTGAATATTTCATTCTACACAAAATAGCTACTTCATACTAGTATTAATTTTAAAATACCCCTCCACTATAAAAAACAAACAAACAAACAAAAACTATGCAATAGTAAAACAAATTAGAAAATAACGACAATTCTTTATAAAACTGCTGCTACCATGATACCAATAAACAAAATAAAATTAATCTCCAGGTAGTACAAGGCAAGCCCAGAACATAAGCTTGATAAGCCTTAGTCCTGAGGCCTTACAAAATTTGCACAAAGCACATGTTTTCTTACAAACATAGCTTTCTTCCAGGAAATGAAATATTCCCTGTCACTTCTATTCTGGGCAATTCCATCCAGGGTAGCATAGCCCTCCAAAATATATTTTGAGCAGGGATTGTCAACACAAGCATCTTAGCATAGATCAATATTAGCTAATGTGTTATTAGCAAAAACAAAGGGTAACTAGGAGTGTTAGTTTTGATATGGTACCTAATACCAGTTGTATCTTGTTTTTATCTCATGTATTTAAAAAATAAAAAATAAAATCAACAAAGATATTCTTTCTAAATAAAATATGATTACTTCATTGTTACCTGCTTTGATTGATTTATTTATTTATTTTTCCTTGAAGCAACAAAACTGGGTCAAGTAATCATATATCACATTTATGGACATATTTTTGTACTCTGTCAACTCATTATTTCTCATTAGTTCTTTTCTTTTGGTTTTCATTTTTCCATGTTTCTTTTGAAAAGGTAAATAAGTACTTCATTACTGAGCTTTAGATAAATAAAAGTTCATGATATATTTACTGATTACTTTTAATAAAATTATGGTTTGTTGAGATGCTTGTTTTTTTTACATAATATTATAAATGATCACTGAAATTAGATGAGGCATGATTACTATTGCTTCTGTCAAAAAAAGAAAATACTACAAAGGTTCTTTGTGATTCTATTTATCACTAATTTCAACACTGTTCAAGTTTTGTAGACAAAACTGAAAAATGTTCCAAAATTAGCCGATATGTCTGTGTTCTTCAAACTAGATGGTTTAGGTAAAGCTCAGAATATAAAGCATCAAAATATATCACTTGAAAATGAAGGATACAAGTTAAATTAATTTCATCTGTGATGCATATTTAATGATTTTTTTTTTTTTGGAGGGGGAGATCACCTTACTTTGTTACAATTAGAGCAAGATTAAAGCTTAGGATTCTTTTTTTTTTTTTTCATCTTTGTCTTGGGGGAAGGAGAGGTTGATATGTTGATATGAAAAACTTCCACTTTCTTCATTTATTTCAAACAGAATGAATGTTTTCCCTTCATAGTTTAGAGAAAATTTATAGAAAAAAGTATTATTGAAAGGTGTTTTTTTTTTTTTTTGTTTGTTTGTTTGTTTGTTTTAACTGAGCTCTACAGTCAGTTTTATGTTTCTGAATCCTAATCATATCAAATATATCTTTTATAAGGATTTCAGGAATCTTTCAGAGGTTGTAAGAAAAATAAATATATATATATGAACTAATATATATATATAAAAACTTAATTTCAACTATGAATCAGTGAATTTATTATTGACTGACACACACAATTTTATTTGCTTATTTTATGTTGATGAAAATACTCAGTACCAACTTTAGAGAATGGAATGTCTCAGAAATTAAAATGAAATAGAAGTTCTTTGCAGTGATTTTCTTAATTTTCATTTCTTTGAGGTTCCATAAAAAAAACCCTGCAGTTGTTTATAATTGTACCCTTATGTATATGAGCATGGAAAAGAATATTTTCAGTTTAGATTTTGTAAGTCTTTATTCTTACCATACTGGATTCTGTATCGATGGTGCTAGAGGACAGATGTTGGTGTCATCTTGTCCCTTACAATATTTTCTGTGTGATTCCAGTAAGTGGCCAGATAGATACACTTGCTAATTTTGTGATAATGCTCAAAGGTTTAACCTCAGATATTAGCACAGATTTGTGTGTGTGTGTGTGTGCATGTGTGCACGCTGAGGACAACTCTTTATAGTTCATCAGCATTAAAGACAGTATACTGTTAATGCCATTGTTAGCAACATTGCTGAGCTCTCATCCTCAACCAAAAATGCTTGCAGTTTCCTACTTTACTGCCTCATCTGCCTTTCTTATTTCTCTTACCTCTGCACAGTTTGCATTAGCTGACCTACTTCTGTTTGTTCAAACTTCATGTCTCAGAAAAGAAAAATCACATCCTTGTATGAGAAAAATCAAAATAAGACTGCCACACTGAAATGTTTCTCCAGCTATGTTCATAAAGGCCACTTAATGTATGAAAATATGAAGAATTTGGCTAATGTCTATCACAGAGAGGAGCTGTTCAGTTCATGCAGTTAAACATAAATCATGATCTATGAAGTTTATTTGTAAAATAATGTCATAAAATTAATTGCAAATGAGTGAACTATGCCTTCAGGATTAATATCAGCAACGCAACAGGAAAAAAAAAACACAACACATGATACTAGAGACATACAAAATATTAATAAACATTACCAGTTTCTAAGAATTGTTCTGCTAGTGACCTCTCCAGCTTCTATGCCCATGCACAGACTGACTGGCATGCATGCACATGCCCTCTTCATGGCCCTGTGGGTTACACATGCATCTGGAGCTGGTGGTTGCCCATTTACAAAATTACACTTCCATATCCTCCTGGAGATTTGGGTGCTCCAGCACTGTCTGCCCCTGCAGCTCCCCACAGCTCAGTGGGGCTCATGCCTACAAGGTCCCTGCAGGCATATCAAAGTGGGTCCCCACATGTGGCCCCCACCTGGGAGCAGGCAGCTTGTGGTGGCCCATCGGAAGGCTGCAGTGCTACAGGGCAATGTCTGGAGGTGCCAAACCAGGCCTTGGCTGCTGCTGTTTCTCGTTCCATCTTTCCTCATGATGCAATTTTATTTATTTATTTATTTTTTTCCAGCTGACCCCTTCTTCATTTCAGTGTATTTTGAAGTTTCCTGGTTCCTTTAATCAAGCTGGTTGTGATCTTACACTTCCCCATGTCCAGTTCAGGGCAAACACCCAACAGATAATTCTGTGCGTTCAATACACATGAAGTGTTTACAGTCTAATCTTTGCAGGTTTTGTAACCCACTTTCCAGCAGTGGACGTGCAGGCTCTTAAATATCTTTTATAGTCCTCCCTAAAAGATCAGCCTTACTGAATAGATCAGTGTTACTGAATCAAGGAAGTATAATGTGTTGGTATTATTTAGAGTCTGATGAGCCACAAAATATTTGTTGGCTTCTGCTGTTCCACTGCTCATTCAAGAGGGAAAAAGCACTTTGCTTGGCAGTTGCAAATCCAAAGGTCACTTTCATTTTATTATCAATAGTTTCATGATGGTATTGATTATTATATAAGAATCTTTCCAATTTTGCTTGTTTTTTTAACTTACCCCTATTCATCACTAAATATCAAAAGCATAAATGAGCTTTTTTGGCTTACATCTCACAGTAATTTGATTCTTGCATTAAAAATATCAGAACACAATTTTATGCAACACCAAGGACCTGTATAGGACAATTCTTTCAAAGAGCTCTCTTTTGTCTCGAACTTTTCTGATCTGCTTTCAATACAGCAACCTTTCTGATGAAATCACTTCATGAAGTTTTGAATATTAAAGATGTGAAGGACAGAATTATCATTGTCCTGGAAACATAATTTATGTAAAGTATCTTCCTGACTCAGGAATAAGGTCTCACATCTTGTTTAAATTCCTGGAATCTTTTTTCCCTTTGGTATCAAAAAAGGGTGGTTTTTTATTTTATTTTTGTTTTGTTTTGTTTTGTTTTGTTTTTGAATAGGATTAGCTGTACAAATCCAGTCACCAGACTGTGAGAAATTGGTGATAAGGATCTGTGTGAAGAAATTCTGACTGTGATTAAATACATGTACTGTATTGAGAGTTCTTGATTCATTCATTATTTTAATCCATATTTCTTACTGTGGTAAATGGGAGCATAGAACTTCAAGAGAGATTTGTCTGTTTGCACCAAGAGTATACAGATGATCACTTCTTAGCAGGGAGAAATGGAATGGATTATAAGGATAATGAAAAAGAATTCTAAATACTTTTTGGCACTCATTTTAATATGAAGCGTCTTCTCTCTGGAAAAAACTTTGAATCAGAAGCTCAAAATTTAAATATTTTCTTGCTTGATATTTCATTTTAATCAAGTCTAGTTTAATTTTAAATGATTTATTGGCTTTACTTGGTTTAGAAATAATTAAATCATATCCCCCTATTATTGCCTCTGGGTTGAAAGCATTCCCTTCTGTCTCCATTAGGCTTGTACCCAATTGCTCACATTTTAACTCACTGGCAGTAATTGTTTCATGCAGAGAGTCCAGCTGTTAGGCCATAATATCATTGTCCCAATCTATCATATCCAATGACTTCTGGAAAGTTAAATCACTTCTGAAGCCTACAATGATGAGATATCTAGAGATAACTTTACACAAGCAGAACAAGATGCTCTCAGTTATAACAGTGTTGTTTATTTTTTATTTTCAGTACTGCCAAAAACTAGTTTCATGAAATCCCATGGGGAGGAAACAAGAAACAGCTCAAGTTTCAATTTGGAAAACAATGTTTTTTTTTGTTGCACTCATGGAAATTAATATCTTTCTGCATTTTATATGCAGGAAAATGTTTTCTCTTTTACCACAGAAGGTAAATCTTTCAGGGTTTACTGAAGCCAGTCAGCAACACTATAACTTGCTTTATGGTTTGGAGTCAAAATAGTTTCTAATTTTATGTTTTTAGCCTTAGATTTGATACATATAAATCTGTTCAATTTTATGTGCTTTGATATTTGAAAAATCAGATAAGTTATTCACAATCCATTTTTTTTTTTTCACTCTAAAATAAAGAATTTGTTGTAAAATTGTAAGTGAAAAGCAGAGTCCTGATTTGATGTATGTCAAATACGGCCAAATTTGGACCTTGGGGAAAGTGACTCCTGAACTTTTAGACTGTAAACTGTTTTGAAAGGTTTTAGATTTAAAAACCTTATGTAAATTCAAGTTATTACTATTATTATTATTAAATAACTTTAAGTGCCACTAAATTTTTAACTGTGAAGTTGTGTTACTGGTTTATATAAGATGTCATATCTTACCCTTTATAAAACTAGGAGCTGCCATGATGCTCACTTAATATTCTTCACTCATACTGTTGAAGACCTAAGGCAGCTTGTCATCTTAGGTGTGTTAACCAGCATGACAGAGACTATAGGGATATTTTGACACATGTCAAATCAGGGTAATAGCTATATTACCCAGGCAGCATAAGGAGATGATTATGAAATTCCACTGTACTGCAAACCTGTCACCATCTGGAATAGGAATAGTACCTGAATTTTTACAGAAAAGTTTTTTTTTTTTTTTTTTTTTTGTTTGTTTTTTTTTTTAATTTTTGTAAGTACAACTATCTTGTAAGGTGGTATTACTTACAACTCAGCCTAGGTATATCTATATTTCAGGTAGAGAAGTAAAGTTTTAAAGTAAAGAATCTTGCACCAATGGTATTTTTCTTTATGGAAGAAAAAAAAAAAAAAAAAAAGAATAATTCTTGTTGGATGCTTTTCCTAAATTACTGCAAGGAAAGAGTAAGTTACTGACCTCCTGTGCCTTAGATATTTTGAAGGAACTGCATTTGCATACCGCTTATAGCCCAGTTTTAAGCATGTGGAAAGACCCCAAAATTGGTTGTTCCTTGCCTATACATACAATGAATGCTGTAGTAAGTGGCTATTTAGACGGAGAAATTCACCATGTCCGTACAAGCAAATTAAACAGACCCCAGACACAAGCCTGAGAGCTGCTGCTGAGTCCTTAGTGGTATTGCATTCTCAGCAAGGTCTGGGGCTCTGCTGTGGTCCAAAGTTACTGGGTCCAAACTGAGAGGGAAGTCAAACCATTGACCACACCAATCACAGAATCACAGAATTGTTAAGGCTGGAAAATACCTCCCAGATCATCAGTTCCAACCATCCCCCTACCACCAATGTCACCCACTAAACCATGTCCCTAAGCACCTGATCCAACCTTTCCTTGAACACTCCCAGGGATGATGACTCTACCACTTCCCTGGGCAACCCATTCCAATGCCTGACTGCTCTTTCTGAGAAGAAATGTCTTGTAATTTACAACCTAAACCTCCCCTAGTACAACTTGAGGCCATTACCTCTGGTGCTGTCACTAGTTACCTGCGAGAAGAGGCTGACTCCCAGCTCCCCACACCTTCCTTTCAGGTAGTTGTAGAGAGCAATAAGGTCTCCCCTGACTAAACAACCTCAGCCACTCTTCACAGGACTTGTTTTCTAGGCCCTTCACCAGCTTTGTAGCCCTTCTCTGGACATATTCCAGTACCTCGATGTCCTTCGTGTACTGAGGGGCCCAAAGCTGAACACAGTACTTGAGAAGCAATGTCACCAGAGTTGAGTATAGAGGGACGATCACCTCCACTTGGCCATCCTGTTGGGGCTGCAAGAGAAGGTAGCTGTGTGGACACCAATAGAACCATGACACTCTGGCTTCAGAGTCATAAAAATCTCCCTGGCCTTTTATGTTTGCTAGTAGCTGTTGTGTCTGTAGAGCAATTCTGTCACGTGTTTTGGGTTGTTTGAATGCAAAAGGGGAACAGTCAGACACCATAGTCCTGCTGCTATGCAAGGAGCTATAAGCTGCTTCTTCAAGTGCAGACCATCCACTATATTCACCATATGCTGCAGCTTTCCTGCTCTCTTAGAAATGTCTTAGAAAACCACAAAACACTGAGGCACAAGGCATCAAAAGAGCAGATGGTGTGAGAGCACTAAGCCATTCATATCAGAGAGACAGGTCACTTTGCTGTGACAATGAAGGGAGAAGTGGGAAAGTACTGGTAGAAAAGCTCTTCGTTTGAGCTATTTTTGCTCCTAGCTCAGGTCACTGACACTGCATATGCTACTCCAAGGACGGATGGATGCTGTGATAGGCGTTTTTACACAAATGGTCAAGTTCTCCCAAATACCATCTAACAGGTACAAATGTGACTGTATGAGCTCTAGTTACAACCCTGCCCATAGCATCTCTGTAAAGTATATTCTCTAGAAAATAAAGAGAGAAAACTAGGTGTTCAATCCTTAATTTTTCCATATCAGGGAACTTTATATTGAAAATTTCTATTTTGTCTATGAATACTGCTTCATTTTCCCAAGCAAACAGGAGTTAATTAGGGAAAGAAAGGAGAAGGAGTTGAATAAGATATATATGTATATTAGTTTATAGTGTGATACAACAGAAAGACACAGCTAAGCACAGAATGCTGAGGTTGCATCCTGCTTAGTTTCTAAAGTTTTTATAATTTCCATATGCTACCTATGATATTCCTATTAAAATTCCTTGGGGAAAAGGCCTCTTCTCCTGCATTATTACATTTGTATGCAGTGATAATTACTGAAAAGACAGAATGAAGTAGAGATGGATTGCAGTGTGTCTCTAAGGTAATATCAAGTATGAGGTACAAAAGACAGATTCCTTGAGCCAGAACAAGTTGGACTTCTTATTTATAGTATTTTGTCTTTTAATTGTCACTTTGTATATCAAAACAAAGTTGCTGATGATTTTTTTTTTTTTTTTCAGATGGAAAGCCTCAGCAATATCTCTCTCATTTTTCCTCTGAATATACATAAAATACAAGATACCCCAAAGTATTACTTTGTCCACATTACTAAAATGAATATCACATTCTTTTGTTGCAGTAATTATTATGTTAACACAATTTTAGCAAACATAATCTTCTGCCAAACTGATATTCCCAATAGTGCCTTGAAAATCCTACTTATATAAAGAATGGAAAATAATTTGCATTTAAGATTGCTGCCAGTAAGTCCATTCATTAGTAGAAATTTGGAATCATTTATTTAGGGACAGACAGAATTGCACTTAGTCATATAAGTTATCACTGCAGCTAATACACAATGTAGGCACAAATCTGGCCCAAAATAAATAATTCCATGTATGGAACAACAAAGATTTACAAGCTATAAACTTGAATTCAAATTATTGAGCTACTTGTGTCAATAAGTGGTATTCAAATTAAATGAGTAGAAAACTCTTGCCCTTTTAAGTGTCGGGATGGCAGCAAAGATCTAAGAAAACAATATAAATCAGTGAACCATAGCCAGAATTATTAAAAGAAAATTGATTTTTAAAAGTGTTGAAAACAAATCTTAATAGCTGTGTATGCCACTGAATTCAGCAAATTTCTCCAATAGAATAAATTGATAAATGTAGTCCACTTCACTGCCAGATGTTACTGAAATTATTTCAAGATCTATAAGCAAGAGTAGTGTATGCATAATGACTTGTTGTCACTACTCTGGCAGCTACTCTCATCTTCACTTCATTGCATTACATGGTTCCCATTTGTCATTTAGTGTCACAAATCCTCAAGCACAAGCCATTAGAGTGCTTCAGCTAACTTGCTGCTACCTCAGTTTAAATGAAGATCAGAAAATCACTTTCTAAACGTTGTCCTTAGAGACAGACAAGTACTATTACTCATAAATGCCTAACAGAGTTGATTAACAGGTATGTTTCCATTCCAAGACTCATTTCCTTAAATTAGACCCAAAAAGTGCAAAAATGATCACACCTTTATCAATTAAGCTAATCCATCTATTAAAGCCCTCTCTTGAAATGAATGTAAACCCATTTAAGGATTTATTGCACCTTTCTTTCATTCTACTTTCTATTTATCTTGTCATTAAAGTCTTTTATGTCTCTGATTAGTTTTGAACCCATTAATTACAGGGCACTACACTGAAAGAAACTGTCTCTACAAATGACTAGTTAGGAATTTTTTCTTTTAAAGTACAATTTAAAATGAAAAAGAAAAAAAGAAATATTTGGTGTAGCTGTTTTCTTTTCTCTAGGGACACTGTTAAAACAAAAGGCAAAGGTTTCAATGCTCTGCTTTTTGAGACTGATGGACTATGATGATTTGGCTGGTAGTTTGTAAGACTGTCTATGAGGACTGATTTAAGCAAACATTTTATTGGAGGAGAAGAATTTCTAGTTTATGATTTCAAAACTGTCAAAGTCCTATGTACATCTAAAACATATTTCAGAAGGATCCCACTAATGTTTTCTACAAATTTGCTACAGAATTTGCTATCTCATATATCACTCTGAAGGGGTGTCTACAGAGCACTGTCCTACTATAGTGTTTCAGCAGATGCTGATTTTATTTATTTATTTATTTTTCCTGCTGATCATGGTATTACTCCTACAAATTGTACACAAAGGTATGCTAAATTTATTATGATTATGTCATGTACTCTTCTTTCTCCTGAATCCTTTTTATTTATTTTTTATTTCACTCATCCTTTCTTGCTGTTAGGTTAAACTCATCAACAGTCATTTTATGCCTGTTCAGTTCTTTAATTAATAACAAATAGTGACCTCTGAAATTTATATATGATAGAAAAAAGATGCATATGTTTGAGAGAATAAAAGTTACAAGGCCAAGCATTCTGTGTTTAGAATAACAGTTATAAGGCAAAACTTTCATATAGTTTGCTTGCACATGTACTTTATGGTAGTCTTTTATTTAGAGTCATTCATTTCTCCACTATTTTTTTCACAAGAAAGTATTTGTCAAAAATATTAATCATGTAAATAGAAGGAAGCTGGTTCTATGTAGCATTCACAACATCTTTTATGTAGAAAACATTTCATCAATCAGCCCTGCTGAATTTACTAATTCATTGCCATTGCTGTTATGCTTGTGTATTTTTGGTCTTTTGGTACTTTTGAAATATCTTATACAGTGACACCCATCTTTGTGCTTTGCTCTGCATTTGCTTGTATTAATCATAATTTTCAGTGGATATACACCGATTTACTGTGGTATATATAAATTTGTGTCCTATATTGTTTCTTTATTTTTTTTGCATAGCATCTATATTAAAATACTGTTTATGCTTTAGGTATAAAACAATATACTACACAAATTTAAAGAAAAAATAAAATCACGATGAGTCAAAAGAATACAACTATGTTCCAAGCCTCAATTGTGTTTAAATCAGGCAAACAAATAAAACAATACACAACTTCATTAATCATAAAAATAAGTATTCTGATTCTTTCAGACCTTGAAAATCAGAATGATGTTCACCATTTCCTTTCCTTCTACTTTTTGCTGTTTTATCAGCTACCAGTTTTATGCTTACCTAAGATTATCTCTTTTTTTCCAGAAATCAGAGGAACTATAGTTTTGCAGTGGCTAACTTTGCAAGGGAAATTTTATATTAGGAAAATAAGGACATATTTAAACTGAATTCCTACATACTATGATTATACATACGTATATATACATTTATATATGCATATATGTATAATAGATATATTTTAAAACATAACTCAAAACAAATCATAGATTAAAAAAAAATGATTAAAATCTGTAAGCTGTATGGAGAATTTACATGTCAGAGGAATTTGTAATATGAGTATTTGTAACTCTTGTTCAAAAATTACAATTAAGATATTGTGGCATAGTAAAAAAACATCTATTTCATACAGAAAGACCAGTACCATTTTGGAGAGAGCTAAAGCTTATACTATAATTAATTTCTGTTAAAGGAAAACGTTACACTCCAGGTGGCTCGATAATGTAATTACAGCCTTGTACATACAGGAAATAACATGGAATTAAATGGGCAAATAATTAGCAGATCAAAACTCAGAGGTAATGAATAACTTTATTCTGGGGGGTTTTGGAGACAACTTGCTTATCACAAATTTTGCATTTTTTGAGGTTCTCCAAAGAGGGTGCAGACAACATGTATGCTATGGAATAAAGTCAAACAAAAGAAAAATCATAACCTATAATACAATAAATAACAAATATAAATGTATTTTCTGCACTATACCATCACAAAGAAACTGTTACATCTGGATAAAAGAATACAGAATTTCTTCTGTTTGTCATTCCTAGGAATTAAGATCTCAAACCTGCAGGTGTGCAGTCATAACTAGAGGCAAGTGACAACTAAGAATCTGCCAAGAATGCTAAATGCCACAGAAAAATAATCTAGTTTGTTTAGTTACTGTGAGTATCTGCAGTTTATATCTATTTAAAAGTAAAGGTATTAAATAAAGGTCTTTAAAGTGACAGAGTTTCCTATACTGGTGTATTCATAATGAATGGTGTGTATCATTATGAAGAGAATATGTTAAGGGATTTTATGCATGTGACTTCACCTTCCTTACAAACTAGTTTATTGGGGCACCCTAATGTACTACTTCTACTGCATAATAATAATAATAATAATAATAGTAGTTTGTCACCTCTCTTCACCTCAAAAGCACTGCCGACAATTCAAGGGGGGTGATCTTCCCTTCTGCTAAGCAGTGGTGAGAATCATCTAGAGGCTTGTGTCCAGTTCTGGACTCCCCAGTACAAGAGGAATATGAGCATGCAGAGTCCAATGGAGGGGTAATAAGATGATTAAGAGACTGGAGCATTTCTCTTACAAGGATAGGTTGAGAGAGATGGGATTGGTTAGCCTGGAGAAATGAAGGCTCAGGGGGGACCTTGTACATGATCTTGTCAAAATATCTCCTCCCTTTGATGGACGGGGATAAAAAAGTCAGAGCCAGACTCCTCTCAGTATTGCCCATTGAAGGTCAAGATGCAATGGGCATCACCTGAAACACAGAAAATTCTGTCCAAACATAAGAAACTTGTTACTGCCAGGTGGACCAAACACCAGAACAGGTTATGGGATCAGCATCTTTGGAGGTATTCAAATCCTAACTGGACAAAATCCTGGGTAACTATTAGGTCTTGTGATAAGTCTTTTCTCCATCCACAATGGACTGCAGTGGCCCAAAGGCAGGTGGGGAAACCAAATTGTATTTGCCCTAGATACTCCAAGTCCATAGCCATCAGTTTGTTAGCCTTTGGTCATACAACCAAATACAAGACCAGAGAAGCACAAGGTCATGAAGGCAGGCAGGAATCCAATTTAAGAACTCAAGAAAAAAAAGGGGCACCCTGAGAGTCTCTTCCAGGTCTTTACCAGGAGAACCTCAGCCCCATTGTCCAGGCATGAAATCCATCAAGATGAGTCAATACTAGACCCACCTCTACTAAACCGCAGGATTAAGCCCCCTTCACATCAATCTGCTCTAACTCAGTGATCTAATGTCACTTCCCACCTCAGCCATTCTGCGAGTCTGTATTTCAAGAAGTTCTCTTCTATGTTGTACATAGGCCAATTTATCTCCACAAAAAACAAAATATCCCTTAGGATAAATATCACATCTTGTCCTTTAAGTATTTAAGATTAACGAACTATTTGTAGTATTCAGAACTCAAAGGATAGGAAAAGGGCTGGGGATAGTACAGTGAAAATGAGATTGACAGTTCAAATTGTGTTGTGGCTTTTGCCTTTTCAGGGACTCAGAAGAAATTTGGATTTTGTGGCTTACATTGATGGAAGATACCTCCTGTCAGCTTCTGCCCTTTTCTGCTGAATTCATGCAGGCCCTTTGGCTTCACACAGAAAGTGTGGTGCTGATATGGCTGCCCATGTCTTGTGAGGGAACTCACGCCCATCAACAAGAATAAGATGAGAATGCCAAGTTTGCTGTCACAGTGTTAGACGACTGCTCAGGGACAAGGGAGGCAAAACTGATGAAGTCTCTTGCAAACTGTCTTTTGGGAGCAGTCCTACTGTGAACAACATTTATTGAAGCATTGTAATTTTTATATATGTGTGTGTGTGTGTGTGTGAAGGCAAAACAACCTTTGTAGCACAGCATCCTAAGTATATACATTTTCTTGGAAAAGAGACTTTTTTCTCCTAACAAGTGTGACAAAATTGTGAAGTTCTCTGTCTACTCCTGGTGTGATTTTGTGTGGTATCATTGCCATAGTCTCTGAACACTTAATGGATTTTTTAAGAACTTTGCATAAAAATGTATTTATCTTCAATGCTATAAAAAAAGTCTTCCTACATTATCCTCCCTCTTAATTTTCTTACACACTCCCACTCCCAGTACTCATCCACATCGTTTGTTTGACAGTTTTTCCTATAGTCATTATTTCACTGTCCTCTTATACATGCTCATTTGCGTGGTATGACTTCCAGGTCTTATCTGTGAGACTCATATGCTTTCCTCATTAAACATCACTCATAGACTTATTCTTGCAGCAAGCTGCCTACAAAGAAATTAAAGCTATTCAAAGCACTAATATTAGAAGTTTAATATTAGATCTCAATACATCTGTTCTGTATTCTCTGATGATGCCTGTTTGTCTACTTACCCTTCACCACAAAATTGTCAAGAAGCAAATGTCTGTTCCTGAATAATAAGTACCAAACAGACGTGAACCAGTACTAAATAATGGATAGCAATGGCAGAGAAAATGAGATTCAGACCTGTATTGAGTCAGCAGAAACTTGTGGTAGTGCCTGAATTCCTCTTATCTTCTACTGTAAGGAAGTCCATTGGATTTTTGTTAATTTGAAATTGAATGTGTTCTGTGAACAAAGTGTTAGCTATAAAAATAAGAAATAATGTTAAAAAATATTTCATATATGTATAATTGCGTGAATTTTTCATTTGTGAAGATGAGGTTCAGACTTTTTTTTTTTTTTTTTTTTAAAGTGGCTTTGAGACTGTAATGAATTTCAGTTATGCAATTCTGTGAAGGGACTTCTTTGTCACAGTCTTGCCAATAATGTTTCCACAGTTAACACAGAAATGCTTGCTCATATATATGTACTATTTAATCATATTATGCAAACAAGACTAGAGTTTTTTGAAAACAAAACAAAACAAAACAAAAAAAAAAAAACAGAAATTAAAAGAACTTTTTATATTGATGCATTCTTCTTGCATTTTCTCTGTTATTCACTTCATCTGTAAAGTAACAGATCTGACAAAATCAAATGAGAGTAGACTTCCATAGCAGAAAATAGCTTATTTTAGAATTCTGCTTCAGGATGAGATAAATAATGCCACAGAAGTTCCACTTTATAAGTGCCGATAGTACAAGGAGTAAAAGGATGATTAGTTCAGATATAAACCTGTGCTATGTACTAGAGATGCAATGCTAGACATCCCTTCTATTGCAGCAGAAGCAAAGCTTTGGACTTTTCCAAGTTAGAAGTTCATTCAATTTCCACTTTTGCTAAAATACAGGGCTAGTGAGATCATATTTTTAACCCTATTTATATCAAGTCAGATTCAAGCATATTTGTGTAGTTGAGAGCAGTGTAACAAGCTCCTCTATCCTCAGTTGTATCCTGCACATCCAAAGCTTTGTTCTCACTCACTTTTTCATCCAGTTTGTTCATATTTTTTCCCTATGATTAATGGAAAATAGTTGAAGATGTATCTTACATTGATCTATCTATAAATCTGAACAGCTGAAGACATCTTTTTCCATGTTTTAATCTAAAGTCATAAAATACTGCTCTGATGCTCTTATAAAGTGTTTTGAACACCCAAAGTTGTCTTTATCTGAACACCTGAGCTAGCTGTCCAAATACCTTCTACAATCAGTTGAAAAGGTGCCTGTAGGGCACAATTCATTTTGTGCTGCTTTTCCCACTCCCTTCACTATAATGGAAATTCAGACAATTTCAACCGAAATATACTTCTATAGTAGGAACATTTAAAGATAGGAATGCTACTCAAAGGAACCAATCTAATGTTTAAACTAAAACAGTGCCCTACTTGTTCAGTCTCAAACTCATCTTAAATGTGATAGTAATTTAATAGTAAATTTGATAGCAATTTGATAGTAAATTTGATAGTAACAAAACTTCATATTAGCAGTATCGTGGCATATTTGTTGAGTAATTTTTGTGGTTGTTATAACTGTACATAGCACTAAATAAGCTTTCAGCCAAATCTAAAATTGAAGTTCCTTCCTCAACCATATAATATATAACATACACTAGACTTCTCTCTGCCTCCCTCATATAACCACGTGAGCATCTGTACTTTTCTCAGACAAAAGTGGGAATTAGTAATTGATAGGGTGGTACCTGCAAAGCTACAAAGATTTCAGGGTAGACTATGAGTTATATGACATTATTATCCTACGCTTATTTTATCTTAATCTCTCTATTATTGACACTACATTGACAGAGTCAATGTACCATCTGGTGTATCATGGCATGATAAATGGGAAACTGAAGCTGTATAACATTATAAAGAAATAAAAGGAATGAATACCTTGAGATACATTCCCACTAGCTCTGTTTTCTGAGCTCCAAAGTCTTTCTTAGAAATTTAAGCACCTTAGTGACTTAATGTTTAGGTCAAAACAATGTTTACTTCAGTCCAATATCTCTTTGGAGCAAAATTAAAGAAGCTGTCATCTTTTTTATCAATCCACCTTTTTGTCTGCCAGTAAAGATATTAATATAATGCAATCATAACCATAATCATAAAAAAGCAAGCTATCACCTTTAAAAAGTCACTATATTAACTAGAATAGATGGCCTAGAATTTTGGTTTGTGGATTATATGGATTATATGGATTACTAAAACAAAAACATGCTCTTCTTCACATTTTCCCGCTATATTTCTTGTTTTGTTTTAGCTTTTCTCTCATTGAGGAACCAGTTTAGTAGTTACTCGTAGAGATTATCTCAGTGTTTGCTGTTTGGAGTGCAGGCTGTGAAAGAAATGGCTGATAGATTGTTCCCCGTGGTACTGAATGACTTTAAATTTTACTGCTCTCTGCAATTTTATTCCTCCCAATTGAAATTAGAAAATGAGGACAAGACTTAGTTTATTCCATAAAAAAAAATACATAGAAAATATGCCATTTGTTTTGTAGTAAATATGGATAAAGGAATTCATAAACCTTTTGACATGGAAGGAAAATGTTATTAAAATGAGCAGTACCTTAAAATATTATTTTTTTAATTATTTTTTAGGCTTTATGATAGTTGATGTTATCAAAGGATGTACCAAAGATGTATTATTTAATTTTATTTCACTTTTCTATTTATCTGTTATTTCACTTATCTATTTATTTTTTAGTAAAGGCACAACAGTTACAACCTTCTTAATAAAACTAGTCAAAGGAAACCAGTTAAAAACAAAAACAAAACAAAAAAGTTCTATAAGTTTAGGTATATTATGCCAACCTCTATGCAGTATATTTTATTAAATTTTCTAAATTAATATCTGATTAATATATTCTGAATACTTGTGAGTCTCAGTAGAGTTTTTTTTTTTTTTCTGAATTACACATAATTATTTTATTCAAATTAATTACCCAGTTTTATGTACAATCTGGGGAGTATATTATTTCATTACCATTCAAATAAAACCCAATGATCATGAACATCCACAGAAGCTGCAGTGAACACACACCAGTGAGTGACTAATTTAAGAGATTTTTACTCTTGTTGGTATCAAATGATCCAGAAATTAGATAAACAGCAGTAAACCTTGCCCTACTCTCCCATAAGAGCTGCAGTCCCAACACCAGCACAACATCCTCCATCAAGTCTTTCACAAACTCTAAACTGGCCTCTTGAAGTGAGTCCCAGCACTAATGAGAGAAGCACAGCCTCTGTGCCAGTGACTTCTCCTTACCCAGTCCCAAAATTTTTCTGTTTGTTTGTAGCTACCAGAACAAACATAACAGTTTTACCAGCCTCTGCTGGCTCATAAGCCAAACCCACACCAACACCAGCTCCTATCCTAACTCTAATCACAGTTTAGAAATTCTTGCTAGACTTATTCCAAATACCTCTCCATCAGTGTCTGATGGGTTAGCCTTTGGCCTAATCCTTGCTCTGTTCTGCAGTACCTGTGTTGCTGTTTGCTTCAGCACCAGTCCAGACCAGTTATGTTTTACAGATGAACCCTAATCCTATTCCTCACTCCAGGCTTCAGTTTAACTGAATTTTGTGCCAATTTATTAACAACCTTGTACCATCCTATACAGAGTTTGACCCTTGGTTATCAGCTGATCTTCTATGATATTACACCAGACTAAGCTTTTCCTAAAGCAAAGTATAGATATCTATCTTCAAAATACCTATGTTCTGGGTACCAAAGTGTCAGAAATATCTTTCTGAAAACTAAAGTGAGGAATATGAATCTTAAATGCAAAATTTCCCTTCTTGTGTGCTAACCTTTTGGTTAGAAAGCTTTTATGCTAGCTGCTCAACATTGTGACTCCTCTGATTCCCACTAGTATGTCTGAGTCATCCACTGCATGGAGACAAAACAAATCCTCATTCTAGGTTTTACCTGTTTGGATGCCTGAGTCTTTTACTGGGACTCATGGTCATATAATGTGACAGTAACATTACAAGACTGTGAAGTATCTGCACGACTTTATGGACAAATGTTAAGCAGGAATAGAAGCAGACATATCACACTTTGAGTTTACAGATTATATGTTAAAGCTAATTCAGAGATCATTCAAACCAGAATAATTTCCTTCTCACGTCCTTTTTTAAAGGATTAAACTTTTTTCCCCTGAATGTTCCAAATTAAGAGTTCTATCACTCACTATTAAGAGCCAGGGTGGGGGGAAGGAAGAAACTGATCAATGAGATTAGATCTTCATATTTTCTTAAGAAACTGAGAAAAAGCAGTCTTAAAAAAAAATTGAAATTATTTCAAGTAAAAAAAGTGGTGGGAAATTGCTATTGGTTCCTTCAGAGATTCTGTCCAGATGAAAAAATTAACATTGAAGAAAATACTTAGGGAATAATAAAAATGTGTATTTATCCTAAAAGTCTGGAAAATATCCTGCTTGGAGCATGCCACTGAGCATGTGCTGCACTGAGCATCCCACCCTCAGTTTATCAGTTTGACTCCTCCTTCAATTTATGTGAAAAAATAAATATCCCCATAAAGCAATTTGCCTATCTATCTTAAATATTTATTTTAGCCTGAGATAAAACACAACCAGGACATGCCATATGCAGTCTCTGTTCCCTGATTTAGGGGCCTTAAATTCTCAACCATTCACCTTGACCATTACACACTTTGTGACAGACAAAATGAATCCCATCAAACTAGGGTAACCAGCTACTAAGAAGTAACCTTTACTTGAATCTTTCTTGGCAGATAAAAGTTGGATACAAGTAAAATCTCTGTAACTAAAAAAGCATGGTGAGCCTTGTACTTGCATGAAAATTTTCAAGTTTGAAGTGATGAAAACAGGGGAAAAAATATGCTGGATACCCTTTATATTAAATAAAACCCATCAGCATTCATTGGAGAGAGGAAAGTTAAAAAAAAAAAAAAGTTTCATGGAAAGCACTTGATGTTTTTGAATTGAAATTAAAAAATTTATAATATTTTTATACTTTTATTTTTTATACTTTTTATTTTTATACTTTTTATTTTTTATACTTTATATATTTTTTATAATACTGTTCTAGTTTTAAACTCTTAGTTTCACCTCCAGCTGTCTATAAACCTAAAGCTTTCTGTGTTTTTAAATACACAAAATGGATTTTCATTTTCCAAAATAATTAACATTTGATTCCAGTTACTAGGAAGAAAGTTCTAATAAGTGCTTTAGATAAGGCATTCAGTTATTCATTCTGAACCATGGCTGAGTAAGGAGTCCAAAATAGAGATTGCTGTATACAATTATTTAAGAAAGTTATTTTACTACATAAATACAGTGAACGATATGCACCAAAAGTATTAAAAAGTTTCTAAAATTGACTGAAACTCAGCTTGAATATCAATATTTGTCAGCCCCTTCATTAGCTCAAATCAAATTCTACTTAACTGATTTTCCAAAAGTTCAATTTTATAATTAAGAAAATCTCCAATTTAATTAGATTAAAGCATTTAACACAGTTTTCCTTATGCCAACTAAATTATTTATGTTTTACACTCCATTTGAATAGTCTCTTCAACATTATTGACTTTTTCTTTGAGTGATATAGGACCATGTTACACAGGTCTCTTTGTTTCACACTCCAAAGCCCTAACTGACAGAAAATCATAGAATCATAGAATCATAGAATATCCTGAGTTGGAAGGGACCCTTAAGGATCATCAAGTCCAACTCTTGACACCGCACAGGTCTACCCAAAAGTTCAGACCATGTGACTAAGTGCACAGTCCAATCTCTTCTTAAATTCAGACAGGCTCGGTGCAGTGACCACTTCCCTGGGGAGCCTGTTCCAGTGTGCAACCACCCTCTCTGTGAAGAATCCCCTCCTGATGTTAAGCCTAAATTTCCCCTGCCTCAGCTTAACCCCGTTCCCGCGGGTCCTGTCACTGGTGTTAATGGAGAAAAGGTCTCCTGCCTCTCGACACCCCCTTACGAGGAGGTTGTAGACTGTGATGAGGTCTCCCCTCAGCCTCCTCTTCTCCAGGCTGAACAGGCCCAGTGACCTCAGCCGTTCTTCGTACGTCTTCCCCTCCAGGCCTTTCACCATCTTCGTAGCCCTCCTCTGGACACTCTCCAACAGTTTCATGTCCTTTTTATACTGTGGTGCCCAGAACTGCACACAGTACTCGAGGTGAGGCCGCACCAGCGCAGAGTAGAGCGGGACAATCACCTCCCTTGACCTACTAGCGATGCCGTGCTTGATGCACCCCAGGACACGGTTGGCCCTCCTGGCTGCGAGGGCACACTGCTGGCTCATATTCAACTTGCTGTCTACCACGACCCCCAGATCCCTCTCTTCTAGGCTGCTCTCCAGCGTCTCATCGCCCAGTCTGTACGTGCAGCCAGGGTTTCCCTGTCCCAGGTGCAGGACCTGGCACTTCTCTTATTGAACTTCATGCGGTTGGTGATTGCCCAGCTCTCCAACCTATCCAGATCACTCTGCAAGGCCTTTCCACCCTCATTCGAGTCCACAACTCCTCCAAGTTTGGTGTCATCAGCAAACTTGCTCAAAATACCCTCTATTCCTACATCCAGATCGTTTATAAAAATATTGAAAAGTACCGGCCCTAAAATGGAGCCTTGAGGGACCCCACTGGTGACTGCCCGCCAGCCTGACACAGCCCCATTTACCATAACCCTTTGGGCCCTGCCTGTTAGCCAATTGCTCACCCATCGTATGATGTTTTTATTTAGCTGTATGGTGGACATTTTGTCCAGTAGGATCCTATGGGAAACCGTGTCAAAAGCCTTGCTGAAGTCCAAAAAAATCACATCAGCTGGTTTCCCTTGGTCCACCATACGGGTGATCTTATCATAAAAGGAAATCAGGTTAGTTAGGCAGGACCTACCCTTCACAAACCCATGCTGGCTGGGACCAATGACTGCTTTGTCCCCCAGGTGCGCCTCAATAAGTTCGAGAACCATCTTCTCCCTGATTTTACCAGGCACTGACGTGAGACTGACAGGCCTGTAATTGCTAGGGTCTTCTTTCTGACCCTTCTTGAAAATCGGCACAACATTTGCCAGCTTCTAGTCTACCGGGACCTCTCCAAATTCCCAGGATTGTTGAAAAATAATTGAGAGAGGTTCCACGATGACGTCTGCCAGCTCTTTCAGCACCCGGGGATGAATCCCATCTGGACCCATGGACTTGTAGGGATCCAGGTGGAGTAGCAAATCCCGCACACGTTCAGGGTCGGTTGGGAGTTTGTCATCCCCACCGTCCCAGTCCTCCAGCTCAGGGCACCCTGGGTCCCGAAGCCCATCATCGGCATTGAAGACAGAGGCAAAGAAGGCGTTAAGCGTCTCTGCTTTGCCTATGTCATTGTCTGTGAGGAGACCTTCCCTATCAAGGAGCGGCCCTATGTATTCTTTAGTTCTCCTTTTTCCATTCATATATTTAAAAAAACCCTTTTTATTTTCTCTCACAGACACAGCCAGCTTCAACTCTAGGTGTGCTTTGGCCACACGAACTTTCTCCCTACAAACACGAACAGCATCCCTGTATTCTTTCCATGACACCTGGCCCTCCTTCCAGCAGCGAAACACTCTCTGTTTCCACCTAATCTCCATTAGAATGTTTCTGGTCAGCCATGCCGGCCTCCTGCCCCGCCTGCCTGACTTGCGATATTTAGGAATTGCCTGATCTTGTGCTTCTAGGAGGCATCGCTTAAAGAATGACCAGCACTGGTGGACATCGAGGCCTTCAAGAGCAGTTTCCCAGGGGACCTTGCTGACTAGTTCCCTGAGCAGCCTGAAGTCCGCTTTCCCCATATCTAGGGATGAGGTTTTGGTGGCACTTTTCCTTCTGTCACCGTAAATTTTGAACTCAACCACTTCATGGTCGCTATGACCGAGGCGGCCACCAATCACCACATCTCCCACCAGACCCTCTCTGTTTTCTAGGAACAGGTCTAGGAGGGCACCTTTCCTAGTTAGCTCCATTAGCACCTGCACCAAGAAGTTATCATCTAGGTGCTTCATGAACCTCCTGGACTTGCTCGTGTCAGCCATGTGGCACTCCCAAAATCATTATATTAAAGCATTATATTAAAGTTAAATTTAATGAATCTAAATTATTTTTTTTTCATATGTGGTTGCATTAAAAATGAGTACTTGTAGAATTAAGAAACATTGACTGAATAATGTCTGAACTCCATACAAAGCTAACAATTTCAAATAAATCAAAAATAAATAAAAAATTAAATAAATCCTACTACTGTTTCTGCTCTCTGCTTAGTTCTTTTGAGCTGTATAAGCCAATCAAATCCACTTACTTAAACTTTCATAATAAGGTGAGAAAAATTTCATCAGAATAATTAACAGAAAATAAATTAGGTCAGGGTATTCCTGGAAAGAGCCACCATGCAAATAGCAAGTTGGTTAAGCAGATTGCTATCTAAGCCATGTATGAATAAGAACATTCTTCCTATATCTAATGCATAATCTGACAATACGTATGAGTCTTACCAAGAGCTCACTACTGGACAGAAGCTTAATAAACCACCTAACAACTTTTATATATGATACCTAGACATCTTAATGCATATTCTTTTGATATATAAAGTATTGGAGCTTGAAATCTTTTGATGGCTGTAATAATGTATTTGATGCCTGACCCGGAAGAAAGGAAAGAATCGGAAATACCATCAAGGAATGAAGATGGAACTATGGATAATGTATTTGTACTGTACTTGGGCCACAAACTAGGATGAGCATACCACAGAGAAGAAAAAGAGGAGAAGATGTATCCTAAGAGGATATCCTGAGAGGACTTACTGGCAGCACATTTACTCCATGATATGCTGGCTGCTTGTTCCTCTGCCTAGTATTTGCCACAGTGATTACAAATGAAGTATACAGGAGGAGCAAGGTAAGTTGGAAGGGTAATTTATTTTTGTAAAGTATTTTATATATTTTTTAACATTGTTTTCACTTCTAATACCTATCATTCTAAAATTTTATTCAAAACCCTGAGAATCAACCTACCTTTTTATGACTTGAAATTGGTTTAACATTAAAGGCTCCAGAACCAGCATTAGGATATGAGACCAGGCCAGCTCTGTATTTCTGTGATCCAAAACAGTAACATCAACATTTGCTAGTCCAAAGTTCTCCATGTCTATCATTGCCTCCACCAACATACTTTTACAGATCTTCATCTAGGAACTTCTTTCTGTAGCTTTTATTGCTAGTGAAAGCATTTTTTCCATCACTGGTTAACCTTTGAGTTTGTCAGAAAGGTTACAGGTTTTGAATATTTTGGTCAGATTTAATTCATATTTTTAGTTTGGGAGATATGATTCAGGGCTCCATTTTGAACAGAATTCCTTACAGCATTGAAATGGCTGAACCTAAGAACCAAAAACTATGCTTTTAATCTATTTTTTTCCACCTCTGTATTCTGCAGGTGATGACAAGATCATTTACAGAATTCATCTGTTTATATTTAATTCAACTGTCTCTTCTAAATTGATAAACATATTCTTCAAATAATTTATTTCCCTTTAGTTAAATAAATTATTCTTGAATCACAATGTTTTCCAAGCTTCCATCTTTGCTGTCTTTTCCAGCAGTCTATTTATATCATTTCAGATAAATAATAAAAATACTTCTGGATCAATCTAAAGAATCCTCTTGAAAATACGCCAAGCTTTTGACTCCTTTTTGGCTCCTCATTTTCTGGTTCTTCAGTTGTGATCACATTTAGCTCTGAACAGCCACTGGACAGGGAACTTTGCTCAGTGTTTGTGTAGAGTGCTCTCTCCACCAGAGTTGTGGCCAACAAGAATGGATTCCAAAGACAAAATCCACTCTGCCCAGGAAAAATTCCACTGCTGGCTGTAGCCTCCATTAAAAATTGTGACATTCTTCATGTGCAGATATTTGAGAAAATGTGACTGTTCTCTCAATTATGGAGCTTTGCATACTTAGAAATTGATAACCTGGTAGGACTGTGTTGCTATACAGGACTGGGAAAAACACATCATAAAGACAGAGATTCTTCTCGTACACTTATGGAAGATAAAAACAGACCTTGGAGACAGTGGAATAAATTTATCCAGTGAAAGTGGAAGAGTTACTTTCAGGGAACGTTTCTTGCTTTTGTTTTTGTTTTCATGGAAGAATGTGGAGCAGCCAAAGCTACCTGAAACATACTGAAGCATACTGGAAACAGTATGTGGTCACAAATCTGAAATAAGCAAGGGCTGGAACTTTTCTAGCCCCCATATAAATAAAAACATTACTCACAGGAGTGTACAGCATATTTATATTTATGATTTGTTAATGTGTAATTACTTTCCAAAATAATCTTACATGTATTGTCAAATACATTTTTGATTTACAGTGTATACCTACTAGAAAGTCAGCTGCATAATGCAGTCTGTTTACAATGTTCATGAATAGATAACCATTGTCAGTAATTTTGAATTAATTTTGAAGAACAAACTGTGAATATGCAAATTAATGCATATTCATTAGACATCCCATTTCACAAGCAAGCATACCTATTCCAAATAATATCAGCCAGGAAATGACATATATTAACTTTCACTACACAGAACATGCAAAAAGATGTGTTGCTATGGTACATAGCAGTCACGTAGGGTTCACTTCTCTAATACCAGTAATCTTTAAATCCTTTCTCCACAGATACAGATTTGAGCTAGTCTTCTTGGGATAACCAAGTTAAACTGTCATGCCACTAGATTACATAAATCAGTGTGGTATAACTGAGTAATAAAAGCAGAACCTACTCTAATTTTTACAAAAAAAAAAAAAAAAAAGGTTTTGAGCTTCAAAGAAATATTCAGTATTTTTTAAAAAAAAGTGTCATTTCAACATTGTCATTCAGCATTGAAATGTCAATTTCAACATTGACATTTGGTGTTGATTACACTGTTGCTTGAATATGAACAGAAAATACATGTATACTACCCCAGTGCAGTAATTTTTGGCTTAATATAAAACAAGCAAAATTGATCAGATTTGATTAGATGCAATCATATATATATATATATGTAGGAAATTTTTTCATACTTGATTCTGACATTTAACAGAAATGTATTAAAAACACAAAAAAAAAAAAAAAAAGAGGGAAAGGATTTTTTGTGAGTTTTATTTTTTTTTATTTTTTTTTTTATCCTGAGGGGAGTTGTATTTCTTTCAACAATCTCTCAGAATTGTACCTGCATTTTACAGAAATCTGAACATCAATTTTGAAAATATTTACTATTATAAGAGACAGTAAAGTTTGGCAAGTGCTAAGCCACTTAAAATTTATCGAGATGATTACCCTGGAAGCTGTAATCAAGCATCTGTAGGTTTTTAGATGCATATCTAATAATGAATGCATTCTGCCCTAAAATTAGAGAGGTTGGTATGATTTCTAATTTTGCAAATTTTACTGGAGATCTGGGGAAAGTTATAAGATTTTATAAGATGATGGATGCAACTTTAATTTAGCAAATGAACAAGCTGAATTCATGAAGATTAACATTTTTGAACAACGTATGGGTTTAGAGGTAGAGTTAATGGAGGTTTCATAGCCAAATCCCTTCTAAAGCTTAGAGAAGTTTTCACCTGTCCCAGTTTTCTTACAGGCAACTAAAGAAGAGAACATAAGCAAAAAGATATGAAAAAATGTAAAGAACATGGCAAGCAGTCATTGGAAAAGACAGGAAATTTTTGGTTGATGCAAAATAATTGTCCATAATAATAATAATAATAAATTGTGGGAAGAAACTGGTTTTATTCATTCATCAGAAAAATATAGTGATCACAGCACTAAATGAACTATTCATTTGCTGTAGCGAGGTGGGGGTTGGTTTGTTCTCCCACGTGCCTGGTGACAGGACGAGGGGGAATGGGCTAAAGTTGAGCCAGGGGAGTTTTAGGTTAGATGTTAGGAAGAACTTCTTCACTGAAAGGGTTGTGAGGCATTGGAACAGGCTGCCCAGGGAAGTGGTGGAGTCACCATCCCTGGAAGTCTTCAAAAGACGTTTAGATGTAGAGCTTAGGGATATGGTTTAGTGGGGACTGCTAGCGTTAGGTCAGAGGTTGGACTCGATGATCTTGAGGTCTCTTCCAACCTAGAAATTCTGTGATTCTGTGATTCTGTGATTACACTGGTTGTATATATAAGTGCACTCAACACTTACCACAAAGGGCATGAAAGCCCTAAGACTGAAGCATGTTATCTGAAGTATGACTAGCTAATAAATGATTTTCAGTAACTTTCTATGATTTTCAGTAATTGTGACCAGCTGATCCCTGGGTTTTTAGATGACTGATCTTCCTGCTGAATGCAAAAGTGGAGGTACTTAAGCCCACTGGAATGGGGAAGACTTTAAAGACACAATAAGGCAATTTATAATTTCAAAGCAGGTGTTGCAGAAGAGACATAGAAATTATTGGCAGAATCCACACATTTCTGGTATATATTTCCCACTTTTCCTATATTATAGGTCAGCTTACTACATCTAATTGCCAACTGGTAATATCAATGGAACAAAATCTTTCAACATCAGTATGCATGTAAAGTCAATTTTATTGACATTTAAATGTGAAAGCTGTTAAGCTTGTCCTTAAATAATACATTTTTGTAGTTAAACAATGTGCTCTACATATATTTTTCAAATAGTCTATTATGTTTGATGTATTTAAACCAGACAACTCTATGTTAGTGATCTAGTTCTGAGCTGCTTCTGAAGTAGCCTTCATAGACACTAGAAACAAGCTTTGTGATGTCTTTGTAAAATAGAAACTTGTTAGTCTAGAAACTCTTAGCCATTTAAGGCCAGGTTGCAGGAAGCTATGTCACTTTCACAGAACTGTAGAATCACAAAATGGTTTGGGTTGGAAGGGTACTTAAGGACCATTTAATACCAGTCCTCCTGACATGGGGAGGGATACCTCCTACTAGATCAGGTTGCTCAAAACCCCATCCAGCCTGGCCTTGAACACTTCCAGGAACACATCCACAGCTTCTCACCACCTCAACACCATCACAGTAAATAATTTCTGTCTTATATCTCGCCCACTTTTTCTAAGTAGATTTGTTGTATTCAAGTATTTAAGTACCAGCAGACAATATCGTAAGTATAGAATAAAAATCTAAGAGCAACATAGTTTAGAACAGGAGAAGAGATGAGCTTCTCTAGGTCATAGAATGCAGTTTCCAGCCTAGCTCATTACCTAATTTAATGCATACATTTTCTAACATCTACTTTTATATATGCAGGTTGGTTCCTCCTCTCCTGGTACTTGAAAGCTACTCCAGAATTAGTTCCGATGCTAGGATCAGTCTTTTAAATTATAGTCTGTACCAGGTAATCACTGTATAAACAATGCAATGAGAGTTCAGTCCTTTGTCAGAGAGAAGTACCAATTTATAAATCCACCAAGTTGTAAATAAGGGCTGTGGTTGACAGTGGAGGCATTACATCTCATCTATTACTCCCTGTATTACTTCAGACTTCCAGAATCACTTCTGGCAAACACTGTCTCTATGACATTATGATCTTACTGTGTATGAGAATTTATGTTTGCTTTCCTGTAAATATCACCTATTTTCTTCTCCTGCACTAAAAGTATGTAAAAATGATATTAATTTCTGATTTGATATTAACATTAATTGTCTTTGACTGAAAAACTGATGTAATACCATCAGAATATTTAGTCCTAACCGTCTTTTTACTAATATGTATATATATAATAAGGCTTCATAGATTTTTTAATATATATATATAAGCCATAGAATTACAGGAAATATATTAGAATTTTCTACACTTATTTATATAGCCATAATTTATGTTTATTTATGGAAATAAGAATAAAAATATTGAATTGATCACTTTATCTTAAATTCCTATTCTTGAAACACGCATATCAAAACTTTCATCAGAATATGTATCATAATTTTCCCTAGAAGAAAAATATTTTGGGCATGGAGGTTTTAACCTGGAACATAATTCTGTTTTATGCTGGGAATCTTCTCTTTCTCTGCCAGGTCAAGATTAAATGATTATTTGGACACATACTTGCTGGGCAGTCTTCTCCCCTTCCTTCTTACTGAGATTATTAAAGTCTGTAAGTATTATCACCTCCCAGTGATAATTCACATAATCAGTTTAATAATATCACTGAGCAAGCATTCCTTCCTCAGCATTGTAAATCCAGAGCTATCAGATCCTGCTCTGAAAGACATCTACATTGGTAAGATCTGGTTTTATTCTACACCGAGTTTCTCCTCACTTCAACAATATAATTTTATTTAAACATAACCAAATACTGAGAGAACCAATGGTCTTCATGTTGTCTGTAATTCTCAGTTATATGATGTTTTGTATTACCTATTGCAAGGTAATACAAAAGTTATTTAATCAATATTGCTTTTTGTAGGCCAGGAAATAATAGGCTTCACTGGGTAAGAAACTGAATTTTCTTTTTCTTATCAAAGCACTCATACTGATTCATTCATAGAGTGGAAAAGATCTATGAGAAGTAATGCATGGGAATCCCAGGATTACTGAAAAGATTGTGTGGAAATGATCTAGAAATATTTTTATCTTCTATGGAAATATTTTGTTGCAAATACAAGTTTATGTCAATTTCTCATATATAATTTTGAGGCAGAATATTGAAGTGTAACACTAAAAAAGATGACAACTGAGAAATGTAATCAAGAGATATTGCCACAACTGCCATATACCACAACTGCCATATACCCTGTTTCTTTCTAAAGATCAGATCAGAGTTGATTTCATGTTTCCTGAAAATAAATAAATAAATAAATAAATATCTTATTGGAAGCTGAAAATATTCAATATTTTTTTTTTATTTATTTTTTTGACCAAAGGATTTCAATTTCCCCAGTCAATATCTTCATATATATATATATAATATATATATATTTCCCCACAGAATTAAAAGAAGTGTACTTTATTACATTATTTGTTAAAAGTCTTTCTAAGTCTTACTCCAGTTACAGTAAAACAGACGTTCAATTTCATATCCTTCAAAACTGAAGTATCTAAATGGCAAATACAGAAAATGTTATTGTCAGTCTTCTGCTACTTAATCATATGAGGATTCTATTTTTTTTTAAATAGCTTGATGAGATACATGCCTGATATTTTCATCAAAAGGGCTAGTGATGTGAGAGGTAGCCTGCTGCTTGTCCTTACTATATTGTGTTCTGCACAATATTAATCAGTTTTACTCATTGACTTTGACATATCAGTTCATAATTACTGGCACAGCAGATCATTTTTTTAGCTGCGGTGTCCTATGTTGTAGAGCTAATACCACACAGCTGAAGATTTGCTTTTAGCATGTCTGGTTAACAATTCATTGGCCAACCTCTCAGCTGTTCACACATTTTAAAATAAGAAAATAGCTCTGAGCAATCATTTTTTTCTGAGATAAGCATCAAATGTCTGGACCAGCGTAGCTCAGCCCTGGAGGAACACTGCCTGACTATTGCTTGGGATCATATTGTGCTTTACATTTTAACACTATCAAGGGCAGAAAGATAACTCATATGGAAGTGGCTGGAAGGCTTGATGTGAAAAGTGTTAATTTGTCCAAGCATTGCAACCATAAAGAAGAATTGTGACAACAGCCACATTAACATTTGTTTGAAGTCAGATACCCTTTTAATTCCAGACATGCTGATTTAATCTCTGTAGCTACAACAGCTTTTGCTATCCTCTGCATGACTTCATCGATCAAGTAAGGTAGTGAAATGTTGCTGCCAGACTGGCAGAGTTTGTCCTCTGGTTTCAGTAATGTACACATAGCTGGTGGAGCAAGTGTTCTACCTCTAAGAAGCAGGGACAGGACAGCTATTTCAGTTATGTTGAGGAGCAGGTTGAGATGATCCATCATGCAAACAAAGCAGTTAGCGTTGAGCTTTGCATACTTTGCCCTGTGCTCGTAGGACCTTTCTGTGGTCTTAAGGTCAGATGGGAGTCTCTGAGGGTTGAATCCACAAACATCTACACTGAAGAACATGGGATGGCAATGCATTGTGCCTAGATGCAACAAGGAGTTTTGCTCACGGCAATCTTACACGAGAGAGGTGGAACAATGTAGCCTCACTGAGGACTATGTGTGACAGCAACAGGCTCTGACAATGCTGCTTATTTAAAGATTGTTGCTGCCATACCATCATGAAATGAGTGAACTGTCTGCAAGTTAATCTGGATAGCTCAATTTCTGAAGCTGTCTCCAAGAAATCCTGACAGGTAGTTACAGTATGGCCACAAGGCCAAAAGCTGTCACTGGCTGACAAAGATAATTTAGAGATCTTTCTTTTGTTCTGCTCATATCCCTTGAATCTTTACAGCTTTAAAAATCACAAGAACCATGCCATAAAACTGACTTTCTGAGGATTACTTTCAGTCTCAAACCTGTAGAGATCTAGTGCAGGAAAGATTTCCCTGACAATTGGCAGAAATGATGCATCCCAGTCATAATTATATCATGGGGGGGACAGATTTCAGTTTGAGAAAGTGGGTGACATCTACCTCCCTCAGCTATTGTGGACTCTTATTTACTATACAGCGGTGAAGAGCTGCAATTATTTGTGATTAGGTCCTAACCTCCAGATTTGTTTAGTTTGGCAGAAATGTCATCGGTACTTAGTCTCGCACTGTGACATCTGTTTCATGGTTTCAAAGGCATCCAGGACAGTGGATGGTACTGCACTTTGCTGCTCACTGGATTTTAGCTGTTTTTCCTTCAGAGATCGAAGATGGAGAATTGCATAAACTGTTGAAATGTTTCTGCCAGAAGTTCAGTCCCTAATAAGGTTTGACCATCTTCCCTGTGGAATGGGAAAATACAAGTGCGGTTTTAGGGACATATACTGCTTTCAAGCATTCAGGAAAGTATTTGACATTTTTAATTTGGCAAACAGTTTCTTGAATCTCCTGCCTGTGCATCAATCATATTTCAGGACAGGAAAGTTTTTTTCTGCTCCCTTGAAAGGTGTATTAAGAAGCTTTATATTCTTTTTTATTCTACCCTTATGAAGTACATATATTTAATAGTGAACTAATGAATCTGCCGTTTCTGTCAAACCTGTCCTGAGAGCAATCTTAACAAAACAGAGGTACTTTGCCAGAGCATTCTATTGTGAATCTTTAAGGCCTTTCATTTTCTATGATTTTGTACTTGAATAGATGCAATAACAAGCTCACTTTTCAACTTTTTTTTTTTTTTTTTTTTTTTTTTTTTTGTGGTTGTCATGTTGAATGACACAGAATTTAGTATTTGAATGCTAATTTGCTGTCTACTCTGCAAGCATCAGACAGCTAAGGATATTGCACTGCTTACTAACCAATGATCTGACCAGCAATCTGCACCAAATGTGGTCTGAGAAAACTTGACATCACAAACATGAAAGTACTTTACTATGACACTATCAACAAGATGCCATTTCTGTGATCATAAATGGTTGTCTAGTGCTTTGCCAGTTTGCTAGAAAACTGAACACTATCTACTGCCAATTTTCAGCTCATAATAATAGGAGCAGTATCACTGAAGTTTTTCTAATCAACATAGATGTAGGACCTTTCAACAAATCTCCACAATATATTCATGAATTTATCATTTTGTGGAATTACTTTAATCAGATTTGTTAAGTAAAACCATGACATAGTCATTGAACTGGCACTAATAGGGGTGCTTGGTCAAGCTATAAAAGAATTATTTTGCATATCAACTAGCATTTAAGCACCTGCATTGTAAATTCCACTATAGCCCTCCTCTTCTTATTATTTGTGCTTGGGCCTCTTTTATCAGGAACAAAGAAAATGTGAAAGAGAAAGAAAGAAAAAAAAAGAGAAAGAAGAAAAAAAAAAAAAAAGCAATCATGTTTTGGCCAACACACACAATAGGTAGTTATGCCTAATGAGCTACTCAGCTAAGTGTTAATATACTCACCACTGTTGATTTGCTGGCCAAAGAGCCATTGATCAGATGGGGCAGGATCATCCTCTACTGCTCCTTGGAAGAGACAGAACCTTGATGTTGCAGAGCTGCAGTCTACAGATTTTGTTTTTACTCAGGGTTTTAGACTTTCCCATGTCAGTGCTATTTTATTGTAACCTTTAGTTGTTAATTATTACTGCCTCAACAGTTGCACTTGTTTCTTTTTTTTGTTGCACATCAGTTTCTTTTTTTTTTTTTTTCTGTATAATGTTTGATTAAATACTTTCTCATATATAATAGAATAACTAAATTATATAAAAGAATATATAAGAGAATAATACGCAATGCAAAAGAAGAATATTTTCAGGGAAGTTCAGGGATTAAAAAAAAAAAGAAAGAAACTGATCAAAATTATGATCTTGAAAGAAAATATTCACAAGATTGTGGCAATAATCTGCTCCATTTCCTTTATAAGCCACTGTGAGAATATTTAATAGAAAGAAGTTCCTTTCAAATGAATTTTTTGTACAGTTGCTATGGGCAGTTAGTGAAGCCCCAAAGTTCTTTGGTGAATTCAGTGGTCAATGAATGTTCCTTTCCTTGTCATCTTCAGCTCAGATGTCTATATGACCATTTCCATTGGGTCTGATCAACTGCTGTCTCACTGCAGGTCTGTGGTGACACAGCTCTATTTATTTTTTTAATGAAGAATTAGAAAACAAATCAGGACCTGCTACCTCAACTATTTCCAAACTGAACTAATAAAGGAGAGCAAGAGGAGAAGCTGATTACACTACATTTTAAAATGTATTCAGATATATGGATATAATAATATCAAAGAAAAAATATATGAATATAAAAAAAATAATGAAGAAAAGAAAATGTATTTATTTTTATGTTAGCAAGGAATATTGCTAACAAAACAATGGCTATGCAGCTAAAATTTAGGGTTAAGGTTTTATGGTTTTTATCTTCTACAGAAATATTTTTTTATAGTTCAGATTAGTTTCAGATTAATTCTTATTTATTTATTTATTTATTTATTTTTAAACTGAGCACAGTAGCCTGAGGAAGGCTTTAATTCTGGTTTCTGATTCAGCAGAACTGCTAACAGGTGACCCCTACTGCAAACAAATATCTTTACATGACAAATCTGTTTACCAGCTTTGAAAGAGATGTCATGGCAAGAGCCTCAGCTGGTTTGATTTTAAAGTAAGTTATGTGTTTGTGGCAGAACATCTTCCCCTTCTCAAAGAAACCAGTAGGGGCAGCTACAAAAACTGCTGTTGTATTCCAGACGATTTGTACAGAAAAGAACAGTGTATTTCATACCGAGAGTCTATTAAAAAACAAATCTCATTTACTCTGATTAAAAGGACTGTTTAATTCCTGAGTAGTTCGCCCACAGAAGAACACACCAAATATACAGGATACCACAAGGTCTTGCAGGGGTTGCATCACTATGCTTTCTCAGTTTCTTGTAAAGGTATAAACAGCCCCTTGGTTGTATTAATATACTTTCCTAAAATAATTAAATAATCAAAATCAACAGCAATTTACTGAATTTACTGAATTGAATTTATGGTGCAGAAGCAAAGAGATGCAAACCCTTTTGGTTTCACTGTGGACAATGTTACTTTTTTTTTTTTTTTTTTTTTAACTTTCCAGGCATACTGCTTTCTCTTATCTTGTTTTAACTTTTGAAACATGGAATCCAGCCATCACAACAGTAGATTCATTTATTTGAAAACTTAATCTCTTAAAGTAGCATTTGTAGGGAAATTATTCCTATATAGATGCACATTATATCTATTTTAATATCACATAACTAAACTCTCTTAGTTCATTTTTTTTTTCTTAATTTGATCGATTATATACTTCAATTATGCTTGGTGTTGCAATATGCTAACATTAAGTCTCATTGATGTAAAACATAATGAAATCAAGGGAAAAGCATATGATGAAGCTTTGTGAGTCCATTGAAACACTGACTGTTTAACAAAATTCTTGCAAGCAGTCTAATACCAAATGGCATAAGTGTGGATCTCGGCAGTTCTATAAGGGGTCTTTCTCTAATTTTCATAGCAACTGAGTAGATAAGTAACAAAGAATCTTGACATTTGTCCTGCAAAATTGATACTTAGAATTAATTTGTACCAGCTCCAGATGAGAGAAGAACTCCAGGAATTTTATCTTTTGGTTTTGCATTTGTAATAAAACACAAAAGTAATTTATAAATAAGGACAGAATATGAATGAGTACAAGATGGGATACTTTCAACACACTGGGCATATCACTACCATCTTGAATTTGAGGCAAACTGAACTTCTTGATTTATAATAATTTTTGTAAAAAATCTTTCAAATAAAATATTTGCAATCATTAGCTACTTTGTCATTTTTCCCCCATATCCATCTTTTGGATGTCTGCAGAGCAGACATTTTCTAAAGCAGGTCTCTGCAGATTCAGAGGGTGGCCTATGACAGGGCTGGCAGTAACAAAGAGTAGATGCCTGTACTAGCCTCAACTTCTTTCTTCCCCTTTGTCCAGAGCAGCTTAACTGACCCCATTTTTTGACAAGTAAATGTGCAGGGGAAGATCCCACTGGCCAATCTCAGCTGCCTCAAAATTTTACTCACCCACAACCTCTCTCCCATGCTAAATGCCAGTCCCTATCCCCAATTTACCCATCTCCTCCTTTCTGATTCCACATCTGCTGTAATTATTGAATGCCTCTGAATTATTTTATTTATTTACTTATTTATTTTCCTTCTTCTCTGAGCTTCTCATGGGAAGTCTTGAACTGACTCATCTTGGTATTTTGTAATCTAGCAAATGAACCCTTCAGATTTGGACACTAATGACCACTGTCTTCCTTAGCATATCTCTCACAAGGAAACCCAAATATTTATTCTGGAAGAAGTGAGCTGAAAAGAGAGTCTGCTCTTGCATACAGCTAAGATATCTTGGCCTTAAATTTTGGAGGGGGTGAAAGGGAAGGGCAGAGGTACCCTTTCCTATTAATCTTTAGTTCTTTTCTGCTCTATAATTCTGGATATTATTTTGGGTTGTGAATTACTGAGAAGAAGAAAAAATACTTTATGCAACCTAAAGACTAAGATAAAACAACAGCACTTACATATGCGTTCTCCTTTTATACCTGTTTGAAACAAACATAATAAGATAATAGAAAATACTTTTCCAGCAGTATCATGCATCTCCTTCTCCTCTTCTTTCTTTGCTGAGCATCACATTAGAGAATTTTTGATGTAAAATCTACTGCTTTGGAGGGGCTATCCAGGACTGCAGACAGCTATGTAAGAAGTGATCCAGTCTAGCTGTGCATGTGTATGCACAGTCACATACATCATGCCATTGAAAAAAACAATGACAACCTCTGTCTTCCCCAAAATGGGAGCACTCTGGACATCCAAGGACAACACACAAGGAAGAACATTTTGACTTTTACCCCCGTAATTTTTGCAAGACTACTCAGAATGCAGATTTATTTTGCGCGCTATTGCAACAGTTGCAAATGGAATATTGACACATATGGTCTTCTGCTCAGAGCGTTTTCAACAGCATATTTCTCTGAATGTGTTACATGAAGTCTTTCTGGAAATACAGAGATCAGAAGACTGAATATAAAGGAAAGGTATTTTTACATTTGCCTACTGTAAATTACTTGAATTTGTAAATTATTTACACCTGATAACATTAGCCAACATAAAATATTATACCTAAATAAATGGACTATAAGCTTGATACAGTGCAACAGTTTCCTCTGGCTAATTAAAATAATAATAATAATAATAATAAAGACAATTATATTAACCATATACTGTATTCAATTTTTTATGCATGGACCTAGATATAAAGGTGATTTCTAAAATGTTTTGAGAAAGAAATTTTATTCCGTGTTTTGAAATTTGCACTTAAGAAACATCAAAATAGTTCTTTGCAAGTCAGTTTATTGTCTTGTAGTATCTAAAATGGAAGAGTGCCAGGTATGCCAACCTCATTTCAGATGTACAAATGTTTGGAGGACATTTCTTATTCTGTCATCACATTCCTCCTTTCCCTACAGTTAAAGATTTGAACACCAATGATGAAATTTTAGGAAATGATAAGAATTATTTAAACCAAAACTTTTTGATATATTGTCTAGTTGTATAACCAACAACCAAATGCAGTTCCTAAGTCATATATCTTTGGGCAGCACTTTTTAGAATTTAGATATTACCAAGTACATATGGTCTTTTCACAACAAATTTGTAAGAGTCATTTCAACATAAGGAAGGCTATACCATCTTAGGTCATTTATTTAGCCAATTATTCATCTCTCCAGGAGCTCTTATTTAAGTGTGTAAGAACTAGACAATCAGGTAGTGATCTTGAAACTAAGCTCCCCATATAAAAAACAGTTTTAATAATTTGCTTTGAATTTGTAAGAGTTTTTGCTAACCTTAATGCTCAGAGACTGGTTGCTGTTGATGATCCTTTTCTTTTCATGTATTTCTGTGGAAAATGAGGTAGTGAATAATTAGGGGGAAGTTCTTGGACCACAAGAACAAAATAATCAGAAGCTAAGACTTTTTGTAGAATCTACTTTGGAAACACAGAAGCTTCCTACCCATTTCTTATGAAATTCTAACACATTATTTCAAGTGAAACCACAAAGCTGTAATTAACTACAGGGAGAGCACTGAAAAGTAACAGACAGAGTATTAGATAAATAAAAAGTTTACATCTATCATGATATGACAGTGAGCTTCTTCTTTATGATTAAAATAAGGTAACTGAAAGACGGTGACATACAGAAAATAACACGTATTAACTAAGAACTTAAATATCAAAAGAATATTTTAGCTACTGAATTGGACAAGATTGGCAGATTATTTTGATGAACAATTTGCAACTGTTTCCTTGAAAGCAGACTCCATTTAACTAGAAGCCTTTGTATGAAATATATTTGATCTGCATTAATTCTTAAGCTTCTGTAATCAGCACATTCATTGTGACTAAAGTAAAGAAATTATTATTATCTTGCATACTTCATTTGCACATTACTGTCAGATTTGCTGTGGACATGGAGGAATTTTCTTGTTCTTTTTGTACAGATAACTTGTGATGATCTAGAATCAGAAATTCTAGAATTGGAAACTGATCTAGAATGGGAAACCAGATGATGTGATCTTTTTGGACTTCAGCAAGGCTTTTGACATGGTTTCACATAGGATCATAATGGACAAAATTTCCAACTTGCAACTTAACAAAAACATCATACAATGGGTGAGCAATTGGCTGACAGGAAGGGCTCAAAGGGTTGTGGTAAATGGGGCCACATCTGGCTGGCGGACAGTCACTAGTGGGGTCCCTCAAGGCTCCGTTTTAGGGCCAGTCTTCTTCAATGTATTTATAAATGATTTGGATGCAGGACTAGAAGGTGTTCTGAGCAAATTTGGCGACGACACCAAACTCAGAGGAGTTGTGGACTCGGATGAGGGTGGAAAGGCCTTGCAGAGAGACCTGGACAGATTGGAGAGCTGGGCGATCACCAACCACGTGAAATTTAACAAGAGCAAGTGTCTGGTCCTGCACCTGGGATGGGGCAACCCTGGCTATAGAGACTGGGCAATGAGATTCTGGAGAGTTGCCCCACAGAGAGGGATCTGGGGGTTGTGGTTGACAGCAAGTTGAATATGAGCCAGTAGTGTGCCCTGGCAGCCAGGAGGGCCAACCGTATCCTGGGATGCATCAAGCACAGCATCTCTAGTTGGTTGAGGGAAGTGATTGTGCTGCTCTAATGTGCGCTGGTGCAGCCTCACCTAGAGTGCCGTGTGCAGTTCTGGGCACCACGGTACAAGAAGGATATTAAACTGTTGGAGAGTGTCCAGAGGAGGGTGATGAAGATGGTGAAGGGCCTAGAGGGGAAGATGTACGAAGAACGGCTGAGGTCACTGGGCCTGTTCAACCTGGAGAAGAGGAGGCCGAGGGGGGACCTCATTGCAGTCTAAAACTTCCTCGCAAGGGGGAGTGGAGAGGCAGATGACCTATTCTCCGTAATCACCAGAGATAGGACCCACCAGAACAGTGTTAAACTGAGGCAGGGGAAGTTTACGCTGGACATCAGGAAGAGGTTTTTCATCGAGAGGGTGGTCGCACACTGGAACAAGCTCCCCAGTGAAGTAGTCACTGCACCAAGCCTGTCTGAATTTAAGAAGTGATTGGACTGTGCACTTAGTCACATGGTCTAAACTTTTGGGTAGACCTGTGTGGTGCCAGGATTTAGACTTGATGATCCTTAAGGGTCCTTTCCAACTCGGGACATTCTATGATTCTAGAATTCAGTTATGTTTATATATAACTTTTATTATTGCAACATGCATTGCTTTAAGAACTGGTAAAAAAAAAAAAAAAAAAAAAAAAAAGTCAACATTTTAATGGAAATGTGAATTAGCCTGAAAAGAAATGTGCCTGCCTCTGTGTAGATGCTATCACTAACCTACACTTTTATTAAATGTAGAAAATTAGAATTATTATGTAAGATTAACCAAACACTAAAGCATATATAAATCAATATTTATTTCTAAATAAAATATGTAATGTTATTAAATGTTTGTAACTTTAGTGAATGCCATTGATTTTAAACAAAATTTGCCAATATGTTTTCTCTAGAACTATTCTAATTTTGGTATAAAGGTCTTTTAGCAAATTGCAAATTTCAACCTTATTTTTTAGTCTTCCTGGTTATGACTGATGTTTATGTTTTTTAAAGCAGACAAAAAAAATATTATTTTGAAAGCTTTCTTTGGCTGTTGACTTACATGTTAAGTTTTGAAATTTGATTTAATTATAAGACTTAGTGTGTCCTTAAAAATCAAAATAGCTGAAAAAGAGAAATTAAAGAAAAAAGGTGGACAATTTTAACTCTTCTATTTGTTCAGTTGGCAATTTTATTATATTTTTAATATATTTCATTTAAGTCCTTAATGTATCAGTGAGGGTCTGGTTTGCACAAGAAACTGACTTCAAGAGTCAGTTTCTGGGATCAAATTCTGCTTTATGTAGACCTTTTATGGCCCTTGACATTGTGGACCATGTTCTCTGTTCTCTTTTTTATTCATAGAGTTAGTTTTGCCCAGCTCCCAAGCTTGCCCTTCTTTGATATCAAGTAATTGGCCATTGATGTGTTGTGTTTACAATTCTGGGGCAATTTTAGGGTGTCCTCTACTATCCTATACCTGCATGCCACTATGCAACATTATATTCCAGGGTCACAGATAGTTCCTTCCATACAGAGAGCTACTTGCTATTTCTACCAATGTGACAAACATAGATGAATAAATAAATAAAAATTTATATCGATGGGTGTTATACCATACAAAATTAAGCAAAAGCTAAAATAAATTGCTAACCTGGTTATCAGCTAAACAAGCTCTTACAGAGACCCATATGTAAACTGGGTCTGCTGGGGCATCAGCAAGTTGCAGACCCTCAGTTTAGGCTCTTTCTCATTTTGGAGTAGCACCACAGGGGAGCATGGAAAAACATGGCAATGTCATCAGGAAAGAACAGACATGGATGTGGACAAATGGCATTGTCATAGAGACAGGGAGGCAGAGGAGCAATGATTTTGAGGAGTATAAAAACAAGGAGTGGGCTGCTGGTTGGAGACATTTTAGGATTGAAGCAGGCAATATCAACTGTTGAAAGAGTATTTCTAACACCTAAAATTCTTTTTTTCATAGAGACTTTCATGGAAACAGAACAGTTGAAGTTTTCCAATATGAACTTAAGCAGAATAAAGGTAAATACCAGCAACACAACTTTTCACCGCGTGCTGACTCTGCTTTGCCAAATATAAACTGCTGAAAGCAAAATCTGGAAGTGAAAAGTTTGTCCTTCTCAATAATTAATATGACCATTATCAGAAGAGAGGTTGTTGCCAGACTCATCCATTTACATACACACAGAGGATATTGCACTCCTCATTACAGATTCTGGTTGGATTGAACTATTAGGGCATGGATAGAATAAATCAGATATTTCCTTTATAGTAAAAAAAGACCAGTAAGCAAAATTTCTGAACTATTGCAGTACCAGCTGAAGTTAGATGGTTCTGCAGAGCCTATTTTTTAAAAGTATATTTTTTTTACTTAAATTAATTTCACGTCATATTTAATTAAAAAAAAAATTAAAATGATGACATAGGAGTTAATATATTTCAATGTGTTCTGCAAAATTGTATTTTATATTATCAGTAGGTCCAGTTAATACATCTACATTATTGAATTCTAAATCTGTCTCTGATTTTTTCAGTCTCTGAAACACATTTATTGTTTTCCCTGTTAGCACAGTACTATTCATTCTAGTCCCTGATGTTTATTTATTCCTGTGCTTTTTATTTATTTATTTATTATTTATTTATTTGATAGCAGTGCTTCAAGCACTTTTTCCAGGTTTTCCTATTTCTTTCACTGTTGTTGTGTTTTGCCTACATGAAGGATTACAGAGTTTCTCAAGAATGTGTTGGAAAAATAAAAAGAAAATGGAGCAACATTTTTTCAGGGTGTGTGTGCTTAACTTTTAGTCCCATAACAGCCCTCACACATTTATCAGTGTTCTGATAAGTTGGGGAGAGAAAGGGAGGTCTGATTGATAATAGACGTTGTTAAGCCAGTCGAATGAGGAAACACCATCTCCCTATTTCTCCAGCAGGGCAGATAGTAAGTGCAGTGTTGGGTCATTTGATTCACCTTTTTTGCCTGAAGACAACATTATTTTTTTTTAATTAAAAAAAAAATAAAACATCTTATCAAAGCAGGCCAGTGCTGTAGAAATCATATTGATCCCTTTTAGGCCATAAAAATTACATGACTGAAAGGACAGAAAAAAATCTGTTTTATATTTTTCAAACATGGGTAAACGTCCACAGTCACAGTCCATTTTTATTTTGATTCTTTGAATTGATGACTGAAGGCTGATCAATATATAAAACATTTCAGAGGTCCCATAGAAATTTTTCTTCACATAAAAGTAGTTTGAAAAATAATAAATAGTTTACAAGTCAATAAAATGAAAAAAAAAAATAAAAGAAAAAAAAAAGCAAAAAAAAGCCTTGCAGTATAAAAGATCTGTAATTGTCAGGAATTTGTTCACATGTATAATAATTTGCTTGTAAAGATTACTAGACAATAAAAAAAAAAAATCTGCTTACCCCATGTCAGTAACCACAGAATGTGGATTATATGAAGAGCTTTCTGAGATTTTATGGTATATTTAAAAACACATATGAAATTGTGTAGTGAGGAGATATTCTACATCTCACTAATAATTCTTAGATTCTTTGTTATCTGGTACTGTGAATTTCTATTTAATCTGGGAAGCAAATTAACTCATTAGCACTAGAGAATGGGAATGTGAACTGAAGACTGTCTGTACCATCAACATGAAAACACAATTCAGTTTGTGATTTCCTCTTCTGCATATTCCAGGATGCACAAATCTCTGCCTTGGGTAGTATTCAACATTCCAGTATGAAGGAACATTGAAATCTGAGCTACAGATGCCCAAATATGATAATGTCTGTGGGGACAAAACAAACAAAAATAATACGGTTTTGTAAGAAATACAGGTTTCACATTTCCTATCCGGTACTGCAGCTATTGTTGTGCCAGACAACAAAGTCAGCTTAGATTCTTAAAACTCTCAGCTTTAAGGAAAGAATGTTATACGATACTGGAAAGACACTGGAAAAAAAATTAACTTTATGGTAGATAATATGCACAATCTGAAGGAGAAAATGTGCAATCACAGAGGAGAAAATGAAGGCATTTTCCCAAATGTATGTGGTTTTGCAGTGCCAGACTACAACCCTCCTCTTACTCAAGTGTAAAATAATTTGGCAACTAGTAGACATTGAGGTTTTCAATGATGTCCATGTACAATGAGGCTTGAATAGAAATAAAAATCCTATATGTATTCTAGTAATCATACTGTGCACAGGCTAAAGACAATAAAATAGATTCCCAACAAACAGACCAGAAAATGAAGTGTACAATGTGTTGTTATTTTCACACATGGAAGAGAAACAAGGAAGGGAAATTAAAAGCTATCATTCTGATAATAAACTTTACATCTGTTTTTCCCGAATATAAACATCTACATTACATAGAAATGTACTTCTATTAATCAATGGCACATTTCTGATTCATGAAATTATCTCAGGAGATCAGGGGCTGCCTGCACTTCAAAGCATACTCTGGAGCACATTTCTGACTGTGCAGAGAGGACAAACAATGCATGGCACCTCTATTCATTACATATCCTTTGCAGTAACATCACACATCCAGCGTCAGAACAAGGTGATCAAGGATACTTCTTCAGAGGCTTAAATCACCAAGCAGGAGAAATTCTTAGGCAACACAGATTTGTTTGGAATTTAGGTAACCTGCAATGACAATAGAGACAGCAGGTGCAGGATACTCTCAGGACCTGCCCAAGAGGTCCCAACTCCCCCACTACCTACACTGAGAACAGTGTGCAATAAACATCAGTTTTGCTATTATTCAACAATTCCCTATAAACCATTCTTTATGCACCACTGAAGCACCCCTGAAAGTATTTTGCTTGGCCATCGGGACATGTATTATCCATGTTATAAGGAAATTAACACATGTTCAATTCCTATTGACACAGAATCATTAGCTGTTCTTCAGCTTCAATCATTATTTCATTTATATGACAGATCATTCCTATATTGTATTGTATTGCTTAACTTGCCTCAAATAATGCAAATTATTTTAACAGTGCTTTTGAAATATATGCAAGACAGAAGTTACAGGGTAGCTGAGGTAAACTTTCATGATTTTCAACACCTCCAGATGTATTAATCATTATATTTACAAACTGTACCAAAACAAAACTTCAGAATACAAATAGGAGTGGCATCCCTTCCTACTCTCCTAACAGTACATCAAATAAACACAGGGACATCTACTGGGAAAAAAAATAAAATAAAATATAGCAAACACAAGCACATGCACCACAACACACTCCAAGAAAAAAAAAAAAAAAAAAAAAAAAAAAGCAAAAAACCCCTGACATTGCAACATAAAATGATTTTGCCTGAGAGAGGTGCAGGTTGTGTGTCATAAACCAAAAGACCTTAGGAATTATAATGAAGCTAAAAGAAAAGAGGTGAGAGCTCACCTACCTCCAATCTTCAATATACTTATGTTGCCCCTTTTCACTTACATTACCCAGCACATTGCAATTAAACACAAAACCTGTCTTCATATTTAATGATAATATGAAAAAAGTAAAGAAGAAATAATAAAAAATTACTTTGTCTGATAAAATCAAATCTGCATTTTTTCTAATGAACAGTGATTTTGTAATCAGTAATTCCTGTCTGTGCTGTGTCAGTACAATGGAGTCTGTGTTCTCTTCTTACCAGTTATTTATATACATAATGAAGCACTTTCAGACTGCAATCTCTTCCAGTGTATTTTCACAGTTATAAAAATGCATACACTTATATTGAAGTTATATACTGAAGAACTCAAAAAATAGTTGCTACAGAAAAAAAGATTCTAATAAACAACAAAACCTATTTTTCTATGTGAATTAAAACCAGAAGGAGGATCTCCAAACTGGGATTAGTCATCTGAACAAATCAATGCAAAAAAATGAGTTGTTAATGTGAAGGAACTGACACATAAGTAGCAAAGGTCCTTTCCATAAGTAATATGGAAAAGAAGGGAAGAATTGTCAGGAGAGAAGGTGAAATTACTATACTCCTATTAATGTCAATGGAATTTGGACTATTACTTCTGCCAAAGTGCTTCCTTGACTGTCTCATTGCAGCAGACTTTGCTATTCATTGGTCTCTTTCTAAACCTATGATTCATGTAGAAAATGCTCATGAAAGAAAATCTACAAGCAATTTCATTTGGTTTTAAATATATCTGAAGAGAGGGGAGTAGGAAAGAAGGCAAGTTTGTTTTAGCACTAAGTTTTAAGTTAATAATTAGGAACACTGTTTTGAATTGTTGCTTGTGATGTTTTATTCAGTAGTTCATTTTTTTTAGAGATACAATAATCCATAATATAAATGACAGCTTGGATAAACACAGTGTCATCTCTTGGTTATGGATACATTTATTACAAACAAGGCTGTATTGTGCACATTCCCTTTTCCTCAAACTATTTTGACACTGAACATAAAGTGTTGAAAGAAATGGCACATGATGCCCAAAGCATTGAATTGTCAACTCTTTGTGCTTCATACATAACTTTATTACAATGATTTGTATTTCACTGGGGTTATTTTGAGCACAGGAAAGCAAAATAGAGAATCAGCCAGTGAAGCTAAAAAAATTGTCAGTAGAAATAAGCAAGTACCTGAAGAATTAAAACACTGGGAACATATATTGAAGAGGGCCCACAGGGACTCAAGTTTAAAATGTTTGTGTACCTGGAAGCCTATGAGAGGATTGTCTTTCTCATCTTGTATTATAATGTCTCTTATCACAATCTTTCTCATTGCTCTTCTTTCATTAAATATTTACTTTATATTTAACTATTTTATTTTGTACACAAAGATTCTTATTCTTATAAATTCTGTTCTTTGTATCTTGAGCATTCCTAGAGTTAAATAGTTATATATATATTTTTCCCCTTTATGTTTAAATCATGCGTCTGCCTTGTAGCTAAAGCAATCACCTTTAGAACAGTATGAAAATATTGTTCATTTCATGGTTATTCCATCTTGTAATGGATCCCTAAATGGATAAGAAACTTATGAAAAATATTTAGGAAAGTCTCAGTAACACCTAGCATAGCCATTAGTATTCAACATTCTAACTAGATTACTTAAATGCTGTTAGGTCAAAAGAGTCTTCAGTCTAATCAAATAAAGGTAACATTAAATGAGTCATAAATTGTTCCTGTAATTGAAAAGGTAGAGGAACAAGAATAAAACCTCTTGTTCTCATTTCTAATTCAATGTTCCTCATCATCTTTATAAATGAATGTGATGCCAATGAAAGACTGAACTTGCAATTCAGCTCTGAGCTACAGCTAGAAATTTTCTGCTCTTGGGATTGTAAGTGAACCAGTGACAATCACTTTGGATAGCACTGCATTATATTTCTACTTACCATAACAACAGCAATCTGCCAAGAGTTTTTCTAGGTAGGGTACTAGAACCTGGTCTGACCTCCTTATCCTTCTGCTTAGAAGGGCAATCCTCCTCCTCTGCATGTGGAGAAAAGCTAATCCTTTAAATGGAATCAATTATTTATTTGTTTCACTGCCAGCTTTACCTATCTTTCCAAGCACAGAAACAGAGAACATTTCAGTTTGGCTAGACAGGTCCATATTCTGTCTTGACTTTCACTTAAGGTAACTGAATGGAGAGTGCACTGAGCATAAATTGAAGATTCTGAGCAATGCCTGCCTGTTTAGTCATCTATAACATTTGTTTAAAACAGTAGAAAAACAACATGGTGAAGTCTTCTATCAGCACAAATAAAAACTTAGCGTGTCTGATCATACAGATCTGATTTTATTTTGCCTTTGTTCCACACAGAAGCAGGGTTATCAAACAGCTTCTTATTGTGTACTTGCACAAAAGTCATTCCAGGCAAGAAATTTCTTTTTATTAACATTTTTATTATGTCAGACTTGAACAACTGCAGCCAGTTCAATAGACAAAAAGGAAAAAACAAGTGCCCCAGATCCTTCTAACATTTTGATGTCTCAGAAGAACATTGCAGTTTATGCCAGTATAAAGGAGAAAGGATTCTATAATGTATGCTACTATCTGAAACAAGTGAGGACTGTCTCTGGTGAGGCCAAGTACACTGGTAAGTTTCCAGAACATTTATACTTGTTATGATGCCATACATATAGCTCTACAATAAAAAAAAAAAAAAAAAGTATAACACCTGTTTATTTCTTGTCTTCAGCAAATGCTGTGTAATCTGCTTTTTCCTCAGTAACCCTTGCTTACATTATTTTAACTCTCCTGCTTTAAATGGGGCAGACAAGGATTGTGAGGGCACTGGATTTTGTTTGTTTGTTTGTTTGTTTGTTTGTTTTTAAAGTTTAAACCTCTGACCCTTATTTTCCCATGTTGAGATGCCTGGAAATTTGCAGTCATGTTTAGAGTGTTACAGCAATATTTCTGCTATACTTACAGTGTACAGCTATACTTAAGCTCCTAATATTCAAGCACTTAGATTGTCTTGACCTTTGCCATATCTCATGAGGAATGAAGTATAAGTTATGTCGACAAAAGATCTTTGTGACAGAAATTCCTGTATTGAGCAAAAACACCAAGATCATTTTTTTTTTGCATACCAGGTTTTGATCTATGATTCTAATCATCCCCTGCTTGATCTTATTTGCTCAGAGTAATAGCAAATTATGCAAGGCACAGGTTGTTCCTTTGGCAACTAATGCTGACAATCAAAAATATATGGTGCATTAAAGTTTAGAATTTCATTTTTCAGTCTACACAAGAGCAAAATGTGCTTTGTAAATACATGCAGAAAATTGGCAGGCAACTGTGACAGGAGCTGAGTAGCTCAAGATGTCATGCTAAGGTCTCTGAACCTGTGTTATGCCTATGTGCTGTAGGTTTCCTGTACTTATTCTTTGTTCATGTTTAGTAGGAGATCTTTCAGAAAGTTGATGAGAACCTATATTTTGTTTTAAGGATTAATATTGTTATTATTAAAACCAAGTGTGACTTGTAATACCACATGGATGGGATTTTCCTGGACATTGGATATGAAGCAGGAATGAAAAGGTTACATGATCTGCCTACCTGCAGCCTTCTCTGACTGATGGACCACAATGCACGTCCTAGAGCTCTGTTCTTACAAATGCTACCAATATTTTACACTGATGCATAAGACACCAAAACACAATTTTTTAGTTATTGTAAAGGTTCTAGGTGAAGTCAACTGCCACTGTGGGGCTCCATCTCTCTGTACTTTAGGTAACACAAAGCTGTCCCACAAACCTCAAGATCCTCTTTTGCACAGGTACCTAATTGCAAGCCACAAGGCAGAAGCAAGCCCTTCTGTGCACATTTTTTGTTACTCTGTGGTGTCAACTGACCTGGGTTCTCTCTGGGTTTGGAGAAGGACAAACATCACTGTTTCCTCAGCACAGCTGTGACCTATATGCTGACCGCACGGCACAATCCAGTTGTGCACTGAGCTCCCCAAGCTTCATAAAGCATACAGAGGAGAGAGCCTTGCTTCAGAAATAGTGATGCCAGGCAGAGGCAAAGAGCTCCTAAGTGGGCATCAAAGCACTTTCACCAGTGGCACATTCAACCTGAACTGCGGCTCCCACTAAAATCATTGGCTTGCCACCCTGAACTGAGAGCTGTACAAATGGGCAGCGTGCCCTTCTTCTGAACCCTATTGATCTGCATGGAGCTTCAGACACAGATGTCCATTTGAATAGACCACAAGGCAGAGCTGAGGGAGGCTTCATACACAAAAAAAAATTTGTCATATTAAAAAAAAAAAAAAAAGAGGGAGTATGGAGTATCCTACCTTTCAGGCTCTAAACCAATTTCTAAATAATAAGGATTAGGATGAAGACAGCTTTACACCTGCAGGCTGGGGTTTCTGGCTTGTGCTTCTGCAGTGTTTAATACACATCAGCAGCAGGAGTGAAGGCCCTATTAGCCCTGATCTACTCCAGCAATTTCCATCCTCATAAAGGAATGTCACCATTGGTACAATTTAAAACTGATCACTTTAAATTAACTCAGAATGACAGTAGGCAATATTTCAGGACAGAAAGAAAGGAAATACCCCCACAATAGAAGTGTTTTGACAGAGAAATACATATATTTTGAAAAAGAATTTGGGATGGACTTAAAAGCAGAACACTGTTCCTGCAAGAGAGGGGGCCAGGGTCTAGATTATATGTCTTCTCTGAGAAATGACACTTCGTATAGAAAATTGCCCCTTTTTTGTCTTACTATGTCTTACTATAGTAGGGTATTATTTTAGTACCTGGACATTCCTCTGTGCTCTCCTGTCCAATTAGAGTAAAGGTCAGTCCAAAATAAGGATAAGTTTATAAGGGCTGACAAGAAGACAGTAGGGGATAGAATGAATGCAATCATATTAATTCTGGGTAATGCTTTCCCACACATTAGCAATTCAGCTGTTGTGTTCAGAATGAGAATTAAAATAAGAACTGTGAACTTATGGCCATAAAAAAGTAGAACAGTACATCCAATGTTGCAGAAGTGCAAAAGTAGCATACTGCAACAGCATGCTGATATTACCAAAAGTAATAATATGCAAGGAAAACAGTTAGTGCAGCCAACAATGCAGCACAGGAGGAAGGCCTGGCCCTGGAGGAAGGCATGATGCTTCTTTGCAGATTTTTAAAGAGAGCATCGATTCCCTCAGTAACGTGCCTTTGTTCTCTGACTCGTGCTGTCAGGCACCCACTGCATATCCATTCTGCTTCATTTAGGTTCACTCTGAGTGCTCTCTTCCCCTTAGGGGTCTGTCACTGTTAGTATTGCAGGTCCAGTCCTTTTCACTTCTTGGTCAGCTATAATCAGTGAAGTCAAATACACGCAAGATAATCATCAGAACTGCCCCTGTGGTTATTATTCTTTGTTTTTTTTGACAAGTCATTGAAAGCAACATGAGACAGAAATGACTTTTGTCATTGTTTGTACCTGAATGAATGTTCTGATCCTGGCAGCAGCTTTTATTTCAGCAAGACAGGAAGCTGCAGTGAGTTAATTTGGGGTCCAGTTACTACAAAAAGTGGAGAGGGGAAGCACAAGGTCACCAGCTGTTTTCTCCTTAATAGCTGAAAAGTCTCTGTCTCTTCACGCCTACAAATAGTGCTTTGAGATGTCACTGACAGAGCAAACAATACAATAACATAAAAATATCATACCGGGTCAGAACATTTATTTATTCACCATCATCTTTCTAGTATTGATCGCAGTGGGATGCTTAGGGGAAAGACTGCAAGAAATTTTCTTTTAATATATTGACCCAGTGAGTTCCAGTATTATATAGGGAAAAGCAATACTTTTCATATATATAAATTGCTGTCTTGAAATGTCTGTTTTCCCCTCTGCTTATTTCAAAGCAAAAATGAAATTTGTTCACCCCTTATTTTCACTATACCTTTCAGTCCTTTCAGTACAATGAACGTCAATCATTCTGCATTCAGTTTTCTCTTTTCCAAGATGAAGAATGCTAGTTTATCTAGTTTTCCACAAAAATATTTCTCTTATTTCTCTTCACCTTTCTCTAAGTCTCTCTAAGTACTATTTTAAACTTTTCTGGGGCTAGACTGCACATAACAGGCATGCTATCAATTAAATAATGGCATGATATACTTGATTCTCTATTGCTGAGTCAGATCCAGTCCTGAGGTTTCATATTTTATTGGGAGGACACGGGTTTTAGTCAGAGCAAATCATAGGTAGTCTACTGTGAGATAGCAGAGCAGTGCAAGCTAAGAAAAATACAACTTGGCAAGAATGTTATTTGTGGTTGTGATCATGTTACCAGAGATATTTCTAAACTGTAAATCCTGAAGGCCATGATTAGCTCATGTTCCCAGAGTATGCTTCAAAGGAAATATATTGCAAAAGATGTTCCAATGTTGCTATATGCACAACATTAAAGGATGCCTCAAATGGGCTAGATAGAATGAAGATGGGAGAAGGATACTTACCCATGGATTAATTCAAAGATCTGTTATGATAATGCTCTTATCCCATGGACAACTTTATAAAGAGGTGACAGTAAAATATATGGTGGAGAGCATATATATATATATATATAATATATATATAATAAATTAAACAAACAAACAAAAAACCTACATTTGGTTGGTTTACTATTTATTATATTTTTCACTGCAGCGTTAATCCATGTGAAGTCTTTATATTCATATTAAGTGACAGAACCTTGGAATGATCCTGGCATTGCTTCTTTAGGGATACCTACATGCTTTCAATGTGTCTGTACTAACTATATGACACTACAGAGAAACCTTCCTAAAATGTGAGAAATGTTCACACCATAAGCAAAAGTTTTGTGCAGCATTTGAGCAAATGTAACAAGAACAAAGAACCTATGGGCTGTGATAATGACATTTAATAAGTAAGAAAAAAAAAGAAAAGGAAAGAAGAGGGTGTAAAAAACAACAAAACAGTAACAACAAAAACAATAAACAAAATAATAAACAAAAAAGTGATTCACAATGAGATTACTCACCACCGTAACTCACTCAGCAACAGCAGTACCCCTTGACAATCTCCCCCAGCTGTTGATGCCACAAGGTATGGGACATCCCTTTGTTCAGCCTGGGCCAGCTGTCCTGGCTGTGTCCCCTCCCAGCTCCTGTTTCACTCCCAGCCCCCTCACTGGCAGGGCAGCATGAGGAGCAGAAAAGTCCTTGGCTCTGTGCAAGAACTGTTCTGCAACAACTAAAATAATGTGTTATCAGCATCATTCTCATCAAAACTCCAAAACAGAGCTAAGAAGAAATTTTTCTACTAAGAAGAAAATTATCCCAGATGAAATCAGGACAACCACACATCTCATCACCAGGTACCATATCCTGAAAACTGTTTGCTTGGTTCGTACATACACTAGTTGTCACTCTGGACATGCCTATAGCATACACATTTAGTTACTAGCTTGTTTAAATTACAAGCATTTTTTTCCCTCTAACTTTTATTTGCTCAAGTCTGATAAGAAATTCAGTGTTTAACTTCTATGCGCTGCTTGGGGGGAGGAGTTAGAAAAGGGTGCATGGGGGGAAGGTGTTTTTAGTTTGTTTTTAGTTTTTCACTGCCCTAGTCTGTTACTAATAGATAATAAATTATATTAATCTGCTTATGGTGAGTCTGTTTTGCCCACCCATGATGATAATTGGTGACTGATCTCCCAACCCTTATATCCCATCTTGCCTTTTCATCCTATTTTCTCCCCCTTATTCTTTGTGGAGGGGGAGTGACATAGTGGTCATGGTGGAGCTCAGCTGACCAGGTGAGTAAAACCACCAGAGCAGAGAAGATCACAACCACTCTCAGACCTGACAGAGAAGGTTTGCAGTATCTGTTTTCCACAAAAAGCTCATTTCTTCTGCAAGTCCAACTAATCCTGGAGGAAGGCAACCAATATCTCTTTTCTCTTACAACATACATACACATACAATATCTCCTTCCTCTTACTACCTACATACAAACCCACACACACATACACACACACACACAAAGTGATTGTGGCAATAGTTTTTTTTTTTCTGTTTACAGCCACTTTCACTACTATGTGTACAAAACTTCTTACAGAGAAACTGTTCCAGAACCCTAAAGAAAATGTAACAGTTTAAAAAAGTGTACAGACAAGAACTGAGATTTCTGATGAGGTTTACAGAAGTATGTACTTCAGATGGGAATCATTCTTGCAAAAAATTATGTAGCTGACATCTGGTCTACAGCATAATTTGACAAGTCAGTGCAAGACTCAGGGAGAGAGAGAAAACATACGTACATACACAGCTAGCATACAGGATTTGAAAGTGAAAGAAGGTAAAAGGAAACAACTAAAAGAGAGACTGAAACTGAAAATTAAAAAGCAATGGGAGACACCAGTTTCTATAGGGGTTTGAGAGGCTCTGCCACTGTCCCCATACAGAGTCTATATGTTCAGAGACTTTAGTAATGTGTCCCCAGCTTGATGTACAGGCTGGCAGTAATGGTCAGAGAAGGATGGTGCTCTGGAACATTTGAACATAAGAGGGAGTACTGTTATGAAAAGACCATGGATTTATGTGTACTGAGATTGGATATGGAATCAACAGTCAATGCTGAAACACAGCTTTTCATAAGTAAAAAGGCAGGCATCACACAAGGTTAAAGACATGTTTAGGATTTTGTAGTGTTATTTTAAAGCAGAAAACTGAATCCCTACCAACAGATAGGAAGTGAAGCAGTTGGCAATAGCTTAACAAGAGTTACATTATTACAATGAACAAAATGAGACCAATTTACTGAGAAAGTCTTCATATTGTCAACACAATTGTTTCTGGAAATAACGAAGACACAAGAGTGAGAAACTCCTAACAGCCATAAGTGTGCACAGAGGAGCAATAAGCCTGTAATCTGTACACAGAGGTTTCAGTACACGTTTCTGCTTGGAACCCCTGTTATGCAATCAAAAGAACACATCTGTCCCTTATTGCTTGAGGTTTCAGGATTTTTTTCTAAGGAAGGGGGGATAAGTGCATGTATGTAGTAAAAAGTCATTATCAACACACCGTCATATTCTGTTTTGAACAGTACTTTAAAAAACTTTGCTTGATACTGGAAGCCCTTGAAATCTTTGTCCTGTAAATCAGCCCTTGAAAACGCTGAATTACTTCATAACAGTAGTATATAAGAAATGACACTGTGATAGAATTTCCTGGATGTCTGAATGTTCTCTATAAAAAAATGAATCTAACAATACATTTTCCACTGCATTTTGTCAAGCTTCTTATTTGTTGCTATCTTGTTTACTAATGGCTACTGATAACACTTTTTAAAACACTTGTTAGAATTTGGGCTGGACTCTGAGACAAAGACACCTTGGTCAGTGAAGCTTGATTCACTGATGCTTCATGTCATCTAAAACAACTAATGTTATTCTCATGCATACATCTAGCCCTACATCTTTGCAGGGCTGGCAGACACCTTGGGATCAGGATCTGTAGAGATACAATTTGGTTCAGCACTTGGAGGCCAGGCAGTCTACACCCTATAACATTTCAGTCGGCAGTTGCTACCTATATTTAAGGGACTTATATGAGCTCCTAATCAATGTCTCCATGGAATGATTCAGCTTTTAGTCACGGATTATCTACTTTAAAATGAGATAACAACTCTGCAAGCTCCATCACTGTAATGCAGGCTTAGATGTCATATGTGTACAGGGATACAGTGTAGGCAGCAAGCCCATGCCTCAGATGAGACTGCTTGTTTGTTTGTTTGTTTGTAATCTCTAGTCTTCGTTGTTTTTTTTTTTTGTTTGTTTGTTTGTTTTTTTTTGTTTGTTTGTTTTGTTTTGTTTTCATTTCTGTATTTTTCTGGGCTTATCAATGACTTGCCATGACTTGAATGTCACTGTTTTCAAAGACTCAGTTTTTAAGGACAGAAAGGACCATTAAATCATCTGATAGATTTCCATTCTAGGAGAGACAAGACTATAGGATACCATTTACCATTCAGCCACCCTAGCAGAACTAAGTCAACAGCCTTAACACAATAGCATGGCAGCAGAGTGTTTTTAGCTTTGATTTGAAGACATCATGGGATTAAAGCACTGCTGCTCCCTTTAGTAGTTTGTTCCACAGGGGACTATACATCCTAACGGTGAAAATGCATGCACTGTTTTTTATGTGAATTGTCTTATTTTGTTATCAATGATTTTATATTCACTTTCAGTCACTGACTGAAATGATTTAATACTAAGGAACCCTACTAGTTGAGCTTCTGTGCAACTATGATTCCCCACTGACAGCTCATTTTTAAGTTCTAGTCAGTTTGGCAGTTCTTAATCCCTTTAAAATGCTCTTTACTGGCACTTCATAATGTTTTTTTTTTGTAGTCAAGGTGTTATAAGTGTCTAATAAAACACCTAAGTACATTCCATCTTTGCTTTTATTTTTATGAATCCATTTCTAAAGATATGAAAGAATGAAATCATGTTTCTTTGAGAAGGCTTCTTTTCCATGATATTAAGTTGCCTGGTCTTAATTATATTTTCATCCTTTCATTTTCAGCCTGATTTCCTACAGAAATGTGACACTGTCTAGTTGTTTGTTTGTTTATTGATCAGTCTCACTTAAGAAACTGTGAGCTGACTGGGCATTTCAAATATATTTGGCAGGGTACTAGAGATTTAAAAGGTTTCATGTTTCTGTTAAAAATAATAAATAAATAAATAAAAATATAAAGAGGCCATTTCAATGCCCCTGTCTACATGGCTACATGAGCCCTACTTTTACTAGACATCAGACTTAATAGATTCTCAAGTCTTGGCTTTCAAGTCTTCATTGTTTCTTTTACCTACAGAATCTTCTGCTTGTTCTTTGAATCCAGTCTCAGCTACTCATTTTTGCCTAGGATTCCTGTCTGGCTAACTAGGTAAGTATCACAAAATCCAATTTAATGGCTAACCCTAGGATTTTTCTATAATTTTAGAATGCCTCTGATAACTGCTTTGGACCTGCTGGCTGCATTCTTGCTAATACAGTCAAAGATGTATTAAGCTTGACAAACTTGAAAAGTGGGTCCACATTAACCTAATGAGGTTCAACAAATCTAGATGTAAGATGCTGCACCTGGGTTGGGGCAATCCCAGACATGAGCACAGAATGGTAGAACTTGTTGAGAGCAGCCTTGCAGAGAAGGACTTGTGGGTTCTGGTGGATCAAAAACTCGACATGAACCAGCAGTGTGCACTTGCAGCCCAGAAGGTCAACTGCATCCTGGGCTGCATTAACAGAGGAAAAGCCAGCAGGGTGAGGGAGGTGAGTGTGCCCCTCTGCTCTGCCCTTGTGAGGCCCCAGTTGGAGTGCCGCATCTATGTCTGGAGCCCCAGCATGAGGAGGATGTGGAACTATAAGAGCAGGTCCAGAGGAGGGCCACGAAAATGATCTGAGGGCTGGAGCACCTCTCCTACAAAGAAAGGTTGAGAAAACTGGGGCTATTCAGCCTAAAGAAGAGAAGGCTCCAGGGTGACCTCATTGCAACCCTTCAATACTTAAAGGGGGCTTATAATAAAGATGGATAATCAGATTTATTATTTACGGGACAAACAAGAAGTTTTCAAACTAAATAGGGGAGATTAGATTAGGATTAGAGAAATTCTTTACTCTGAGGGTGGTGAGACACTGGAACAGGTTGCCCAGAGAGGTTGTTGATGCCCATCCCTGGAGGTGTTCAAGACCAGGTTGGATGAGGCCCTGAGCAACCTGATCTAGTGGGTGTTTCCCTTGCCAATGTCAGGGGGGGTTGGAACTAGATGATATCAAGGTCCCTTCCAATGTGAGCCATTCTATGATTCTGTGATTTTTTATTTTATTTTTTTTTTTAAATCTGATTTCCTTAGATTCAGGTGCACACTGTTGGTCCATGTTCAATTTGTTGAAACACCAGGACTTTCAGATCTAAAAAAAATATATATATATAAGTTTATAAGGTGTCTGGACAAAACTTTCTGGGGATTCTTTTTTTGTTTGTTTTGTTTTGTTTTGTTTTTTGCTTGTTTTGTTTTGTTTTGTTTGTTTTGTTTTTGTTTTGTTTTCATGGGGATTTTTTTTCTTTTATTATTGTCCTTTAATGAATTTTTATTAATGGACCAGAGAACACTGTCATTTTGATTATGAGGGATTTTTATTTTTTTTTTAATGTGGAATTATAAAAGCTATTTCACACCTGATTTCATTATCATCATTTGTTTGTCTAAATCTTAGGTACACTAGGGTGATACTGGCATTTTATTTCATTCCAGATATACTTTAGCTTTTCTAAAGTATATACTTCAACATCCTTACTGCCTTTGCAATAATTTACAGGAAGCTATTCCTGATATATACATTATTTATTTCTTACATTTATAACTCACTAATTATTAATGACTGCTCATTTTTATTTTTATTAAATACTGTAGTAACACTTGCCATTCCTTCCATAGCATGATGAAACTTGGATGACATGAAAGCAAATCATCATATTGTGAACTGTAATAGAAAAAAGCTCATTTTAAATAACTCCCCTTTTTCATCTGTATATTTCTATCTTTATAATCACTTGAGAGATTTACAAATCTATCATAACTACTGATTTTGATAAGATACTACCCAAACCTTTTAGCCTGTCTTACGTGCTGGACTTCTCAGCCAATTTCATGATTTTCTTCTTGAAGGTGTGTTACTTATACCTACCAAAATGAATTGGATTTTTGACTCAATTCACTTTCCCTTTGGCTGCTATTTATCTATGTGGATGTCATCTTTTAAAGAAAAAAGAACACAGGAAACAAGACTACAAAGCAATAAAAAAATATAGAGGGAGCATCAGCCAAACATACTAGCTAGCAGCTTCGAGCCAAAGAAGATAACCAGTCAACCCCTTCATCATTGTGCTACTAATAGAAGAGGGAGTTCACACAGGTTACATGCCTTGAGATAGAGTTTGAATAAATAAATAAATAATCATAGGATCATAGAACATCCTGTTTGGAAGGGGACCCACAAGGATCATCAAGTCCAACTCCTGGCTCCACACAGGACCACCCAAAAATCAGACCATGGGTCTGAGAGCATTGTCCAAACACTTCTTGAATGCTGGCAGGCTTCCTAACACCCAGCCTGACCCTCCCCTGTCCCAGCTCCATGCTGTTCCCTTGAGTCCTGTCACTGTCCCCAGAGAGCAGAGCTCAATGCCTGCCCCTCTGCTCCCCCTCGTGAGGGAGCTGCAGGCTGCCATGAGGTCTCCCTTCAGTCTCCTCTTCTCTAGGCTAAAACAAATCGAGTGATTTCATCTACTCCTCATACATCTTCCCCTGCAGACTCATCACCAACTTTGTAGCCCTCCTTTGGACACTCTCTCACAGTTTTACATCTGTTTTATACTGTGGCTCCCAAAACTGCACGCAGTACTCAAGGTGAGGCTGCACCAGTGCAGAGCAGAGTGGGACAGTCACTCCCCTCAACCAGCTAGCGGTGCTGCACCCCAGGATATGGCTGGCTCTTTTGCTACCTGGGCACAATGGTGACTCATAATAAATAATAAATAAAATAAAGGACAAATTACAACAAAAATTATAGGAATGTGGACACTGAGATGATTTTTAGGGAACTTTCTTCCTTCCACTCCTCACTATTAAAAATTTGGGAAGTGTTTTTTTTTTTTTTTTTTTTTTCCCCCTATGGACTGAATTCTTGTTTTTCTCATGTACCAAGAAATTGAATATCTAGCAAAGTTAAGTTCTGAATAGAAATGAATACACCTTCTAATGTGCATTTTTTTCTGTATTATTCACATTTTGAGAGATGCAAGAAATAAATGGTGATGACAGACAACACGAATCACCTGGAACATGTTTTGAACAACGGTGTAGGGAGTTTCATGCCTTTTCTGTGAAATATCAGTCACCTTTTTCTGTGACAAAAGTTGCAAGAAGGGATAGACGCTTTCATTTTAGATTATTTTCTGTTCTCTTTTTTCTTCAGTTGGTTTCTCTCTTTATTTCTGTGTAGGTATACGAATTACCTGGAAATCATTTTCAAAGCTATGTAGGCATTTCCAGAGCTCTTTTGCAAGCAGTGTAATGACAGTTGTCCTACTTTAAACAGAAACTGTTGTTCTGATTCCCTTAGGCACATACACACTTTGAGCCCATGCATACCTGCAGCCATATGACATGCAGAAGTCCTGACACAACCCAACTCAACTATCATCAAAGCCTTCGTCTCCAAGTTACTGATATTAATCTAAGAAATTTTCAGGAATAGTTTCAGGGTGTCCTTAAGGCCTCCAGATATTCTTCTGCCGTAGGCAAATTAATTAAAAAATGGCCTGCTCAGGATACAGAATCTCCCTTATGCAAGAACATTCCTTCATGCAAACACACACAGATGCCTGCATAAACATACCTTCTCACTTATTCTTACCCTTATGATACTGGAGACAGCAGCACGAATCCCAGCACCTATCAAATCAGGCCAGTTTCAACACTAATGGATCATGCCGATCACTGGTAATGGTGGCTTCACAAGGTTCAGACTTATAAAATGGGAGCAGAAAGACAGAAGTCTGGAATAGCCAGCCAACTAATATGATATGGCTACTGTGATATAAGGGACATGGTTAAGGGCCAGATTCCTTGTTCATCTCAAAGAAGATTTTTTAAAAAGTCTGAGCTTGTTTCAGAAATTCAGTGAGCTATTGGTTAGTCCTGTTGCAGATAGATCACTAGCAAAATGAGAAATTTGTCATCCCCATTTAGCCTTGTTCCAGTGACTGTATGGATGGGAAGAGTGTAAAGCCAGTTTGTAGCAATGAGCCTGTTAGTAACAACAAACCTAAAACCACATTGAGGCCACAGGTTAAAAAAGATATCCTGTTTATGCAGTTGTGTGCAACATCTACATTTTCCACAGTTCCTATATAGTGGCTCCAGTGGCCATGGATCTAACCCTGCTAAAAACAAGTAAGCAATCATTAGTGCTACAGCTAGTGTGCACTTAGCTGTAATATTTTGATAATGCTTAGCCAATGTGGACTCACCGTTCAGTTTGATTTTACTTGCAAAACAAACTCTTCAGATAGATCCATTTTCCATTATTTTCCTGTCAAGAGGAACAGATGAGGTAAAATAACAGCTTGCTGAGAAACTACCTTTCAGCTGATTGTGGTGAGGATCCATAAAGACATGATAGGGAGCCTGATACTGTCACAGACTAATCCTGAATTTTCTGACTGAAACTATAATATCTTTGTGGAAAGCATATCTTTCCGTGTGGAAAAACAGTAAGAGAACAAAGAACAGGACAGTCAGAAGACATAGATACAGATGTAACATGATAGACATGTTGTGCTGCTTTTACTGTAACAGAAAAGTGGATAAAATGCTGTTAGTGCACAATACAGCAGTAAGTGACATCATTGTGTTTTAACAACCACCTTTTCCCCCATACATATCCCTAACTCCTTCCCTGAGAGTCATTAGGCTAAACTTGTTGGAACTGGTCTGGTCTACAACAAATCTTAGCCACTGCAGCAAATCTATGGACATTCCTCAAGTCAAGTCAAGAGTGCTGAGATCTCTTGATTGAAACTTTGTTGGCATCACAATGTTCAGGACCTTACAGCAACACATCAGTATATCTGAAAAAAGGCAACGGCAACAGCAAAGAAGATGATGCTGATTACAGAATCTAGTGGCAATTAAAAACCTGGTTGATCCTGGTAATTCCAATTTCTGGTTCCATTAATGGAAAATTGTTGCCCTCATAGGATTGCAACCTTTATGGCAGATATTTATGAAATCTCTTTCCCACTCTTTGATAATTCCCCCAAAGATGGGTGAATTATAGACACAAAGGGAAATGAAGTAAACAATCCCTAGGCATTCTAAAAGGAGACAAAGGGAACCTGGACAGAAATTAAATAAAACAAAACATAACAAACAACAACAACCAAAGAAAACAACAACAACAACAAAACAATTTCACAGAATAAGTTGTTTTAAAAATAGGACATTTAAGAAATGTAGGTTGTTGCAGATAATGGGGACGGTTCTCTGTCAGAAGTTAATTTAAAACAAATTAACACTTGGATGTTAAAGCACATCAAAACAAATCGGAAAAGGAGTCAGATAAAACATTACAAGCCATGGAGAACTGGAAAACTGAATCTCTACAAGCAGATAGCAAGCTACCTGTACATGATAAATTATAAGAAGGGCAGGAATAGAACAAGAGGCTAGAATAGGATATTGAAAAATTAATAAAATTTAAAGCACCACTCTCTGTTAACATAACATCCAACATTTAGATACAGAAAGGGAAAAAGACAGCCTTAGCAAAATTTCAAAATGAATTCATGGATGACTGGGCAAAAACCCTTTTGCAAGTTTCAACATCCCCAGGGTGCTCTGCTATAAAAATGGGGAAATACTCATAACTGCTGTGCACTAGCCAACAGCATCTCAGCAGACAATTCACATATTTCAAGTGAAACTGAACTTCACAGTTCAGGGCTAGGAGGGACAGCTTTCTGCTCATGATGTATTGCAGTATCACAGTTTGTAAGTATTGCAAGGTAGTATGTGGGCTGTGAGAGGTTCAACATGAAAGTTGTCAGCATGAACATGCTCAGACCATCTATGCTGCATGTGCCCAGAATCAGAGTAAAACAAGGGGCTTATATGAGTACCCTGCTTGACCTGGCATGCATTGAAATCCATGCTAAGAATAAACAGGAATGCTGCATCTATGCTGCATGTGCCCAGAATCAGAGTAAAACAAGGGGCTTATATGAGTACCCTGCTTGACCTGGCATGCATTGAAATCCATGCTAAGAATAAACAGGCATGTGGTTTCATATGTACCATATGGACAGTCATTCAGTTTGGGCCTGAGCACTGGTTGGGCATATCACAGAATCATGTCATGGTTGAGGTAGGAATGGATCTCTGGAGGTTAGGTCACCTGGTCCAACCCCCCTGCTCAAGCAGAGCAGGTTGCCTAGGACTATGTCCAGATGACCTTTAAATATCTCCAAGGAGGGAGACTCCACAACCTCTCTGGGCAACCTGTGCCAGTGCTGTCACCCCCAGAGAAAAGTGCTTCCTCATGTTTAGACAGAGCCCCTTGTGTTCCAAAGATGGAACACATGTTTTGATTTGTACCCACTGCCTCTTGTGCAGTCACTGGGTACCACTGAAAAAGAGCTTGCCTCTGTCTTCTCTGCGTCCTCCCTTCAGGTATTTATAGACATTGATGAGATAGCCCCCGAGCTTCCTTTTCTCAAGGCTGAGCATTCCCAACTCTTCATACTCTCCTTTATAGGAAAGGTGCTCCAGTCCCTTGATCATTGTTGTCCCTCTGTTAGACTCTTTCCCATATGTAGAAAAGACTGTATAAACCAATATATAAACCCATATATGCTTAGCCAATGCCATAGAAAAAGACATAGAAGCATTTAACAAGCTCTAGGAAACCTAAGAGTGACAAGCTGCAGGTCTCAACTTTGTCCTAGAACGCAAGAATACTGCAGTCAGATAAAAGATGTCCTGACAATGAAGTGGCCTGTCACTGACTGCAGAGCCTGTTGGCTGCCAGTCAGACAGCAATCTGAAAGATATTGGTACTAATACTGCTGTCCCACCACATTCACATTCAAGATCTCACAGGACTTTTCTGTTATTTTAGTCAGAATAATAACCTCATCTCCTTGTTTGCCTTTTTTTTTTTTTTTTTTTGGTAATTAATGAATATCCTGGAAAACAGAAACCTCAGTCTAAGTGTTGCTTTTTTTTTTTTTTTTTTTTTTCTACCCAAAGTATCCTTGCTGTAATCCCTCTATCATAAGCCTGAAAACGGTAAGATGTCTTTACTGACTTAATGGCTAGCATGGAGTTAGTAAATTCTGCTGGCAAAATGAGACAGGAAGACTTACAGCACATTCTTGCAAGGCAAGGAAGTATTTGGGAAAGCACAGTCACAAGATAAAACTTTCTTTACACTCTTTGCTACTTATCTGTTGTTAAGAAATAAAAGTGTATTTGATGAATACCTTTTTATCAAGGATTTCAAAAATTATGTACCCAGCTGGATAAGTATAATTATCTGCACTTAGGACAGAAATATACCTAACTGCTGTGAGAAAAATAGAACATCTGAGCTCAGCACAAGTGTAAATCCCAACAATTTTTATTTAAAATTATTTTGATAAAAATAACTTATAATTTCTTAAGTTACAAAAATCTAAGTGATAAGTAAGAGTAGCCATGTTCCAAAATGAAGAGCAGTCAGCAGTAACTGCTTAACAGCAGAGAAGGCAGCATAGTCAATTATATCGCAAAGTTATCCTGAATAACACTAATTCCATGACTGGTTGTCATTTTGTACTCTCTTGCAAAAGATATTTTTATGATTTCGAATCTTCTCCTCTTATAAGAATGCCAGAGTGAGCACAAGGCTTTTTGGCTTATACAGAAAAGGTTCTGGCAATGCCTTTAAAGCTTTCTGTAAAACATAATTAGCATGTATTTATAGAAGTTGCTATGTGCAAGTTTATGTATTATATAACAACAGATATTTTGAGAAACCTATAAGCTTAAACTGTTGTGGTTTGTTGTTGTTTGTGTTTGTTTGTATTTTTATTTATTTATTTTTTTTTTTCCAGATTTGTGTCAGCCATGTGTAGTGCTAACCTCTTTTCAGTTTGGTTGTCTGTTGGCAGAGAATGAACTCTTTAACATGACAGATCCAGGATATTAGAGAGAGGTAGGCAGATGTGGCTAGTGGTAGAACAGGAGTACTTTTTTAAAGCAGATTAAAATTAGATGAACTTAAAATGACCTGAAAACTTATCTATATATGACATTCTGTATCTTGAACTACTTGCATACAGAGAAGTAGAGAAAATAAAGCAAAAAAGAGGATGTAGCAATGAAAGACACTGTGAAGAAAGTGAATATTTTGTTTGCCTAAGGCTATTGAAGTATGTGTTGATGGCCTTCCTTCAAGTATTAACCATGCACACAGTCCCCGTCCCATTGACATGTACAATAATTTTTGCTGTAGACTCAAGGTTTTTGGAGAGGAAAGTCTGGGGAAAGGAACATGAATATGTGTTTATGTATTGATACAAGATGAAGCACTCTTTGTTCACATTCATGTCAAAAAATAAGGCCACAGACATTCTCATCCTCAAATATCCTTCCCTCTTCATCAGTCATTTACTCAAGAAATTCTGTATCCTCTTTCCTGCATACTTTAAGGAAGGTAGCTTTGTTTTGTCTTCAACTCCAATTACCTGCCCCAAAATGAACAGAGATCTTCTTGGGACAGGGATAAGGGATGATTAGTATCACACCACATAGAGACATGGGATGGAAGGTTTTCCCCATAACATTGAAGCCAGATGATAGATATGTTTTTAAAGATCAAGTACAATTTTCTTTTGTCAAGCTTAAAAATATTCTTCTGAGAAAAGAAGCTGCTGGAAGAAGCCCAAAAGCCTTTCTACACATGACTTCAGTCCAGGATTTATTTCTTCCATCAGGTGACTAAAAGACAAGAGACAATGCTATAACTGAGTCTAAATTGACACTAATCAGATGGAGTACAGTCAATGTGCACAAAGAAAACTGCTCTTTTTACTAGAAACAGTTCTGATCAGGCACAAAATAACAAAGACTAGCTACATTTATTTTGCAGACTAAATTAATATAGGATCCCCTTTTGGCCTGTGACTATTTGGAAATTCTGTTTGGAATTCTGAGCAAGCCAGAGTATGCTTTGTTTACTCATAAATCTGTTAGTTAGTGGGAAAAGTTTTCAGACCATTTTCATCCTGGAATGTTGAAAAAAAAATAAAAAGTGGTGGTTTGAAACCAAGCATAACCTGGACTTTTAAACCCCCCAAGCCCCAAGAGCCTTTTTTTCTGTCATCTAATTCTCAGAAATGAGTGTTGCTATATCACCACTGTTACCAGCTTTAGGGACAATATAGCCTGAACTCTATCAGGACGAGAAAGAGTTCTGCCTTAAAATAAAAACATAGGGATCAGCACAAGCAGTTTTACGTTGTGTCCCAACTCTCATGCTTAGTGGCTTAGGAGATGGGAAATGCTTTTGTGCATCTTTGATATGAAAGAAATTAAGTTTCTGAATAAGGTAATCTTGAGACAAACCTGCCCTTTGCAGTAACAACTTTCACCTGGGACCATTTTTGGCAAACACAGCACCTGCAGTTTCTCAGTTCATGCAGCATAAAACCTAGCTTGACAACTTCTTTTTAATGCTATCTTTGAAACCCAAGCCACTACCTACTAATTAAAAATAGGGAAGTTGGTGGCAAAAGAAATGAGAAGGGAGAAAAAAAAGGGAGAAAGTGTAAGTAGAGAACAGAGGGAGTAAATAAAAAATAGCTATCATTTTCCTCTTCTCTTTTCAGAACATTTTACTCCTTTCAATTTTGTTTAATGATATGGAAATAGTTCCTGTCTCTCCTCAATTTCAACATTATTATTTGAATTACACAAACAGAATACACTCCTCTATTATTATATGGAGATATTAACCACCCTGTACTTAAGGTTGCAGCCAGCTCCCATTATAAAGCTCTATTCAACAATCTCATAAATTTGGCAGAAAATTGGTCTGGCATGAAAACAGCTATTCTTACTGTGAAGGCTCAGAAGAGTATCTCCAAACGGTCTGAAGAAGAGCTATCAAATGGTTTGCAGTGGGTGAGTCACTCCTGAAAAGAAGAGAGAAATGTAAAAAAATACCTTGAAGCTATATATGATGTTGGAAGCAGGTCCTGACACCAGATACAGTACCTCTTAAAGAAATTGCCTCAAAAAGCCCAATTAAAGTACATTTTAAGTTGAAAATACTAATACTATCCTACCTGGTAAAGTGGTTTGCAATGCATGGACAAGAAAACCATATGCTCAAAACTCTATACCACATGTAATAGACTGGGGGAAAAAGGCAAAGATGAGATATTTGACAGGAGAGAATTCCAGTAGGCTTGTACAAACAACACAGGTGAAGCTGAGTGCTTACTATAAATCTGAGAGGTAATCTGAAATACAATGCCAATTATACAGACTTCTCCATATCTCAGTCATTTTGCTCTCCACAACTGTCTCCCAAAGCGAGGTCTTGTCCATTTCTCCTGACAGAACTATATAAAACTTGTACCACCTGCCACAATACAAACAAAACTACTTTTATAACCCATCTTATCCAGAAACTCTTCATAGGGTGTCTTAGCCTGTTTTTGACAATTCTCTGTCTGGCTATAAAGCCTTGGCTGTCACCCTGGATTTTTCAGACATAAGATGGGCTCTTCTCAGCTAGATGTAGACATCTGTCCTATCTGAATTAGTGACATTGCTCTCCTGATATAGCCTACTAGGCATTTACTCCAGGGTGACATGCATTATATCATGGAAAAGACTGTTTCTCTATATTGATTGTAAACAGTCTAGACAGTTATAACAGGCAGACAGATCTGCACTGTAGCCATCTCTCATTGGTTATTGATCTGATCTCCCACAATATTCCCATGCAGGAAAACAGGTTAAATTACTAGGTAATTTTGATCAAATACCCATTGAATGATTCTCATCCCAAACTATTTTGCTGTTTGCATACCTCTAATATAGATGTGGAAAGAACTTTTATAGATGTAGAAAGAACTTTTTCAGTTCTTTCTTAGCATTTGAAATGTATGGCTGCAATGTGGGGCTGTCTCTGGGATTATATATTGCACAAGTTAAGAATTTACCAGACCCTACTAGAAACAAGGTATTTAGTATTACCACCTACTTCTCAGTCTATTTTTCTTAAAATCTGTCAAGATGTGAACTTAAAGCTTGGTCAGAAACTTAACAGATCCAGGCTTTAAGCCACCAAGGAAGACAGAGTAGCAAGCTCCAAATCATAGAGTACCTAATCGACAACATCTTAATTTTTCTCTGAAAATTAGTGCAGATGGTGTCTGTGGGTCAGCTCTGAAAGCAGATAGACCATTCAGCATTGCTTCCACTGCTGTTCACTCAGGCCTGGCACCATGCAGAGCCCATTATAACACCCACATCTTAAGGTGACAGAAATGCAGGTGGCAGGGTCTGCAATGAAAAGAATGGGGCCATTCCTCTTGCTGAAATGATAAGGGTAAAAGCTGTGTAGCCACATCTGCTCCCTGGGCACTCAGATGTAGCAGTTTCCCCAAGTTTCCTACACTTTTTGTGTAAAAAGCATTCCTTTCTTTAACCGGTCATATCAAGATAAGTTCTGCCAATTTTTCTGGCTGCCTCCTCCATTCTAATTATCGTTTTCTTTATTGGATTAAATCCCAGAAATTTACCTCATCCAAGCTCATCAAGGCTCTTGGTACTTTGTTCTAATAACCATAATTTAGATGACATGCCACTATTTTTTATAGTTCAAAAACTACTCTTAATAAATTGCTCTTTAAAAGGGTACGGACTGCTTAAGGAAAGTACCAGAACATCAATTTATCCAAATTTTATGTCCCTTATTTCCAAAGATGACTGCTTTTTTTTCCAACCAATACCAATTTATTTTTGTCTGTATAAAAATTTCCTAAATACAAAGTATGTTAGTTGCAGGTTCAGAGAATTAACGCTATCCCTTCCAAGTAAAGATAATGAATAAATTATACTATTTCTGCAGGGACAGGGAAAGTCTTTGTTTTGTACTTAGAACAATGTGATCACAGTCTATCAGTCCCAAGAGTTCTCATAAAATAACGGTTTCTCCTCTACTTAAGGCATGTAAAAACGATTGCTGCATCTCCTGGGGAACTTTTCCTGCAATATAGGCACTACTGTCTCTAGCCAAAATAGTCTGACTGCTTGGCCGTACGATGGTGGTGGCAGGTTCAGCACTGCTCAGGAGGGTGTCTCTGGACTGCCAAGGAGCCTTGGGCTGCTTAACATCATGCTGGAGTTGGGCAGCAGCTTGACAAGACTTTTCTAGTGTTGACCCGAACCCCACTTGAGTTCTGTTTTAAACAGTTAGGTTCCTACCCTAAGCCCACCATTTGGGAAAAAAATAGCTGTGCACCCTGGTACAACCTGAAAACTAATAGAAAGGGAGAATAAATTAAATATGTGTTGGAATAGCCTCACTGTTACCACCTTTCAACTTTCTTATAAACTGAAATAATATTATATGCATAAAAAAATGTCCTGTATCTTCAAAACATTAACTGCACTTTCATCATTTGTTCTGATTGTTTCAAATCTTTCCAGGGAACTGCCAAAAGAAAATCATACACATGCAAACAGTGAAGATCACAAGGGAGGAGAGATCTCTAAAATTAATTTTGTTCAGGACGCAAGATTAATATCATTATTACCTAACAAAGGCATAAAATATTCACAAGTTACTGTGGCCTGAACCAGAGATTAGCTCTTTGTTATATGAGATAATGAGATAATGTGGTTAAAATACTAAGTACTTAGCACTCTATGTGTTAAGGAGTATCCCATTTAGAGAGAAATACAATGATATTTATGCAAACAGAAATATATAATCTATTTTAAAGTAGATATTCTGAACGTATGATAGGAAAAATTGAATCTGGTGTGCTTAAAGTTTTCTGTTTTGTTATTTGGACATAGTTTATTAAAAATAATTGAAAAAAAAATATAACAGTGACCTCATAAATAAAGCTGACCTTTTATATTTTTTACAGACTTCAAATATTGTTACCTTCAGATTATTTTTATTACCCACAAGCACAACAACAAGCATCACAGAATGATGAAGCAACTATATCTTATCATTGACAATGTAGGTATATATTCAGGCATTAACACAATTAAGACTGGATTGAAATCTTACACCAAGTGTCACGATTTTGCCAAGGACAGAGTTAATTTCTTTGCAGATGCTCATATAATAATGCTGTGTTTTGGATTTTTGATGAAAATAGTGGTGATAACACACTGATGATTCAGTTGTTGCAGAGCAGTGCTCACACAGAGCCAAGGACTTTTCTGCTCCTCGTGCTGCCCTGCCAGTGAGGAGGCTGGGGGTACACCAGGAGCTGGGAGGGAACACAGCCAGGACAGCTGGCCCAGGCTGACCAAAGGGACGTCCCACACTGTGTGGCAACATGTTCAACAGTAACAGCTGGGGGAAAGGAGGAAGGGGGAGGGGGACATTGGGAGAGATGGCATTTGTCTTCCGAAGAAACCATTCCGCATGATGAGCCCTGCTTTTCTGGGAGTGGCTGACAACTGCCTGCCAGTGGGGAACAGTGAATGGATTCCTTGGTGTTCTTTGCTTGTGCACACAGCTTTTGCTTTCCCTAGTAAACTGTCTTGGTCTCAACCCATGAGTTCTCGCACTTTTACCTTTCCATTTCTTTTCCCCATCCCACCTAAGGCAAGTGAGCGAGTGGCTGGGTGGTGCTGTGCTGCCTGATGGGTTAAACCCCAAGGTACTGATTTTTCAATGTTCTTTTCAACAGCTAAGTATTCACTGTATTCTTAGACTATCAAAAATGGCACAGGTAAAGATAAATTGCTCTTGCTCCTTAGTTACAAGAGTAGATGGGCAGGTAGATACCAAAAAATTACAATTGAAAATCCTATCGATCAGGGAAGATACTGTGACTGAAAGATTAGATTATCTATTTAATGCCAGATTAATACCACTATCCCTGATGAATAGCTGTTGGAGGTTTCAAAGTGTCAGGTACTTCACACATCCTGTGGGCAGATGCCCACTCAGAATCTCTTTATCTGTATACAACCACTTTGCATCACACATTTGACTTGTCTAAGACATTTCATGGATTTTATATGAAAATAATGTAATTGGTGAGCTTCACTATGACTCTATTATCACAGTGCTATGGCAGGGAGCAGAGAGGTGAATTACCTTAGTGGCACTTGCTGGAGACAAATTTCCTACAGAGAGCAGAGGTTGGCAGCATATTTCTGTGGGTCCTGGGAAGACCTGCTGATTCTCATCTGTAGTCATGTAAAGGGATTGAGACATAACACATTTCCTTTTTGCATGCAGGATGGCTGCTTCAGGCTTTGCCAACTTGTCTACCTGCCACAAAAGAAATTAACTTCCTCTGATAAAAAGAAACTCAACTAGCAGAGGTGGAGGTACATTGGCACAGGTTTTACCTAGATCTTGGTTTCACAGAGAAATGGAAAAAAAATATTTTTTTCTATTTATGATGCTCATGCTTGGGCTGTGTTTTTTTCAGTCAACAAGAAAAGATACAAAAATAATGAAATCGCAATAAAAACTAACATAGCAAATAAATAGAAGAATATCAAAGAGAGATTGTTCAGTCTTAGTATCTCGAGGCACCTATGAGACACTACTGGACATGCACTACTAATGATTAGGACTTCATTTCATAGGTGATGTTTTGGGTTTGGTTTTGGTTCTAGTTTTGGTTTTGTTATTAATATCATTTTATTTTTTTTTTCTTTTGTGAGGTAACAGATCATATGGCTGTTTTGCTCTTTATTCTTGCATGAGCATAACAGGTCCATAAAGAGATCACCCTAGGTGTATTTCCTTCCTATTTCCTCTTTTCCAGATAGTTAATAACTTTCATTGAGGTCAGCTAATATGGATTAGCATGATACAGAAACAAAGCTGTATGAAACACCAGCACTGATTATCAGCCTCACAAAAAGCTGATAATCAGTGATGAAGACATAAGACACATTATTTCTTTAATGTGAAGTTCATGGATTCTACCTGTTTTAGGAGTTTTATATTTCTGTTTTCATAACATCTGAACACCTCATTTTGAATACAGGATTGGAAGGGAGTACCTGGATACTCAGTGATGTTTATTTCATGAGGCACCAAGAATATTGATTCAATGCAAGAAAATACAAGAGTATCTCTAGATCTGTACTAAAAGGCCACAAGCTAGAGTTGCAAAGGCATACAAAGAGAGCAAGAATACTTGAGGATGTTGAGAAGGATGTTGAGGGACATTGAGAGGCAATAACAAAAATGTAAACATACCAATCTGACATGGGGAAAGAGATTTCTACTGGGGCAATTGGCTTAATTCTAAGTTAAGGAACCAGTCAAGTACCCGAAAGTTTTTACTATCACAAGGGCATCTGAAGATTTTCTCTTTTCTCTCAATATTTCTCAAAGTTAGAATGGTCCCAGCTATGATATAACTCAGGTCAACTAGATTCTTCCAAAAGATTTCTGTGTGTTACTGAGATATTAGCCCAAACCAAAGATGATTCCCAGCAGACAATTTGGAAGTGGCTATCCTGTTTCCATAGAACTAACAAGAAGAGAAGGGATTTCTGGAGATTATCTAGTCCAGCCTGACTCAGAGCAGGGTCAGACAGAGCAAGTTGCTCAAGGCTGTGCCTCAACAGATTTTTAGTATCTTCAATGATAGAGATATGACAACTCAAAAATCTGTTCTAATATTTGACCACCCTCATATTAAAATGCTTCTTTCTTACATTAAAAAAAAATTTCCTATGTTTCAATTTTTGCTTATTGCCCCTTGTCAAAAGTGGGCACCATTGAGAAGAGTCTGTCTCTGTCCTCTCTACTTCCCCAGATAACCCTAAACCTTCAGGACAAACAGTCTCAGCTCTCCCCTATGTCAAATGCTACAGTTCCTTCATTAGTGTCCCTTTACTTACTGGACTTGCTCCAGTACATCCATACCTCTCTTGTACAAGCAAGCCCAGAACTGGACACAGTACTCCAGGTGTGGCCTCACCAGCTCTGAGTAGGGGGGATCCTGCTGGCAATGGTCTTCCTAATGCAGCCCAGCTTCAGAAGACAAGAGAGTTTAGTTATATAGTTATGGCCAAGACTGTGCTAACTTATTTCAAAAGTGGAACATGGGCCTGACACTGTTTAATTTACCGTGTATCTATAACCTTCAAATATCTCTTTGCACTTATACTGCAATTTCCTTCCAAAAATATAGTAAGGAAGCAGGAAGTTATCAAATAGAAAGTCAAAAATCACTGAGGAATTCAGGGGAATATCAAGGATTTCAGGGATTCTACAAAGTAAATCCCATTGCATGACATGGACATAGAAAGTAAAGAAAAATTTTGCTTTGTCTCCCATTTACAATCAGTCTGTTTCAGACAGTCAAAGTGTGTGGAAGATATTAATGTTCAATGCTATTTAGCTTTTCTGTAGACCACCTGCTTCAATACCATTTAAAGATTTGTACACATATTGAATTTTTGCTGCCTCAAAACTAAATGTAAGAAATCTATGTCTGTTTTAGTGTGATAAGATGTTGCCAATGATTTGGTAAACAGCACTGCTTTGGTCTGAAAAAAAACAACAACTCTATTCAACATGTTGTACTTCACCTTGTTGTCTCACATGTCTTAAGCAATGCTGTAATCAGTTCATGTATTGCTCCACTAATCCCCAGTAAGAATAAATAAATTAAATTATCCTTAATCTTCAGACTAAAACTGTTTGTTATGAGTTCACAAACTTTACCACTTGTTCCTACTGTTTGTTGTTGTTGTTGTTGTTTTGTTTGTTTTCCTCTGTGGGGACAGAAGATCCTGAGTACCTCCTATTTAAATTAAGCTGCAATTTACAGTCATGGAGTTTGTAATATAATGAGATCTAAATTACTGGGAAACTCCTCTGGCACAAACAAAATCAACTAAAATAGTTAACAATGAGAGACTTCTAAGAGCTTAATGAATGAATCAGAGAGGAGGCTTTCAAAATGGAACTTCCTGCTTTTTGGGGAATTTTTTACACATTGCTAGGAGTCACTAATTTCAGTCTGCTTTGCCTAGGGAAAGAGGTGAGAATGCACCACAGACAACATCAGCTTAAGTTCCATGAAAAACAGTGCATTCATCTTTATCAGACAGATTTAAAATGATATAATATAAAAGCAATATTATTAGTAATATTTTTTAATTAATATTATTAATAATGATAATATAATTAGAGTTTGTAAGAATCCAGGCAATGAGAAAACTGAATGGATCTAAAGGTGGCCTACAAAAAGCTGTGCCTTCTTGTTAATTTAAAGTCTGACAAACAGGAATGTTTTTCTCAGCTTTAAGGAGACAGACACTTGAGATAGAGCTGCACCATTAAATACCTCTTCCAGTTGAAATCCTTCTTCTAGAATGCTAATCTAATGAACACTCTTTTTATCAACTACCAAGACAGTTCTTCCACTCTCCCTCTCCAGGCACCCTCTACATGAGAAATGTTCCTGATGGGTAGTTTAGCACATAAACCTAATATACCAAATGTACTTTATATGTTTTGTAAGACTTTCTTTCTGCATTAACTACAGAGACAGCATAGGGGACTAGATGGGAGTAGTAAAGAGTCAGAAGCAGATATAAGCATATATAATTGTTCCAGAACTAACAGTGTTGGCTGGACCATGAGATGTTATCTCCAATGCTGGCTCAGTAAGTAACTAAAATTATCCCTAAATAGGTGATCCTAGCTAGTCTTTATGAACACACACACATATATATATATTATTTAGTGACTGGCTTGTCATAAGTTGCCATAAGTACAGACTTTGGAAAATTTACCTAGTAAATTGGAACTTCAAAAGTCCATACAAAATAGCATTTATTTACCCAGTATGTAAGAGACTAATTTCTAGACTATTTTCACCCTAGAGAAATTCAAGCCTGCATCTCCCGTACCAGCCACATTAAAAAATCACAGAATAAAACCAGCCAAAGCAGCAAGAAGCAGAACCCAGCTATTTGCTGAAAATTTCCAATAGAAATTTTTTATTACCAAGTGTTGCATGCAAACTCTTGGGAAAGGGAAAAAAAAAAAAAAAGGAAATAAATTAAGATTTATTTATTTATTTATTTATTTATAACCAAGCACACGAGTTAAATTCTAAAGTTCTCCTCTGCAGAATATCAGACAATCTGTCTTAATGAAAGTGATAGGAACTTTTCCAAGGTTTGACTGTCATTCATATAGTTAAACTGAAGGAAGGAGAAAAATCAATATGGGCTTCAGAGATCTGTTGTACAGATAAGTAGGTCATCCCACTCTCAATCTCAGAACTTGTCAATAGGGCTGGTTGTATTATTAGTCAGCTACAAGAACAATGAAATACTTTCAGAAGAGTAAGAATGGGAATCATAAGTACAGACTTTGCAAAATTTACCTAGTAAATTGGAACTTCAAAAGTCCATACAAAAAGGTTGTGAGCTAGGTAAAAAAGTTATTTTCATTTACAAGTGGGGATTTTCCAAAGTGGAAGAGAAAATTTCCCAAAGCCAAGAGTAATCCAAAGTGAAAGTTTGAGTCATTTTGCCCAGTGCCAAATAGAACAGGCAACATGAGCTCTCCAGCACAATGGATCTGACCAGATTAAAGTAATGTACTAAAATCTTGTCAGAGTATAGGTTTACTCTGGTGGGATATTCACAGAGCCTTCATTCTAGAAACACTTATGTTCTTATGTGAAAACTAAAAAAAATAGCAAGGAAACTGTTTTCCACTTTAGCAATGATCAAGAATGATAAATAAAGGAACCAGTTCTTTGGAGAACACGTACAGACACAGCACAGCCTTTTCCACAAACAGAAAAGCAAAAGCAAGAGCTGTAAAAGCTGCAGAAACCATGCTCCAATTTAATTTCACTGCATTACAAAGAACTTCCTAAAATGCAATTGTCATTGAGATAAAATGTTTGAGTGATCCTTTTATGCCCTGTGTTCTTAGTTGTGTCTCAAAGTCTCAGTGCAGACTAGTCATCTGCAACAATGCTTTGCAGAAAAAAAGTTAGATATGATGAAAAATGGAAAATTACAAATAAGAAGCTGACCATACTCATTTGAATTCATGCAGGCTTCTTGTTTTGTTTTGTTTTGTTTTCCCATTCATTAATGAATCTGTGATTTCAGAAGTTTAATTTTTTTTCCCTCTCTTCCTTCTTCCCTCTTTGTGAGTTTTAGCTATCATTGACTAGTGCTCATCTAAAGAAAACATAATGGAGACTGAATTTCTGTGTTTACAGCCAGCTTATGTTGCATACAGAAGAGAGAGCAAATTCTGCTAACTCAAAACTTCACATTAAATTGAAAGACCCTCAACAATATGCCCATCAAGGAAAATGATGTTATCATCAGACTCGGTAACTAGATATTTCTATGAAGTGCATTGGCTGTAGTGCCCATACCACCCATTTACTTTCCTATTGCAATGCAGAGAGCAAAAAAGACATATGATACTAGAAAAATGGTTTAGTAAGAGGTGAAGATGATACTATAAAGTATGCTCTTTATTCATAATGGCACTGTTTACAGATGTTGCAATCAAGAACAAAACAATAACCTGTGTATCACACAATGCACTTTTAAATCAGCTGTAATAAAATGCATCACAAGCTGTAATAAAGGTTTCTTTACACAGGAAAACACAGCAAACACACAACACAGTTCAGTTATATATCTCTGATACAGTAAAAAAAGTGAACTGGTAGAATTTAAAACAAATAAAAGCTTTAAAGTTGCTTTACAAAGAAAAAGATTAATTAAAATAATCTAGACTTGAGAAAAGTTTTTTTTTGATAAGAGTTTACAATAATGGGAATATCTATATAGTAAGAATATACCATGATGGTAGTCATTAAATGTTTTCAGATTCAGTGCTGTTTGGGAAATCCTAACTAAACTGGACATTTGCAGTTAAAAAGGAATTTCTATGAAATAATCATAGTGTGATAGCAAAAAGGTACAAGACCCAAACACATTCCATTTTAATATTTCACATAATCTTAGTTACTTCCCAAGAAAATGCACTTTTTATAGGCAATAAAAATCATATATTTATCCTTTAGATAATATGCTCATCTTCTGTTTAGTCTACCTTTAATCTATCCACTTAGTATTTTGCAGTACTAAAATATTTCTAGCTTTAGTTTCTTCATTTAATGCATTCTAGTCAGGAAACTCTTTATCACTTACCTATCAATATATTACTGGCTTTGTTTCTAATGCAACACTTATTTCTCATTAAACCTAGTGCAATATCAGAGGCAGCTCTATCGCAGAAGCTGGTACAATTTCTCTAGTTCCCTTTACACAATCCATTTCAAATTTACTGTTTTGTACACTGAAAGACAAACAAGTCATTGTCTCTCTATAGAAGGAATTTAATTCTTTATCACTCTCACCACTATTTTAAGCAATATAACCTTCTGAAAGGTCATTTTGTGGGGAAAAAAGAAAAATCAACAAAATGTTTTTATGTAGTCTCTAAAAGATGACTGAATAATCATTGCTACAGATTTCAGGATTTTTATTAAAAACTTACCTTTTCACATAGAAAGATCTGTTTTTTTTTTTGTTGTTTTTTTTTTTTTTTTTTTTTTTTTTTTTAAGAGCAAGGTATTAATTGAACCTCAGTGCCTGTGAATCTCTTTAATCTTGAAATTTAAGTAGTAAATATTCCATCATTCCACCATTCTCTATTGGTTCACCTCCTGTGCTGTTCCCTGGCCCAAGCAGAAATTGCTTGATGCCTGCCTTTGCAAGATGGCCAACCATTGTTCTTAAAAATTTATCATAGCTATTTACTCAAATATTATAAGCTTTTCAGGCTGACAATAAGCTTTCTTCACATCTTGATGTGAAGTAGGAAGGAAATTCCACAGTACCTTTTGTAGTGTAGGGTATTTCTTACCTGACAGGGGAATTCTTAAACACAGTAAGAATTTTTTGTACTTACATCCTGGCATTTTTAGTGATTGAAATTTTTACTACTTGGCATTTGCTTCTTTACAGGTATCTTAGATATGAATTGTATGAACTGACATTCATATCATTTCTCAAATTCTGTAGAGAAATAATTTCACTTTACCTATTATTTTTTTTCAGCAGAGTATGATACATGACAAAAGGCATCCAAGTAAAATCAAATAATAGAAAAGGTGAAATAAAACAAAAAATCTGAAGTTCTGAGACACAGGGAGAGGAAATAGGAAATAAATATGTACCGGGCATTAGCAAAGAAATTTCATTGCCCCATGTTACTGATTTTCCTGTCAGTATGACAAGATGAAATTTAGAACACTGGTTATCCACAGCTGTGCAGTGCAATTAGCACCATTTGTTAGACTGAGCAAGCAGAAACAATCCAGCCATGTGGCACTCTGACTGTCTGAGCTCCTTCCTCCTTACCTTTTTCTAGATGGCTATAAAAACATGTTCTGGTTAATACAGTCTGTTTCAGTGGCATTCAGCTGGCTACTGTTTAATACAGGCTGTCAAATTTATGATTCTACATAGGGGGTTGTTTGTGCAGATGACTGCAATTAAATAAAAAAAAGCAAAAAAAAAAAAAAAAAAAAGCATACACTCCATGTGGCTTTTAAATTCAATGGAATGAAATTACTTTTCCTGGAAATATGCATTCTGTAAAAGCAATCACTTACCTTGGACAGTGGTCACAAAAAAAAAAATAAAAAAAAATAAAAAAAAACTTTTTTTCTCCTTTATATAATTTCTTTCACTTTGTGCAACAGCAAAATTATAAAACTTTATTTAAAATAACTGAGTCAGACTAGTATGGGATTAAATTCTATGGGGGATGAAAGCATTCTTCACTTTCATCTGATTCCTAAAACCTGAAGCACAGAATGATTTCAGATAACAGGCTTTGAAGTGAACATGAGAAAGGAGAATGAAACATTGCCCGAAGAAAAGCAGAAATCTTTGTGAGAAAGTTCAGCTACTGCTATGCTTAATGAAAGATATAACCCAATTAGTAATAGCAGAAAGAATGAATAATAACATACAGCGTGTGATTCAGTGATATATGTTGGACTTTAATTGTTCTCCTATTCAAGGCAATAGTAAATATTCCCTTGGCTTTATGGCAGTAGAACAGCCAAAAAGACAATCATGTGTCTGATACAAAAATAAAATGGCCAGCATAGATTGTCCTATATCATAACCAAGCTGAGAATGTAATAGCTTTGTATAACTTGCTCATTTGTCTCCTCTAGAGCAAGTGGGTTCTACTTGTTTTTAATTATCTCTGGTTTTAAGCTCCCAATAAAAGGCATCAGAGTGGGACCACAGATTAGTTTTTGGTAACCAGCAATATAATTTTCAATATGCAGTTTGAAAGTATTGCCAGCACATTCTATCCTTCAGCAAGGCTGTCACTTTCCTACTTCAGGTACTTCTTGCTTATGAATCACTACTCGCCTAAGCAAATCTTGTAGCTGATTTCTCCTCTATGTGCACAGAGTTATAAGAAGTTACTCAGTCAAAAAACATGTATTTATTTTTCATATAGAAAAAATAATCTTAAGGGAAGCTTTAAGAGCTGTATTGCAATTTGTCAGTCTCTTCCATAGGGCATGGACCATGCAGAAGAAACAGTTCATTCCTGTTGTGCCTTTGGTCTACCCCATGCAATCTACAAAAATCACAAACAATGATGTGCCCTTCAACTATTAAAGTATGAAATAACTGTACCTACAGGAGATGTATTCATTTGAATAAGTTTGTATTAGCAGCATGACATGAAAATTGTAAGTCCCTGCATACTTTACACTGAGCATTTTTCTAAAAAATAAATCACTCTTCAGTGTCAGAAAAAAAAAAAAAAAAAAAAAAAAAGAAAGAAAAAAAAGCTTTTGGAAGCTTTTGGACTGAAGTTAATCACTAGCAGGGCTAGGAGGACCTGCAATGAGCAGCCCCAGCTTTACTCATGGGCTGGATCCCACCAGCAAGACAAGTGTCATCTGTGCAACAAGGATATCACACCTGATTGCAGTGCAATCAGCCCTTACAGGCTTATTCAGACTGCTACTTTTTCCTTGTTTCTCAAGTCCAGATATGGTATCACCCACCTTTAAACATAATTCATGACTGACACTAGGGAGTTAACAACTAAAGGCTACACAATCTGGCAAGCTGAATGTGCTTATTTCATTTGAAAAGACTGATATTATTCAAACATTTAATCAAACAATTCAATCATAGAGCCAACATCTTTCAAAACCATCCTGGAAAACAGCCATAAAATCTTGAAGCACAAGGAAAAATACATTAAAAAATTATAAGCTTGTGAATGGGTGAGAAGAATTACTTTATTCCAGATATGCTTTTCTTATATATATATATATTTTTCATATAATTCAAAATTAATAGAATGACACCACACACAGGATTTTACGCACTATATATTTAATAAAATATGACTCCAAACAAAGAAGAAAAAATCTTAGAAGCTCTGTTGGATAAATTTACACAGTACACAGAACCATAAAGGTATACAAGATAACTTTAACTGATTTGGGTATGTGAATATACAAGTCTGGATTCACAGCCACCCAGTTTGATTTTCTAAAATATTTCCTAGTTGATTAAACAAATCAGTCTGAAAAACACACCATACTCACACAAGCATGCAGGCAGGTTTTTGACATCCATTCTAGTTCACTCATAGTTACTCTCTAAGTTATCCATACTAGTGTCACTCTCAAATATTGAAATTTTAACATGGTCCAAAGTCCTTTGAAGCTGCAGAAAATATATCTATTGATTTGGGATTGGTGTTGGTCTTCCTCTCCAGTATGTAACTATAATAAAGAAATATTTTAGACATTAAATGTATCATCAATAATTCAGTGTATGAAAAATGTGAACTTCAAACTTTAACACTGGAGAGAATAAATGGCCAAATGTTTCAAATGAAAGAAGAAACATGCTTTAATCGAGCTAGAGCATCCATTTTATCAGAATACATAGAAAATGGCTAGTCAGTGGAAAGTCTATCAAACAGACTTGGGGAAGATCTATCAAACAGTTTCTTAGCATTGACAGTCATAAAGCATTATGCTCAGACAGAACATAGCACTGAGAGCAAAGATGGGTTCTGCAATTGCTCTAAGACATCATTGACAACATCAGAGCATGGCTTATTCCTTCTGATACTGATAAATTGATGGGTGGCTTTAATGCTAAATTAGAAAGTGACACGTGAGTGCTAGGAAGAACATTAGGGAACCACAGCCACAGAAACCAAATACTAATTGTACTGAGTTTCCAGTCTTGCTTTTGTAACTGCTTTTCTTTAAACAGACATATAACAACAACAACAACAAAAACCTACCTGATGACAGAACTGCAAAACTAGTCAATGAACTCTACAAATGGAGGATTCAGATCATCTGCCTAAAATGTAAGGACATACTAGGCCATACTTATCATGTTGTGGTGCATCCCTTCAAGCAAAATCTAGAACAAATTAACAGGCAGACTTGAGGCACTGTCAAAAGCAGTGAAGGCTTGTGTGAAATGCACCATGCAGTAATCAGCAGTGATGTACCTTAAGCTGCAGCAGATAAAACTAGATATCCACATAGATAAATACCAAAAGAATAAGGGAAGAAATACAGTACCTCATGAAGAACAGTTCCCCAAAAGGGAAATTGTGTCTTGCAAGACCACTGAAATATTAGGATGGCCAAAATAACAGTATGCCATAGATACTAAGCAGTACTTCCACCTAAAGATGACAATTTGTTCAAGACCATTTATGTATATGTGAAATACTCTGCAATGGTTGACAACTACACATCAGGTTGGTGAAGCAGATTCTGGGTTGTTGTTTGGTATTTCCATAAATGGGATAGTAACAAAATCACTACTATGACAACACAAAAACTGGTTTAAAAATAGCAGAACAGGCAGTGTTCAGAATCAGCTACACAAGGAAAACGACATCAAGGAGAAAGTAAAAAAATTATGTAGCGATAGAAATTCATCTATCTGAACAACAACATTCTAGGTAAATAAAGGAAGAGATCAATAAGAAGTGGCATTACAGACAAGAGAAGCTGAAAGTAAAGATATACAAAACACATCTGATTTTTTTTTAAACATAATCTTAAAATCTCAAACATAATCTTACTATTAACGTGCAGCTATGAAAGCTGAAAAACAAATATTAGTGATGAAATTGAAGCCTTTTAACTACAAATTGCTAAGAGGAGATCTGGGTGCCAGAGAGAAAGACTTTGCCTTTCAACAAAGAGAAATGAGAAATTACCAACCAGATGGCTATCTGCACCAGGAAGTGGGACTGAAATTATTTGAGGCATATATTCCAAATGCTCAACATGAAAGTGTCCCCCAGTCAACTTGTTAAATGGAAACCAGCTGATATGAAGGGAAACAAAGACAAGGAGCATTTTATGAAGAGCCATTAGCAGAAATGGCACAGCACATTAGTCAGCCTCAGCTCTACAGAGAAGGCAGGAGCAGTACGAAATGACCCAGAGGAACGGGAGGGATCTGTGTACCAATGCTGGCACTGAGCAGGATTTTGACAATGAGTAATTACCTACCAACATTCAGGTAACAATCTTTGTGTCTGCCAAGTGTTTTATGTAGTACAAAACAGCACCGAGAAACAACTAGCATGAGTTTGTGGCTCAACATTGTGGTAAGATACAATGTTTCACAAACTCTTTTTAAAGTTTTCATATGAAATGCAGAATGACATGTTAAATCAGGATGCATCCATCAGATCAGAGCATGCTTCATTATAAGCACTGGCATTACATGACACTCTTTTCTCTGACCCAGTGTAATTGTCACAATCTGTAACCTGTCATGCAAAACATTTCAAACAAATGTGTTTGTAAACAAAAGACTTGATCGTTTACTGTTATTCAGACAGCTGGTGTGCTACAAGAATCTCTTTGAACATAAAAATAAACAGTTTTGCTGCTAACTGCTTGTTAGGTCCAAATCTCACTTTGACTGCTCAGCTACCAGATGCAGCAGATTAGCTTTACATTAAATAAAACAGAGTTGTCCCAAGCAGAGGTTTCAGTATCCAACAGTGAAAATTGTTCTCTCTTCTTTCAGGGGCGACAGATTCTTACTCTCACTCTGCCAGCCCAGTACAGGTTGTGACTATACTTGCATGCATACTCTAACTCTGAGTGTGTTTGCATGCTGTGTCTTCATTCATTTAAATTAAATAACTAATTAGGTGAACATACATTTTCATTTTAAACATTCATCATTCATGAGCTGTCCATTTATTATTTTTTTTAATGAAATCTAGAATGTATGGCTCTTTCTTCATAGTTTTATCCATTATCAGTTCCACTTGAGAAAACAGTCAGATAAAAGGAAATTAAACCCAATTGAAAGAAGAATGTATATTTGCTCTTTTAATTCTTATTCATCATGTAAGTTACTACTAAAAAGATGCCTTAACTTTTATAAAATCTGTGAGACAATAATATCTCTAAGATATAAATTCAGTTACACATCAATAGAAAATCAAAGAGGTTAACTGCAACTATTTCAATTTTTGTAACTCTCCCCCTCTGTTCTATCTATTCACTCTTGCAAGTATTACGTTTTTCCCAGTCCACCTACTCAGTAACTCAGATGCATCTGATACACAACAGAACAGCACGTGCATTGCACAGCATATGTAGCAGGTGGCAAGCATTTAAAGCGCTGTCAGTAGGCACACATTTTTTCTTTGTGTGTTCAAACACATTTAATGCCAAATCTCTGCAGGCACAAACTGCCATGCACTGAAAGTAGCAGGACTATCAACATCATGCCACGAAATACTTTTGCTCTCTTCCCATATACCTTGTTAATTCATTTGGTGGACCATTATCTCCCCTAGATTTTTACCTCTAATAAGGTCACTTTTTTTTCCCTAACACCTCTACTTAGAGAAAAACTTGAACGCACTCCATAACTGCTTCATTCATGCAATAAATCATAACATGCAGACTCTAAACTACTACCAGACTAGTAGCATTGTAAGTATATTGGTCAGCAGAAGCTATTTGCCTTTATATATGTATATATATATATATATATTATTTACGTAAGGCTATTATATATATTAAGATATTTATATTAAGACTCTTGTAGGAGATTAATGCAATATTAAAGCTGAAAGATGTTTTGATTTCAAGCTCATCTATTTGGCTTAGTGTTTCTAAATACAGAATACAACTAGGACATGTAATTTATATATGTGTTATTTATTTTGCTATTTTGGAGTGGCTGTCAAGAGTCTCACTTACTTTTCTTACCACAATTAATCAGCCAGTCAGCTTTAATTAGTTGGGAATACCCTGGTGATGAACATCCATCCAGACTTACAGGCTGAAAGCAGTGGGCAGAGAAGCTCACTTTCTCTCTCTCTCTCTCTCTCTCACTTTTTTTTTTTTTTTTTAAAGTAAATTAAAACAAAACAAAACCTCTGTAGTTAGTAGTTAGCTAAACCTAAAGGAGGTTTGTTCCTAGGCTCAAATATAAAGAAATGGTGTTATGCCTTGGAGGATGATATAAGGATTTATACCCTTCCTAACAGTTCCATATTTACTATTATAATTCAACACATTTTTATTATGCATATGAAAGGTTGGTGTTTTTTTTTTTAGTCTGTCATATTTTTTCTTCAGTCACACCTCTTGGCAATCAATTATGCATGTTAATTACAGTCCATGCAGTAAAGAGCCCTTTCTTCAGTTTTAAATAAGTTGTTTTTCAATTTCAGTAGGAAAACCTTGTTTTTGTATAATGAAACTGGCCAAATGGGAAATACACTTCCATTTTCTCCATGCCATTTATTGTACAGTATATCATACAGCTTCCCTCACTTGCTATAGCTTAATTTATCTTTCAGTACTGTTTGTTGCTAGCACATTGCAACAACCTCAAGAGCAAACCTTTGTAGCATCTTCTCCAGTGTTAAAGTGTGGATAGACAGAGCTGTGGGCTGACTCCATTCTCTCTTGGATTCACTTAAGCCACAGAGGAATGACTGCTTTTTTATTAGAGACTAATGATTATAGTACACTGCAAAGGTGTTAGAGACAGGGGTTGGTACCCTCATCAGGAAAAAAATATGAAAAGTATTGTCCAATTGATTAAATCCCAATAAAAGTTGCAAATTGCAAGATCTGCCTTTGAAAGGTCATCAAGATGTATTATAAGGATTCAGAATGAATCCCCAGGATGCATAATTAAACAATCAGATACATTGTATTATCCATTTCCATAAATTAACATCTGAATCAGAACAGTATTTTCAGCCAGTGTGTCACAGAGGAAAATGGAAGATCAAGGGAGCCACTCACCAATCAAAATCCTTCACTTTCCTCAAAGCAGTCCTTTTTGTAAGGTTAATATGGCATTAACATTGATGGAATCATATTTTTACTTATTCTAGCCAATAACAAATACTCTTCCATTGCATGTCATAGCCTGTCAGTAGAATTTTGCTTCTGTTCTACAGTTCTGTGTGCTCAGTTTTCCTTATACCCATAGTTTGGGTTCCAGTTGATGATGGATAAAAAGGCTAAAGTAGTTTCCACCATGCCTTTATTGCTTAATTTTTAAAATTTTATTCCCACTTGCAATTTCCATTATCCATGCAGTTTCAGCTAAATAAACAAACAAAAATAACTATGTTAAGGCACCAGCATTAGACAAAAGTTTTATGTCAGTATAATCTTTGCATTCAAAACTGTTAAAAATGTTTATTGCATATAATTATTATATCTCTGATGCCTGATTTTCCATAGAATAATAGGTTTCATAGTTTCTAACCATTTTTGCTGTTTTTTTTTATTTTTTTTTTGGTTATTTATTTTTATTTTTGCCTATTGAGGCTTCTGTTGTGTTAGATATCATTCTCAAAAGTAAAACTGACCAAAAGTACAGATGTAAAATGAAATTTGTGTCAGCCTTCAACAAAAAATAGTTCCAAATGAAGCATAGTAACAAAAATCACAGTGTACTACCCACCCAATAACACAGAAACATAACATCTGGCATCTTTGGATAAACTTATAGTTTGCTGTAGTGATTCTACATTTGTAATTATTACATTTATCAGGTTAATATGATAATTAGATCACAAATTACATGCAACCAGAAACAGTAAATAACTATCATGCCTTTAAACAGAATGTTATAAAAATAATATAATCTCACTTTAAAATTATACAGGAGTACATGATATGTTTTGAAATTATATACTTCTTCGCAAGTAATTCCTTGATATAATGGTAATATGAGTTCTGAAAGGTCTCTTCCACTTTAGTGGCAACAAATTTGGAGAGGAGGCATGTGTATGCCTGTTTCGGAACAAAGACAGTGCCATTTCAGTGTCCCTGTGGCTTACAGACAGCCCTTTAGGTCCTTCATGGCAGCATAAAGTTAAAGGAACTTTTTGTTTAACCTCCCATTTCATGGCTTTGTCCCACAGCCTCTGCCTCATCCCACAGCTTCTGACAGTAGCCACAGGCCTCAGTTCCCTGTGTCCCACAGACACCCCTTGTAGGCAACTTCAGATGTTGCAGCAAGCCACTGTTAATTCCTGACAGATAGATAAATGTCTTTGGACTGGCTTTATACAAGGAATAATTTAATCACAACACTGTTTACAGAGGAAGCTGCCAGCTACTCATTAGTTGTTCAATATAGCAAAGATGCAGCATGGTTAACAAGTTCACTGGGATCTGTTTTTTAATGAGAGGGAAGATTTTGCTGCCTATTCAAAGGAGTGGTGCCCTTACATAGTTGAGTTAGTTCCGAGACAGAAATGGGATGGAGACAATTTTTTGCTCTTGTGCCTTATACAACAGACAAAAGCAAAAGTATTAAACGATATTATCTTTGGAAAAAGGAGCAATTATTCTATTTTAATTTTATATTCCTATTAGTTTTCCTCTAAAATGACAGTGAAATGATATTACTACCACACATTTATGAAAGTACGAGCAGTAATATGGTAATAATTAGATCTTTTTTAAAAAATTATATACTAAATTCCACATTCCTGGAGAAGAGAAAGTTGAGGGGGAAGCCTAATAGCAGCCTTCTAATACTTGTGTGAAGGTTTTCAAGAAGATGGAGCAAGCTCTTCAGTTGTACGTGGTAGGAGGACAAGTGACAACAGACACAAAAGGAAAAGAGAGAGGTTCATAGTGGGTACAAGGAAAAACTCTCTCACCATAAAGACAGTCATGCAGTGTAGCAGGTTGTTCACAGAGTTTGTGCAGCCTCCAGCCTTGAAAGTTTATAAAATCCAACTAGATAAAGCCCTGAGCAATCTGGCAAGTCCCCATTTGTGTGGCTGCACTAGGGACCTCTCCATGTACCTTCCACCTTGCTGTGATCCTATGAAAGGACAACAAAGATTAACAAAGGTGTACACATCTTGTTAAGTTTATTGCTGTTTAACTGGAACATACGTTAACATAAGCAATTTCTTGCAGAAGATATGGCAAGGAAGATTTTGGGAAAACTTCCTTTTCTGAGAAAGAAAAAGAAAACCCCAATAATTAAAGGAAGGCATTTCAGACCAGAAGTGTAATATGGAAAAACACTGGAACATATGTTTAAGAGCCAAGATTTTTGTCCTACACTTTTTGTCTCAATGTGTTTTATTATTATTACTGTTAATTATCTGAAGAATCTCTTCACTGCCTGGTTTATGAAGATGATCCTGCACGTAATTTCAAAGATCTTGTATTTGTTCCTCTGAGGGGAAACACAACACAAAGATATGATGTACCATAATTATTCCTGAGATACATATGTCTTGAACATCAGCAATAAATATAGTCATGAGATAATCTTGAAATGTCCAAGCACCAAGATTCCATCTGTGATTAGTTTTGATTCCAAGACATAATATATGTGAAACAAATAGGGCAATTTCTCACTATATGAAGTCTTTTTACAATATCACCAGGACAGAAACAAGTTAGAAAAAAAAGATGTTGACAAAAAGAACAAGTGTTCTGTACTGCTCAATTATTTCATTGTTCAAAAACACAGAGTAGAAAACTAAAATTACCTAAAAATGCAGTGCTGCTGCTTCTTCTATTGTTACTTAGTTTGATTATTAGTTAGCTGAAATAATAAAACTATAGCACATTCTGTTACACAGAAAGGTGGCAATGTCAGTTATTACAAAGATGGATGTTAATGATGCAAAACATTTTTTTTTGCTTTATTGCAAAGAATAAGATTTGTAAGTATATAAACAATACTGATTTGAAGCTCTGTGTAACACTGCAGCCCTGGACCAGTTAGGATACTGCACATCTTAGTTGTAGGTCAAATAAAATTTAGGCCATCTGCAAAGCTAAAAATAACTTTGCTGACAAAAATTCTATGAAACTAGGTTAAACTCCTGAAAACCTCTTAAAGCACATGTGAGATAAAATTTGGAGAGGGATGTAATATCTTTTATTAGACCAACTGACAGTCAGAAAGTAAAAGCACAATGTCTTTAAGTACAGAGTACGTTCTCCAGGTAAAATATACATGTATATCTTCACTGGTTTTTATGTCTTTACCAAGAAAAAGCTAGGAGCTGGGTTTAATCTCTGAGACCTTGGATATCAAAAGACTTCAAGAAACAAGCTACTTTCTAGTGGTATATTGACACGAGTCAGTCCACTACTCCACCCACAAGAGAAAGGAGATAGTTTTCAAGGCAAGTCCAATCATTTCAAGAAATAAACTATATTTTTTTTTCCTTTAAAGAATTTAGATCTCTCAAACAGTTAACACTTAATAATTTTGGTTTTGCAGCATGAAACGTAGCTTACTTGCTGGTCTAAATCAAGCCCAGAACAGTAATGGGATTCCAGAATGGAATTAACTCAGGTGGGAGAGGACCTCTGGAGACATCTGGTCCAACCCTGCTCAAGCAGGACCACCCAGAGCAGGCTGCTCAGGACCATGCCCAGGTGACTTTTGAAGATCTCCAAGATGGAAGACTCCACACCCTCTCTGGACAACCTGTGCCAGTGCTCTGTCACCTGCACAGTAAGAAATTAGGTTAATAAACTGCTGCATTAATGCTTCTAATAAATGAGAAGGCAGAAGTTCCTGCATAGTCTACTTGATTAACAGTATTTTTAAAACACATCAGTCGGACCAGAGAACAGACAAGGTAGACTTAAGAGAAATGTGTAACTGTAATCAAAGGAAAATAAATGCAAGTATTTAGACTAGCTTTGTTCTATGTAATATAAAAACTCAAAAAAAAACAAACACACACACACAAAATTTTTTCCATTCAGCTTCCCTTTTCTGATGTTATTCTATCTAGTTATTAGAGACAATGTGCTCTAACAAGGCAACATTTGCTTGTTCACAAGAAAAACTCATCATATTTATCAATAGATGTTGGAAAGCAAAGATGACTGAAATTAAATATGAAAAAAATGCACTTCAGAACTCAGGCACTACTATAACTTTTTTATATCTTTCTCAGAACAGCAACTGAAAAGCAGACCATCATACAATTTCTGATATTATATTTCATTTATCTTGACAGCATAAGATCCTAATCTGCTCCATTTGCAATTTACTTTGATGCTTCACATAACATTTTTTCTCAACAAGGAAGTTAATTTGCAACAGCTGTATGTTGACTAGTTTGGACAACAGTCAGAATTAATAGAAACTATACTCTGAGCATCTTGAAAAATACCTTTTTGTAAGTATTTATTTTTTTGCTTGAAAGATTTTTGTTTCTTTTTGAAGAAGAGTTGTATGCTGCATCTATGAGGAAAAATTGCTGCTATAAAAGATAAGTAGGTGTTTTCTTAGTAATCAAAGCAGATAACATCTCCAGTGGACATGAAACAGTGTTCTGGTCTTTGGATATGCACATGCACACACAAGAACATGAATACAGCTAAGAGCAGCTCTGGCAGAAGAGTCCCCTTTCAACCAGCTCGCTCTGACGGGAAGCACAACAACAAACAAACAACAAAAAATCCACTAGTATTTGGCTTTGTTAAGCATCCCTCTGCACTAGGAAGATTCCAGGATAAACTGGAACAGGGAGGTGCCCCTACCACAGGACAGGATGGACCTGCAAAAATTATTTTTAAAATCTGACAAGATAAACTACAGAGGGCAGACTTTGATAAAACAACAACAACAAAAAAAGATCAAGAATAATAACAGGTGTGCTGTTTATGCCCACAATACCACAGACACTGCTAAGATGCTTTGATTGAGATTTCTTTTGCCTACTTTAATATTCTTCCCTTGATTCAGTATTCTAAAAACAAACTAACAGAAATTATATATTGTTATGAAAAATATTAAATGCAATTAAAATGTTTATATTTAATATTTGCTTAATATTTGAATTGTTTTTGTTGTTGGTTGGTTGGTTTTGTTTGTTTGTTTATTTGTTTGTTTTTCATGCCAAAATCTTTTAAAAAACAAATAGGACAAGAAGTGGAAAACCTTACTAGCATCTCTTAGGCACACATGTCATTTTACTGGGAGTCCTGTGAGATTTGCTGTCACATATATTTATGAGTGAACGGGAGATATAGCTTCATTCTGTGAAGTTTTCAAGGATGATGTCTGCTGCTGTAGGAAGGAAGGAAGGATTTCTTTTGTACCCACTAAAAATGTCTTTGCAAAGAGAAAGAAACTGAGAACAGAGAGGGAAATGACAGTATGGTGTGAGTATTTATTGGGGTTTGAGTTGTTCCTCAGAGATCAAAATCCTTATAATGGCTACACATGGTAGCAAGAAGAAAACTGAGAAAGCAGCTTTATCTCCAGCATTGAGGATAAAAGTACAAGAAAGCCTATAGCTTAGATCAATGAATTTTTACTCTTTCTCTTGGCAGTTTTTCAGTCCAAATTGTAACAGGACTAAGGCATACTTCCTTTATGGATTGTGAAAAATATCTGTGGTGATTAAACTAACCAACATTAGTAAATAAGAGAAATATTAATGTAGTGAAAACACTTGCTGCTAATACAAAAATATTCACCAGTGCTGAAAATGTCAAAATACTAATGCAAATTGTTCGCTTCTGGGACATTTGCTCAAATAAGTGAGAGATCTGAATTCCTTCATACTGTGATTACCCATGGCTTCTAATCTATTACCTTCAAATATCATTCACGTAAAAGCAAGGAGAAGTTATCAGAGCCCTCCATTCTGGAATTAATATTTAAGAGAAAAAGCAAAAAATACTTCTGTGTAATAACCATCATACAATATTCTGTGTTTATAGGTAGCAGCTTTATTGAAGTCCTACCCAGAAGCCTAAGAATATTGAACTGAACATCAAACCATTAAGTAAGTTACTCCTTCTCACTTGCAGACACGAATCATTTGGCATGATGTATTTTAATGTGCTAAAGAAAAGAAACAGGATACATAAGCAGATGAATAGATGATGACAATTTCTGTTATATGTTTATATAACTTTCTATTCCTCTTCTCTGGATTTGATCTGTAAGCTGTGGCATTCTGACACCTTTTCTTCCATGTGGAAAGGCCTGTCTGAAAATGCCACCTCCTTTCTGCACCATTTTGGCTCTGACAGCTATCCTTCCCAGCCACTCCTGACCTCACCAGCTGCTCTGTACCTCATTTTGCTCATGGTCTGAATGACTTCCTGCTGTTCTTGTGCTTTCAGCTCTTCACTTGGGATACATGTTATGTTAAGAATAACCCGTCTCCTCCTGTCTGCTGGAGATCCTCCAACAGACTCCTGTTTCTTGGGTTATTCTAACTGATCGATGCTTGCATCTCAAACTTCAGACTGCCACATCTCCTGTCTTACCAAAGACTCTAAAAGTTTCCTATCAGTGTGAGAGCAGCAAGAGCAGGGATGCTCCACAGGGGAATACAAACTGGCAGTGAGCACGGCCACAGCCCACTGCAACCCCATGATACCCACCTGGGCTGAGCAGCACCTGAGAAGGCTAATAACATCTCAGTGACCATCAGATGGATGGAAAGTAATGAGTCAGGTCCAAGATGAACCCAGGATATCCAGCCAAGAGGTGAGGAAACATGTCTGGGCACTGAGTGACCAGTAACTGCCAGGACCGGGGGACCTGCTTTCTCAGGAGCAGGAATGGGGCTCATGGACCCTTGGACAGGGTTCAGGGGAGGCTGGGCAGAGCCAGGAGGGCCTCCTGGTGCCCTTGGAACCCTGACAATGCTTTCATCCTTTGTTAGTTTTGCAGTTTTAACATGCTGTTGTTGAAAGCTGCTGCCTAAAATGAGGGTGAACACTAACTAATGTTCTTGAAGAACATTTAAACATAGCTAGAGCACCCAGACTTTCATTTGTGATTGTAAATTATATAACTGTAAACTTTTCACCACTTATTTGGCATACCTTTTTAATCAGTCTACCAATAACAACAACAAAACAAAAAGCAAGCGAACAAGCAAGATCTGTAATATCTACAAAATTAACATGTTTCACAGTTGCCCAGTGGGACTTTTTCATGTATCTCTTGTTCTGTCTACCATCTGTCAACAACACAGCTCAGACTGGGCTCCAAACTCCTTCTTTGGGAGGGAAAAAGAGATTTATAACTCTTTTAGACATCAACCAACAGCCCCAAACTAATCACTGGAAAAAAAAAACACCATACTTTCTTTACCATTCATGGCATATTTCATTTTCTGAAATTTAAGAGTTCCATCTTTGATTTTTGGCTCATTAACGAAATAATACCATAGTGCTTAATTGTCTGTAGAAATATGTCAAATGGACAAAGATTTTGGCGATCTACAATATATATTGGCTTCTAATATATATTATAGTACATCAAGAAGATGCATCTCAAAGTGATGCACATTTCAGCACGTGCTGAATGTTCACATTTTTCCTTCAAACCTGTAGGAATATTGAGATCTTACAAACTTTGTAAACTCTGTGAGAAAGGTCTTAGGCATCAATCCACAAGGAATATCTGTATAACCATAGCTAACTTTTCAGCATCTGGCTGGGAATTAAATCCTTAAACCCCTTTCTTAGATATTTTGGCTCTTTAGTTCCAACCACTGAAAAAATTTCAGTGACTGAAAAATCAAGGAACCCTCAACACTCTTCATAATACCTAGACACTTAAGAAGATGGGTATGTCTGAAATCCCCCTCTCCCTTGGTCTGGTCTTTTTTCTGTGTTAGGGATTCACAGACTGTTCCTGTTCCTACACTTGGTTAACTTTGGATCTTTCTTTTGGGTAATATATCTACTTCATGGTTTTATTTTTAAAACACTTTCCCAGGAAAGCACTGCAGTGAACGACCTGAGCTGTCATTATCCTCTGGTAAATTTGTGTCACTGTGTAGCTAAGAGCAAGACTAATAGGACCAGAAAGAGACTGAATAATAGTGAGACTTGGAAATTAAGGTTTGCAATAGCCTTTTATGCTATTATCTAGACTTCTGAACAGTTTGTGGATTAAGGAGCAATTTGACACTGAATACTGTGCTTTATCAATACTAAAAAAACACAACACTTCATTAATTTCAATATCTTGATTGACTTGCAAATGGCTTACTGTAGATTTCTCTTAATTGCAAATGTGAGTTTTCCAATAACTAATTTTACACCTACAAAAAATATGATCGCTACTATGAGAGTAACTTGAAAAGCATGTATCTATTTTTCATGGTATAAATCTATAACATTAATGCCTTTTTTCTTAACACATTTGCACAATACAGTACTATCCCTTTGTGAACTGTATCAGTGTAAAGTACAAAAAATGGGTTTTCCTCGATATTTATGTATTCATGTCTTTGTCAATAAATCATTTCTGAAACTAAGATCAGTCAAGAGACATGAGAACTAATATTTTCAAAGATCAATTCAATAAAAAGAGCAATCTTAACAACAGAAAAAAAAAAAAAAAAACACAGAAATTTACTCTCAAATCGTTTGACAACAATCTATATATTATCTTGATCTCTATAATTTATCTTGATAAATTATATTCTTGACAGTTGTTAAGATGACATTTCATTATAGTTCTTACCGTATAATAATATTGCAATACAGGGGAATCATTTACAAAGTTTTTCAATGCAATACGAACATAACAAAATACAACAAAATATAAGTACACCGTGATTACAGGAAAATTTTTAATACAGAAGTGGAAATAGAAGATAAAGAGAGTTAGTCAGTCTAGATGCCAGTAGCTGGGAAAACAAATATCTTTACTGCAGAATTTCTGTTTGCCAGAGAAAAAGAAATGAAGTGAATGGATCATACTTGAATCTCAGGTAGCTTTGCATCAAAAAGTCTAATACTGTCACCACATCTCAATTCTCTCACTGCAACAAAACCACTGGAAGTTGAACTGCAAATGGATGCAATTACTCTGGCGAACGTGTCCAATTTTCTGTACCAGCTTTCATTCAAGATGAACAGAAGATTCACTCAGCCTCAACAAACCACAAAGGAGGTCCACAATATGACAGAAAACAACAAAAATACATTCAGAACCAGACAGTGATTTCTGTGGAGGAAGAAGTGTAAATGCCTGCACACAACTAAAGAGCATAAAGGTTACCAAACATTTTTCAGAATACATTAAAGAAACTTCGGTGAGAACACAAAAGTAGAAGCTAAACCCCAGTGGAACTTAATACATATTTCTTTCAATTCCTAATGAATATTAATGGTGGTGAGGAGTACAAGTCTTTGACATTAGAATATTTTCAGTGTTGAAAGAGTTTGCTTGAAATTAAAATTATTTATTCACTAAAGAGCTGATCCTGGATCCACTGAATTTATTGTTAAAATTCACTTGGCTTCCATGGGAATGCCCTGCAAGTAATCAAAACAGTTTCGATAACACTATGTTAAAAGGGTGAAAAATGAAATATAGAAATACCAAAAATGAAATTAAACAAGGATTTTGAAGCATTATTCTATGGTGATTATATATATTTATTTATTTATTTATTTATTTATTTATTTATTATTTTTCTTGAAAAGGTCTGACAGACCAAGAATTTTGCTGGGTTTTGAACATGGAAATAGATGTCCTGATAAGTTTGTGGAAGCTAATGCTGGTGTCCCATCTGGTCATATCAAGACTCATGGACTTCAGTGGAAATGTTCACTAGTAGGAATGAGAGTAATGGCATAGTAACACTGTTCAAAGCTTCAGAGATTTGAACTAGGACAGTGAATCATTCCTGAAACGTGATTCATACCATTGAGCATGAACATCCAAGCTGACACTGTAATTAGTAGAGATCTGCTTAGAAATCTGGCCTGATATCTTGCATGACCAAATCTGTGGAATCTCTTTCTCTCTCTTTTCCTTCTGCCAGAAGCAGACCTCACAAAGCAGACATTTTCAGGTACTCCTACCATCTCCTTTCTAGAACTTTAATCTCATCAATACTTAGCTAGGCTATTTATGCAGCTCTCATTCCATTCTGATATGATGCTTCTGTCCATATTAACTTTACCAATCAAGAACAACACTGAATCCAAGGCATCACCTGGTTCAAGACTTCATTCAGCAGCTTTGACAGATCAGACATCAGCCCATTCCAGTCATGAATTTCAAAGTCAGCAAATCACCTGAGATTCACCATCTATGCCTATGATTTGAAAATTGTCTTGTTAAATTATGCCTTGGCATAGAGTATGCTCCTAGTAAACTGCTGGTATCAATGAGCCATAAGAAGACAAAGACACATCCTTTATATCCTCCTTCGATTCTAGACGAGGAGACAGCTAGTCTTCCTTGCAGCTTGGCATTTCTGCTCTTCCTCAAACACCAATGAATAGAAACAGACAGCAGTGTCCAAAGAGCTTGTTAGAGTCCTAGCAGTAGTCCTAGTTGTAGTTCTCTGCACCTTACCTCCAAAGGGCCACCACTGTGCTTGAACTAGAGTGGGACATGCTATAATGGAAAAATAGTCTTGTACAGTGGCAAAAGAAGACAAACCCTAGCTAGCAACCTGGTGCTAACTGAGGGGCAAAATCATAGAGTAAAAAGTAAATAAATAAATAAATGTTATTTAAATAGTCAGGGAACCTACCAGCAGGATAGTGCATCATTTTTCTCGGTAAGTAACTTTTTTTCACTATTTTCTGTAGAATTAAATTCTCCCATCTCCAGTGCAGCAGCTCTACCACAGTTTAATTCTAAGCCAGAATTTCATCATGAGAACAGTAGTGCTGTCTCTTTCAGACATTTTTATGAGCCCACATCAGCATGAATACCAACTAAGAATAAAATTTGCTTCCAGGCAGAAGGAGGCTCACAGTTCTACATTTCTTTACCTGTGATGTGACTGGTTAATTAGAGATCCATTTACATGACAGATAATCCTTAGTTCAAGCACAGAAGGACTCACACCTGTTTTGCCCTGATCTTTTCCCCAGATCCTCTTTTCCATATGATACAAGTAGAAAGATGCACCTTAAAATTGGCCGTGGCAGTCTTTATAGGACAGCCATAAGTCAATCCTTGTATAACGTTTGGTCATCTATTCCTGTCAGCATCATTCAGTACAAAGAGGGTCCACATCATCAGTGTAAACCTGACATAAGGAACTGTATCATGGCACAGATTCAAAGACAAAAGTTCTACACTTACCAATAAATTATACTGTTATCAAAATCCAGATGCAAACAAAATATGAGAGACAGAATTTCTTGTCATGCCTCATGGTAAATTATGTTTTTGTTGTTGTTGTTGTTCTTGTTTTCAGAAATTACTTTGGGTTCACTACTGAAGCGTGCAGTTGTATGAAGCATGGTGCAGAAGAGATCAACATTTTCATGTGAATTTTTGTATTCTGACGCAACACTACACCTTGAAGAAGAATATTCTGGTAATTGTCAATCAAAATTTGGGAGAAAGAGGAGGGGAGTACAGGAAAAAATCCTGAGGGATCTGATTTAATCACAAGGCAAAAATATGAAATCTTGATGTTAGCAAACCAATGCCTGTCTCCAGACTAGATGCAGTTAAGGATGAGCATGAGCAAAAAGAAATAGAGAGCACATAATGAAAATGGTACATAGCATTACTTTTTAAATGCAGTTATCACAGCACAGAGAGGTTTGCCTCTCTCTCCTCTCTACCTGTCCACCTACCCTACTTCTCATGCATTCTCATGCAAGGGTGAAATGTGTTCAAATTCATTTCATCACGCAGCACTTGCAGGGCAAGCAGGCGATCAGGCCCAGTCAGCATGGGTTTATGAAAGGCAGATCCTGCTTGACGAACCTGATCTCCTTCTATGACTAAGTGACGCGCTGGGTGGACGAGGGAAAGGCTGTGGATGTGGTCTACCTTGACTTCAGCAAGGCTTTTGACACCGTCTCCCACAGCATTCTCCTCAAGAAACTGGCTGCTCTTGTCTTGGACTGGCGCACGCTTCGTTGGGTTAGAAACTGGCTGGATAGCCGGGCCCAAAGAGTCGTGGTGAATGGATCCAAGTCCAGTTGGAGGCCAGTCACTAGTGGCGTCCCCCAGGGCTCGGTGCTGGGGCCGGTCCTCTTTAATATCTTCATCGATGATCTGGACGAGGGCATTGAGTGCACCCTCAGTAAGTTCGCAGATGACACCAAGTTAGGTGCGTGTGTCGATCTGCTTGAGGGTAGGAAAGCTCTGCAGGAGGATCTGGATAGGCTGCACTGATGGGCTGAGGTCAACTACATGAAGTTCAACAAGGCCAAGTGCCGGGTCCTGCACCTGGGGCGCAATAACCCCAAGCAGAGCTACAGGCTGGGAGAGGAATGGTTGGAGAGCTGCCAGGCAGAGAAGGACCTGGGAGTGATGGTTGACAGTCAGCTGAATATGAGCCAGCAGTGTGCTCAGGTGGCCAAGAAGGCCAACGGCATCCTGGCTTGTATCAGAAACAGTGTGACCAGCAGGGCTAGGGAAGTGATCGTCCCCCTGTACTCAGCTCTGGTGAGGCCAAAACCTCGAGTACTGTGTTCAGTTTTGGGCCCCTCGCTACAAGAAGGACATCGAGGTGCTTGAGCGGGTGCAGAGAAAGGCGACGAAGCTGGTGAGGGGCCTGGAGAACAAGTCCTACAAGGAGCGGCTGAGGGAGCTGGGCTTGTTCAGCCTGGAGAAAAGGAGGCTCAGGGGCGACCTTATCGCTCTCTATAGGTACCTCAAGGGAGGCTGTAGCGAGGTGGGGGTTGGTCTATTCTCCCACGTGCCTGGTGACAGGACGAGGGGGAATGGGCTTAAGTTGCACCAGGGGAGATTTAGGTTGGATGTTAGGAAGAACTTCTTCACTGAAAGGGTTGTTAGGCATTGAAACAGGCTGCCCAGGGAAGTGGTGGAGTCACCATCCCTGGAAGTCTTCAAAAGACGTTTAGATGTAGAGCTTAGGGATATGGTTTAATGGGGACTGCTAGCGTTAGGTCAGAGGTTGGACTCGATGATCTTGAGGTCTCTTCCAACCTAGAAATTCTGTGATTCTGTGATTTCACCCTTTGTCAGCACTCACCCCACACTTACTTGGTCTAGTGCATGGAAATGGAGTAAAAAATCACTCTCAGTTGTCTACCAGGTCAGTCCATTAATGAGAAAAGGATCTCTTGGAAGAGTTTTCAGTGTCCTGAAATAAAGACCCATTAAATCATAAATATGGGAGCATGGATCAGACAACACCTGCTCTGAGTAAGACTGCTAATATTCCAGTAACAGGGAGAAGATCCCTAACTTTAACCAGAAATGAGAATACTGTCTAAAGAAGGGCTCAGCTGTGTAAGGTATTATTGTACACAACACAACATGAAGCAGAAAGCACAGTCTGGAGAACAAGTCTTACAAGGACTGAGGGAGCTGGGGTTGTTTAGTCTGGAAAAGAGGAGGCTCTGGGGCAACCTTATCACACTCTATAGATACCTTAAAGGATGCTGTAGCGAGGTAGGGGTTGGTCTGTTCTCCCATGTGCCTGGTGACTGGACAAGGGGGAATGGGCTAAAGTTGCGCCAGCAGAGGTTTAGGTTGGATTTTAGGAAGAACTTCTTTACTGAAAGGGTTTTTAGGCATTGGAATGGGCTGCCCAGGGAAGTGGTTGAGTCACCATCCCTGGAAGTTTTCAAAAGACATTTAGATGTAGAGCTTAGGGTTTAGTGGAGGACTGGTTAGTGTTAGGTCAGAGGTTGGACTAGGTGATCTTGGAGGTGTCTTCCAACTTAGGTGATTCTGCTACTCACGGGCAACTCTACCTCCTTTTGGATAGCAAAATATTTATTACTGTGGAACAATGAGATACCAGAAATCACAAACTAGTCACAGGAATTAAGACCTCAGCCAGAACTTAACAAAGAGTAGGTCAAGGTCAATTGCTTTATATTCCTTCCATGAAATATGGATACAAGTTCTATTTTCTCTCTCTCTCCTCCCCCTCCCCCCCCTTTTCTTTTTAAAAGTATAGAATTTACCATTTTAGTGACCTTTCATTCACAGTTTTCTGGCCCATATGTATTCACCCTCATATGGTCTTTCCTCACACTCACTAGTTGTTTGTGTTTTTAATAATTAAAAGATCCTTCACTTACAAAATCATTTTCACAGATGGGGAGGAGAACATGTCTGACCATTACATGTAGGGAGCCATGTACTTTTGTTGGCTGGATGAAATCTGTAAAGATCTATAAAAATATATACTTCTATGTCCATGAAAAAATCCATTAGCATTAGCAGAAAGGACAGCAATGACTGTTGAACAACAAAACAACAGAAAATATCAAAATATTTTTTTTTTTTAATTATAATGGTAGAATAGAGGTGCCTCATAGGAAATCTATATGCGCAATACATTATTATTCACCAATCCATGTGATTCAAATCACATGTAATAATTTGTAAAGCTTAAATGGCTATTCATATATTCACAAAGAGAAACACTTTGAACATGAAATACGCTTGCTCACAGACAATCAGCCACCTGAAACACTTTACTGCAGATACCCCATACTGAATTATATAAGAGCAACACTATAAATCAAAACTGCAAATTATAAAGAACTGCCATAGAAGCATAACGTAAATGTAACATCTTAACTGTCTCCAGTACAGAATCAGTGCAGGAAGCTAACAAAAAAAACATGCCATAATAAACACAGTTTGAAAAAAGGCTCCTTTCATACCATCTCCCTTAAAGTGACAGCTTCTTTACTGAAAATCCAGGAGTACACCTTTAAGAGAATTGTTTCAACAATAACTTTACTGTTTGATTTCTTTGTTGTTTATAATGAGCACAACAGTGCTAGGTGATTTTCAAACAGGTGGAAGAATAACATATTTTTCCACAAAAGCTAGCATTTCTAAATCTTACATAGAGAACACATTTAAGGAACCAAGGGAAACAGGAATAAGATAGAAGAGAAAATACTGAATGTTAGCTATCTGTGTGTATGGGTATTTCCAATCATATGCTTTATCAAGTGAATGAGATAAGATGTGAGGAATCATATATAAATTCTGTTTACAACAGAAAAGCACACCCTGTTACTTGCTTTGTAATACCTGGTTGACGGTGATGAGAGTTCAATGTCAGCAAGTGTAAATTGCATCTCTTTTATAACAAGTTGTAAAAATGCATGTTGCAAACAGCTCCTCCCCTCACAGGCTACATATACTATCATGGTATAATTTGTTTATAGGTGCAATTTTTCTAGTGTTGGCAGTAAACCACAAATGCCTCTTATGAAAATAATAATAATAAGATAAAAATGAAAACCTCACCCTTAGCCAGTGTTTCTCCTTTGAGAATAAAAGCTTCATAATCCTTTGGTGGCCAGGAGTCAGCAGTTCAGGGATGCTAAGCATTAATGCAAACTGTTTACTTGTCAAGTTCTTACTGAGCTTGTGAACCATCATAGACCTGTCTTTTCTTTCACTAGATAGTTCAGAATTCTCCTCACACTTCTGATTCTTTGAAACAGTAAATATGAAGATACCCAGCTGACCCATGGTTTAGAAGTAACACAAAATCAGACATAGAAAGCAGAGATTTAACAAAGGGTATAGACATAAATCCTCCCAGTTACAGGTAACAGTGCTTTCACACTGTTAGTGTGAAGTAACAACTGCAGCTATTTAATGTAATGTAATTTTGTGAACCTCACCGTCACAGCATTCTTGTTAATTTAAGCTCCTTCCTTTTGATATGAGGCATCATTACTTAAACTGTTCCTAGATGCTCTTGGACCTTTGCTATTTAGCATTTCTGTGGTTTCCTTCGAGACATTTTAGAGGGATGAAATTATTCACACATCCTTCTGGTGAGCTAGGAAGGTGAACTGAACCTAGAGCTCCAGCAAAACTGATTTCTACCAACCTCTTGAATTTTCCTGCTTATCAGCAGTGATGTTCTCGAAGTGTATTGAGCTTCATTCCCAAGCTGAAACAGGTGAGCTTTTCTTACACAGCTGATGAATCCAGACAAAGGAAGGCAGTTGTTCTTATGATATATTTGCTCCATGGGGGAGACACGCAGAGAGGGGGAATTCACATTCTGAGTCCCATCTAAATCCTTCTGACCTGCAGTGATGGACCTTTAATCTGCAATTGAAAAATAACTAGCAAGGTGGCAGAGGGAGTCTGGTTCAAAAGTTTTTCTTCCCTTCTGCTCCCCATAAGTCTGACATGTGTAGTTCTGTTTTTTCCTAGTAAAATAGAGGAATTGCTGGATTGCTGTTTTTCAGTTGTAACAGTCTCATGAAATATCAACCATGAGAACATCTAATGTTTACGCCTGCTAATACAACTGCCCCTTCTTTTTTTTGGACAGGGACTGGGTAAATTATATCATGGCCTTTGCAAAGAATTAAGAAGGGGTGCTTTGTAAATCAATGAAATTTAGCCAACATAGAAACTCTAATAAACAGATAGAAATTCAATACAATGATCTTTGTCTGATTATGTATATCTAATGTCTTTTGGAAACTGTAACTTTAGCAGATAAAGATGATCTTGCTTCCCTTTAAGAAATGGATCATATTTAATGTGGGTGTTCAGAGTTAGATTAGCTCAGCACGTGGATAAACAAAGTATTTCCACAAATACTGTTGAAAAATAAAGGCAAAGAAAAGTACAGCTTTCCTGAAGGACGGAACATAAAACTGTGGGATTATGGGTATGAAAGGTAGATAAATGCCTAAACCTTGCCATCACAGGCAGCTCAATATATTCCTACCTTCCTTTTCTCTGCCTTTACCCCTTTGAGCATCTGCTTCTACAGGGTACAAGACCAGAAAAACAGAGCACCCTACATATGAAGATGTAAATCTCACCAGTCCAGGCTAGCAAAGGACCTCCAGCCCATAAGATTTACATGAAATAGGAAGGTAATTAGTAATATCTATTTTAAAAGTATTAATTCCAGAAGACCTGATTGCTCTCTATAAATACATCCAGGAATATATATCATGAAGAGAGAATAGCTATTTAAAATAAAGAACAGGGCACCAGAATAAATGAGTATGAATTAACAGTGTATAATTTTAGGACAGAAATAAGAAAAAAATCAAATAATTTTGGAGGTGGGAGACAGGACAGGGCTCTACTGTACACAGTCAAGTCTAAGTGCAAATAAAATTCAGAGTCCAAAAAGTGAAATTTATGATCAGGATTATAATCTGTATTTACTCACTATAGTGGGGACAGGATTGACAATCTAGAAGGTTTCTCCTGATTGTGTTTTCTACAAACACTCTGACATTAGAGCAATCTCTTCAAGCAGAGCCATATAATGTAACTGTACTGTATTTTTTCATATTCTCTATTTTAATATATGCATAAGCATATATGGTGGTCTTACTCCACTATACACACAACCCTGCTTCCAGATACTTTAAATCAAACTAATTGATCAGAACACTATAGTGATTTTTTATATTTATTTTTTCATTCTCCATTTACATTTTTCTAAATGGAAAATGTTTTTAACAATAACTCTTGAAGAGAATATGGAATTCTGTCATTACTGAAGGTTTTTATTTTTTTCAAGACAGTTTTACTGTAGTTCTAATAATGGCATGAATCTTGCATAGAGACATGAAACATAACCAGAATATACTTCTGGAATAAGAGAAATACCTTTTAAACTAGAACATCACAGAAAGCTGCTAAAATCTCCAAACTTTCTAGTTATGTATCTTGTTTTTCCAAGGCCAAAGAGCTGTGCAATGCTGTAGGAAAACACTGCATGGAACTCAGTTTCTGGACAGGAGATAAATTAAGAAGATTAGGTGTCTTATCTATCATCCACACAAGGCCAATGAAATCTCACTGAATTTAATGACAAGAATTTAAGTCCCCATTTTTTCCACTGAACCATAACAGATGAATTTTCATAAAATTTCTTTACAAATTTAGATTTCCCAGTTTTGCCCTTAGAATAGAGCAAACAATATATTTCTCATTTCAGGAAAGAAAGAAACAAGAGGCTGCTTACGCAGTTCTAAGCCACACATGTAAGAAAGCTTTACCTGAAGACGCACAAAACAATACCTTACAAACCACTTTGTACCAAAGTTCTGCCAATCTATACTTGGGCATCCTCTGTAAACATCTGTTAGGTGTGAACAGTTTTTTAATGAGTAAAAAGTTCCATTAATGGGATAAAATTGCTTCTATAGGACCCCTGAGCTAAGAAGCCATGAGCTATTCAAAAGGCAAGGAACACAAACTGAAACACAGGAGGTTTCACTTGAACATCAGGAAATACTTCTTCACTGTGTGGGTGACCTTGCAGTGGAACAGGTCACACAAAGATGTTGTGGAGCTTCTCTCCTTGGAGATATTCAGAAGCTGCCTGAACGTGGTTCTGAAAAACCTGTCCTAGGTGGTTCTCAAGGTGTTGGACCAAATGGCCTTCAGAGGTTCCTTCCAACCTCAGCTGTTCTATAATTCTGTAATTCTGCTACATAAACTGCTTTACTTTTTGAAATCTTCTGATATTAGTGTTGAGGGAAGTGAGAAGGAAAAACAACAACAAAAAATAATATTTCCCATTGCAAGGACTAATATTCAGGAGATATGACAGTTAAAAATAACTGCACAACCTAACTTTCCAGGACTTTCTATATCCACTTTGTGCTTTTTTTTTTTTTTTTAACAAAGGACTCCTGCCTTAGGTACAGACTGTCATTGATCATCAAATGAATCGTGGTTATACAGGAAATGAAGCAGTTGTTCTAGGCACCCCAACTTCATTAAACGTTGACACTGGAGACAGCCAATATTAAGTATTAGTAAATTAGTTTCCAAGGATCGTCAGATTTGATTTATTAAACAATTATCAGCTACTATTCATCCATTTTTTGTCTCCAATTATTTAATATGAACAGTTGATTTTTTATCAAAACTTCCACTTTCATCAAGGTTCTTCACTGTATCTTTGTGAAATAATTAACGAAACTCATAGACTTGAAGGATAAGTATTGGGCCACACACAGATGCTAAACGGTTTCATCAGCTGATTTATCATTTTGGTTTTACAGATATGAGAAATCCCAAATTAACAGAAAATGTAATGTACAAATTTAAACATTATCAGTTTAGATATGCAAATAATAATTTCAATTACATCTTTCAACTACAACAAAAGTGAGATTAAAATGACAATCTTCATAAAATAACATGAACCAAATTAAATAATTGGTTATAGAAATTATGCAGTAAGGTTTTTAAAATTATTTTTAGTAAGACTTTAACTAGAGCTGTCTAGAGATGTCTTATATTTATTGCAATCAGGCTAACAGGGGTTTATGACATTTGTTTGCAATCCTGTATGTCATTCTATAGGCTATTATCAATGTTCACCAAAACAATTACAATGTACTTCAGTAATCCAATACAATTGCTGTGACCTCAAACTCCTACAACCTGAAAAAAAATGTGAACATATCTCTCTATACCCTCATGAACACAGTAAATAATTTAAGCACCTGTTCCCAGCCCTCCTATTTTTAAAAAATCGTTTTTCCTCTCACAGTACTTTTATTGACTGACTTTTCATTTTAATATTCTGAATTTGCAGAAATGGTTTCTCTACGCTAGTGAGAGCATTTTATCTTGAAAGCCAGTCATACAGCATTAGCAAGGTTTTCTTCAAGGTGATACATATCAAAACACTTTCCTGCACATTTTCAAGAAGTGTTTAAAAACTGATGTTTTCTTTAATTGAAATGATGACTTTATTTTACACCAAGTATGTGTCTCTGGTCATGCAAATACTGGATTAGTTTACTGTTTTATAAATTAATATTGATAGTAAGTAACCAGCTGTCGCACAGCACTTTTAAAATTTAAAATCTTTTCTCTAGTCGGTGCCAAGTATAAAAGAATTTATCACGCTTTGACATATTTACAAGTTCAGTTTTGCCATACATTTTACTTAAATGAAAAATGCAAGACGTTCTGCTTCGGGTACCTTGATAACTTTATTCTGGGGCTGTATTAAGTTAGTTTGTTGTGCAGGTCTGATGGCGTTTAAAAGATGAAGCCAATAAGATAAGCCTGGGAACTTATTTTCTCCACATTTATAACTTTAACTGCCGCTTTACCTGGAAGTATTAGAGCAGACAGTTCATTATGAACTGAAAAGGCGGACTACATTGTATGTGAGGAGGTCATCTGAAACTGATGACTTTTAAAGGTCATATACAAAATGAGTTTTGCTTTGCTGAAAGTGTCTCCTTGGCACAGTAAGTCTTATTTTAACAGTATTGGTAGATGTTATGTAAGTCGAAATGAGAGATTTCAGCTACTTTTACCTACTTTCACTCTGCCATGAATTTATTTTTGATCAAATTGGGAGTGTACTGGCTGGTTATATTGCTGAAAGTTTCTTTTCTCTGTGCCATCATTTGAGTAATGGATTGATAGTTTTTATGCTTTTATTTCAATTTTGCTTTTCATTTTCATGAATCCTCTGCCATACATATTTATTGATAATGGAAAAGAATTTTTTCCTTAGTTCTGTAACACTGAGGGGCTTAAAGCCTGTGGGATTTGTGGATGTTGCAGACTCAAAAATGAACAAATAGATTTCAAAATAACACTATAAGGAATGTTTCCTTAGAATGTAACTTCAGCAACTACCTCCCCCCCCCCCCCCCCCTTTTTTTTTTCTATCTATGGATATAAGAAATTTATGAAATGTCAGAATACAACACCTGACATTCAAGCAAACACATACAGTTTTCTTCTTGTCTTTCATGGCCACATATATCCACACATTTTTGTTACAGTAGATTCCAGAGCTTTAATTGTACCTACCTAATAATGAAGCTTAACTAAAACACTTAAATTACTAACAGTTGGTCCTAAGTTCTCTCTCTAGTCAATGGAGAAAAATTTGTGCTTTCAGAGCATGATTCAGATATAGTCCATTTAGCTTCCTCTCTCTTTGTTCAAGACCAGTTACACAGCATAAATCTGGGCCAACAGATAGATAACACACACACATGTGCTAGATAGATGTGGACCACCAAGTCAGGAGGGACAAAACTTTCTTACATATTCATGTTCTATAATTACAGAACATACAATGTACAAAATCAGATCAACTCTAAACTGTTCCAAGGATGCTAAATAAAGCATCTGCACTTCAGATACTTAACAGTGGTGGGAAAGAACGATACAGAAAAGGCAGAGGACAATTTAATCCAACTGAGAAACATACTTCAGGTCCTACACAATGCCTGTAAAATGTTTGACAAGTAAAAAGCAGTCCTATCTGGTGAAGGAGGAGTGTGATGAACTGTAAACCAGTAGTGGCAGAACCTCAAGAATCATATCAGCATTGCACTCTGTCATTATGTTTAAGGGGCAGTATGCATTCTCTAACATAAACATAGATTCATGGGTGCAGGGTAAATTTCACTTAAATACAGAATGATTGACAATGTCAAAAGCCCAGTGGATGCTGTTTCTCTGTGAACAATATGGTGAAGTTATCAATGTGGTCCCATGTAGGCTCTGACTAGCTGAACATTGTGAAGGTGCTAAACTGGCACTTCCCAAACAACTTTGAAAACAGCAAAAACATTTCTATGCTCAGACTACTCCTGAGCATATTATATACATATATGAGCATATATACATGTATATACATATATATATGTATATATGTAGGATAGCAGATCTCAGGTGTTGCATACAGATGCAGATATCCTCAAAAACATCCAAACAAACTTCTGACTGGTCTGTATATTCAAGTTAAGGATGATTCAAGTCCCATTGTGGAGCATCTAGATGCTCTGCTTGAACACAGCTGCCCAGCCTGCTTTGTAACTTGTCTCAACTCGAGTGTTTCTGTTTTTCCTTTTTGCTGTTTCCCTTGCTCACTCTTCTTGCCTATATTACGTGTACCCAAATACAACTGGGCATCTCTGTGTCTTTCCAAATACTGCAATCAACCTATTTATGTTCTGCCAGCCCGATATACTTAAAGGATAAAACACAGCTTCCCTAGAGACTTGCCTGCTCACCCTATAGAGAATGGATATGTGCATAGCTTAGGGAGGTCTTTTAACACATGAAAAAAAAAAAAAAAAAAGAAAAAAAAAAAGTACTATCTTATAGTGCATTTGACAGGCCGTAGTGGACAGAAGTTGGAAGGTGATGATCATTGCACCATTGTATGACACCTTTTAGTCATGTTAACAGAGGAATATATAACCCCACAGTATCTGGAATAGTTCTGTATGGACAGAAGTGCCTATTCGAAAAATCCGCTCTCACAACAGTGACCATTGAGAGAAATGCATGAAGATACTGTCAAGGCTCTAGAATTCATTACCTACAGTATTGCATGGCTAACTTTTTGCAGAATATGTCATTAATGTGAAAAGAACTTTATCCATATATAACCAGAAAGTGGGTTCTTACTCCACATCTGAAATTAGAAGACCTTGTCTTTTTTTTCTCAAGAAGACCTAGTCTTTTTTTCTCAAACCACTGTTCAATGATCAAAATCAATGCCCAGGGATAGGACTAAATTAGAAACTATCTAGTTCACTACCCTGGGAATCTTTGCCATAGCTGCTAGTCAAAAAACACTTTTTAAAATTTCAGGAATACAATGAAAATACTGTATTTCTACCTAACAGGCATTTCAGTCTCAATCCCTATTTTTGCCTTTCCTCTCGTTTTTGAACAAACAGAAGGCTCTGGGAATTCTGACAGGTTTATGTTGACTTGAGCCACTGAAACCTATTGCTGCTTGAAATAATTTCTGATGATAACACAGTGCAAGAAAACAGAGTAACAGTCTTCAATAGAGAACTCACTGCTTGTTTTTAAATGCAAATTCTACTTTATGAACCAAATGTCTAGTCATATAAAGACAATGTTATGAACGTTAGTTATTCCCACGTGCAATTGCAAAGTCAAACATCAGTTTTCTGTGCATAGGTTACTACAGTAAGAACTGCTTATATCATGTACAATCTTAGTCTCTATTTGCTATTCAACTTCTATTCAATTTCTATTTTCTATTCTAATAAAGTATTTGGCTATATTAATCAAAATTATCTCACCTTTAGCCTAAGTGTGACATAGCACTTTCACTTTCAAGCAATAGATTTTTGAGGAATATGTGATGTGACTTAACGCTTGCTTCTTCAGCTTTCTAAGTAGCACATAGTAACCAAAACCTATGTAGGTAACTTAATTACAAATTCTTGAGGTAAAGAATCAACTGAAATGTCTATTACACACTCAGAATGACTGGTGCTTGCTTTGCTTTGTGTATTGCCTGTGAAATAAGGGAAAAGGCATTTAAAAGAGAGTAAGAATATGACAACAATATACTAATGTGTATTTCCTACAATTAGGAAACCCAGGCTATCACATAAAATACCTAGCAGCTTAAGAGACACAAGGAAGAAAGATGTTGTAAGTGTGTATACTCTTCTACAAGATGCATGCTTTGGATATTTAGATTCACATCACTGGCTGTGCTTAGTTTTGAGGCTATTTCAATAATATTGCGTGGGACTTAACTGCTGGATTTTGGTGTTTAAAGACTAGAAGATCATTACTTGTTTTCTTGGAACTTTGATAGTTTTATTGTTGAAATTTTTATTTTACTGTTTTCTGAACTGCAAGTCATTCAAGTAACATAAAGGTTTTACGTTGACTTTTGTCTCCTAGTCTGAATTTGAGAAGTATACCCGCTCCAGTTTTCAAAATACTTGAATGACACAACAGTGATAAAATAAAAAAGTCACTTGTCTGAAGTTCTTGTTGTTCCCACCTGTGGTTCCCACCTCCCCAAGTTCTCAGCAGCCAGCTCTTCTGAAGCACCCAGACCTCAATACCATCAGGTTCTCCATTCTCTTCTAAATAAAGTATTTATCAATGGCTTCACATTCAATTTCTATATGTTTTATGTGTAAGCAGGGAAAAATCGCTGACAAATGTATCATTTTGGTTAACATGTTTTTGATAAAGACAGCACAGAATTCAAAAATTTCTGAGACTGCAGTAATTTCTGACAAGTCAACCCTTTAATATCAAGATCTCAATGTACTTAACAAGAAGAAAATTGGCTGTTTGGTGGGTGTGGGAGTTCCAGTGATATAAAAGGAACAAAGAAGCTGCTTTGCCAGCTATCTGAACAGGACAGAAAAGTCTCTGGAAAGCTTGGCACACCAACTCTGTCTTCTCAACCAGCTCCTGAGATGATTACAAGTTTTTAAGGAAGAAAGAGAAGAAAATATTGTATTATAAACCTAGATAGACTATATTTAAGGAATGGAAATACTGTGTGGTTTTTCACTTTCTTATAAAAGCTGAAGAATATTCCTATGAGAAAACAAAAAGGAAATAGAAATATAAAGAAACACAAATAGCCTTTTAGATATAAATTGATTGCTGCTATTATGTAGTAGAGAAAACACCCCTGCAAAAAGAACTTTTTGCTACTGTGGGAGAATTTAAACTGATGTTTTGATCTTGCATACATGGCTAGTTTTGAGCCTGAATCAGAACTGAAAGGGGACCTCTTAGTTTGCAAAGTGATGTGGTGAAACTGTCTGAGAGCATCTCAGCTATGGTCATGCCTGAACCTTAATTCACCAACCTCCTACAATGTCGCACTTTCTATCCTTTGAACCTCTGATGCTTGTGAAAATACTTGGAAGCCACCCCAGAGTAAAGAGCCACAGATGAACCAGAGCTCCTAAGCAGTTAAGGACCTTGTGGGAACTTGTCAGCAGATTTCAGGAGTCATTTTCCACAGACATATTTTATGACTTCCAAGAGAAGCTGCCAAACAGCTCCTAGCTTGCTTGCGAAGAAGTAACTCTGGCAAAGGTGTTACCATTGCTAGTAACATGCTGTGAGCTTTGTACTATGTTTCCAAAGCCTTGGGACTGAGGTTTATCCAGCCTGCTCTCCCTGAACTTTTATTGTCCTGCAGCTTTGTTTTGTCTTGGTTTAGCTGTGACAGCAATTTCTTCAGCTGACCAGTTGTTTACATGTAATGTGTTTTGCTTTTGTTAGTCTTTGTACAGTACAACAACACTTATTCTATCTCAAACAAGGTATTTATGACTAACAGTGACATAATACCAGAAATGCAATGCTGGTATGACTGCATAGGCCTTCTGAAGCAGAGACAGGCTGTGGCACAGGGGAGGATTGGCATGGGCTGGTGAGAGATGGGGCACAGGCTCCATAGCTATGAGTAACTCACCCATGGTCAGTTAAAGAAATGCAAACCTGGGCATTGATAAAACTAGTTTTAGGGATTAAAAAAAGTGAACGAAGAGATAGTATCTACCATGCATAAAATGTGCTTATACAGTAGATTCGGCTTAAATGTTCAAAGCTGCAGAGCAATGATGAAAAATCAATAATGTAAAAGCATTCTTGCAAACATAAAAATGACCCCAAAGTTTATTTTGGACATAAAAAACAATTTAGGGTGACACTGGACTCATGAAAATGCTTCAGTGTGTCTTTGGTCCACACATAAAATCTGTAGTGGTTGGATCTGGTTTTTAGTGTGGGCTCTGCAGCAAGGCAGAGATCATGGATTAGAGTGCTCAACCTGTCATGTTGCACAGATTAGGTCTTGATCCAAGCATCCTCTCATGCAGCCTGTAGGAAGGAAACAGGAAAATCCCTACAACTGCTCAGTCTTAGTCATCCTTCCCATTTTCTATCTGTCTGTAATATTTTCTCCAAATTGTTTCTATTTTATGCCATCATCGCCACATAATATTGAGATCAAAGCTTTCATCTCTTTTTACTAGCCAATGTATTACTGTGATTAGTAGGGAAATAAAGACATTTCTACGGGGACAGAGTGCACTTGTCCTTATTTTATTTTATTTTATTTTATTTTGAAAGAGTACAGAGGAGTGGTTTTGGTGGAGCTAAGAGAAGTCAGCAATATTTTGACTCCATTTCAGAATCAAACCATCAGGCATCGGCATAAGCAGGATGGGGGGCCAGGAGAAGGTTTTAACAAGACATTTCAGTAATATCTTTTTATATATCTCTTTATGTCTTATTTAAGAGATTTTCCATGGATTATTTCATACCTTAACATGCTAACCACTGTCTTTATTCTGTTTTTCTCACCTTTGCAATTCCACCATTTGTATTTGTTTATGTTAAAATAAAGATAATACAAATATAGTAGACCGAAGTACAGTACTTTAAATGTCTGAGTAACATATCAACACACAAATGCAGAGACAACTATGTCTATCCAGCACTACCTATTTTGTCTTTTCTCTATATGTGTACTGCTGAAATTATGCCTGGGGGCCTGTGGGGCAGCATTACTAGGATATGAATAGCAATGATAATACATTGCAATCTGTCTCTACACATCTCAATTGCGTGTATTTCTCAAATCACTGCATGTATTTTCCCTCTTTCATTAATTTTTATGGGGGAAAAAATCACTTCACTATTGACCAAATCACTAACTTTTGCACTTCTCAGGAAGGCGTCCTCATCCAATACTCTAAATTAGGGACATCCACGTACAAGGAATCTGAGGACATTTCTTGGCATGCAAGAGGAACTGAACATAAGACAACCCTGCCTTTATGAGCACAGCAGCTTTTCATATTGATGACATCTGCGAACCTGACAGTACTGAAAATAGGAGTGAAGTCAAATCTAGATGCTTTAAATATCATTGCTGTGGTAATGCCCAGCATGGATATAGCAGCGTGCAAGGAAGATCTGCACAAAAAAAAAAAAAAAAAGTAAGAGTCCCCTATAGAGAATAACTTCACTTAAGTTTCTTCTTTAAGCTTGTAGGAAATCATGTATCTGGTGAGAAAACGGGAAAGGAGAGTAGTATTTATTAGATGGTAGGTGCCCAGCAGAAGGCTTGCTAAGACATTTTCTCATTCTGCTCTGTGAGTATAGAACCTCTTTGGGCACTGACAAATATAGAAGATGCAGTCTATCCTCTGCCCAAATGAACGTGGGTTGTAAAGCATTCTCTATCAATCACAAATATCATGAGTACAACAAATGTAATTTTGCATGATCAAGATCATCAACAAAACTAGAGGGGTATCTCTTCTGGATTAGAGTACAGGACATGCTGAATATAAACAAATAGCAGCTAGTCTTGAAAAGCAAACAAGGTCATTCAAACATAACAACATTCTGCAAGATGCATGACATACAATTTCCACTCTTTACAATCTTTGCAGGGCTTCAGTTGAAATATTCTGGTATGGAAAACAGAGTTCAGGGAACTACAAAATATGACCTGTGACAAAATAAGGACTTAGACTGGGTGAATGCACAAAGGAAGAAAAGATGGGAGGAGATAACTGTCAAGTTCATAGATTGCAAACAAAGAGAGACCTTCACAGTCTCTCTTTGGATCTAAAGATACAATATTTGCACCTAGAAATGTAATGTACAGCTTTCACTCTGAAAAGTTCTTCATACTGCATCCATTTTCTGAGAAAATGCTTTCAAAATAAGGTATTGGCCAATACTGTCTGACACTTCTTTCCAGATGGTTTGCCAGCAAGAAAGGGAAATAGCTAAAAAAAAAAAAAAAAAAAAAAAAAAAAAAAAAAAAAAAAGCAGTTGCTGTTTTGTTTAAAAGCGTATTATACAAGGGGACACAACATTGTTCTTATTGAAAATTTGCAGCAAGGAAGGTAGATCAGCCAAGGAGAGGTAAACTAGAATTTTATATGGCTACATTGCTGAAATTCAATGGCAGTTTTGATGAAGCCAAGGATGGCAGTTTTGATGAAGCCAAAGATCGAAATCAAAGCAACATCATGATTCTACTTTCTCATAGAATGTATTCCCTGAAGTTCCTAACTGTTTTTTATTTTATTTTCTGGAAATTTACATCAATTATCTCACATTCTGTTTATAGCATCAAAGTACTTACAAGCTTTGATAAATCACAGCTGAGTTGTCAGTGGTCTTTGCTCCCTAAATCAACCACATAGACATAAAAAAGGTAGTTTTACAGGGGGTTAGAAATCAGGGCAAAACTTACCTCACAGGATCTACTCAAAAAGAAGACAGCATATGCATGAATCATGTTTGCTAAGGATGTAACACATTATTCTGTTCTGTTGTTCGGGGGTTGGACCCAATGATTTTTCGAGGTCCCTTGCAACCCCTACAATTCTGTGATTCTGTGAACAATAGTTCAGGTATATTCTCCACTTCCCCACAGAGCTCACTACAGTTACCAGCTATAAATGGTATTCTGGGGCTGGTTCATTCTGGGGCTTCTCTTTGTTCTCAGATTAAAAACAATCAAAAACTGTTACAAAAGCACAAAACAAAAACAAAATCATGGAAGGATATGTAGGCCTGTTACTACTATATATCAGCAGAACATTTCCACACAATGTGTTTTCTCTGCATAGGAAGGAAAGGGGAGTTTGGCAAGTAGATGGTAATTGCAGATGAAATGGCTAGCTGCCCAGCACTGTTTCTGTGGATGATGGATGCCTGTGTATTCCTTGCCTTTTCAGAGTGTTTTGCAAGCTACAGGCAATGGCTTCTTCCTTCAGTGTTTGTAAATTCTGGATAAAAAGCTTCTAACATTCAGACACTCAACTTCCCAATTTTTCTCTGGGCTCTGCTAGAGCTCATATTAACATTTTAGTTAACCTGCTAATCTCTTAGCACAAACACAACAGGCCACATTAAACAAACAACAGATGGAAATGCGAGAGACATAATAGCTACACGATGTGAAATACCCTGTAATTAGGAATGACTTGCATTGATTTTTTTGGTAACAGTCTTTCTAGAGTCATTCAAGTTTCCTCCCACAGATACATTAAGTTCTCAAGAATGAATTTAAATCCAGCCCAGTGTTTTCCACTGTGAGAAAGTGTTTGTTTCAGATACAGTATAATACACTTTACCTTCAGTTGTTCATGCCCGCTGTAACTTGACTGCTGAAGTCAAGTTTACTGCTGTCTTTGGCTACTGAATAATCTCGAATACATTGTACATATTAGGTTCTTCTCTTTCACAAGAAATCCATCTTTCTTTTCCCCACTCTAAGAAATATCACAGACCACTTTTAGCACTTATTTGAACAGTTGGGTCTACTGAGAGAAAAATCTACACTAGCAAAGGGTGACAGATATCATAGAATCACAGAATTGTAGGGGGTGGAAGGGACCTCAAGAGATTGTCAGGTCCAACTCCTCTGCCAAAACAGGTTCCCTAAAGCAGGCTGCCCAGGTAGGTATCCAGACAGGCCTTGAACATCTCCAGAGACGGAGACTCCACAATCTCCCCGGGTAGCCTGTTCCAGTGCTCTGTCACCCTCACCATGAATTTCTTTCACATGTTGCTGTGGAATTTCCTGTGATCCATATCTTTATCATGAATGGCTTCTTTCTATCTCTGCCTGCCTGAGCATTATGAACGGTTAATATTGCCCAATATGTATGGAGAGAATTTTGATCAGTGTCTTGAACTGTCTGTCACAGCAACCAGGGACAGCATCTGTCACTGTGTGCATGAGGTGGCTTATTGCAACTCAACAAGTGGTGAAATAGTCCCTGAAGATGCTTTGTATTTATATTTATCTGTTTGTTTTTTTTTTTTTTTTCTTTTTTCTTTTTTATTTTTTCAGTTTCTCAGGACCATGGCCAGTTGCTCAGGACATCCAATTAGAATGTTCATGCAAAGGAGTGCAATGAAGAGAACAGCAAAGATTCAGCTTGCAGACAGAAAAACAGCTAGGTGGAGCCCAAAGGAAAATGTCATCCTCTGTTTGCATAATCTTGAAAATTCCTCTGTAGTCAATTACTTGGCAAATAAATGTTACCAACACTCTGGCTCAACTGGATACTGTAATACCTGGAATTCAGCCATCATATAATAGGAACACCCTTTATCCGGACAAGGTGCACCAAATTTTTCACAGCTCTGGAGACTCCTGCAGTAAGCATGCTAGTGTGGCTTTATTAAATTTCAGTTGAGTATGCCACTGTCTAGAAAACTCCAGCTCTTCTCCAGTGAGAAGTAGTAGATCCATGGCTAAAACACATTAGTGCATAAATGACAATATTAGTTCATTGATCTAGATTTTTGCTCCACCAAAAAAACAAACAAACAAACAACAAACTTCTCTTTACAGGCCTTCAGAGGAAAGGGTTGTATAGATGAGTGGCTCATCAGTCAGAATCACTGAATTAGTATTCCGCTAGATTCCAGATGCTGGCCAATTTGCATGGGACACTTTTGGAAGCTGGCCTACGGATAGCAAAACATTGGCCCAGCAAGTTTTCCTCACATTCAGAGACTGTAGACAGGGTTTTTTTGACTCCTGGACATAGATAGGAAAAAAAGGATTTGATCATTAAAAAATCAACATAAAAAAATCAACATAAAATTTATATATACATATATATATATATATAAATACTGAAAAACATTTCAGAAGTGTGAACAGCTTCAACAGACGTGCTTAGGCTTTGTTATAATGACAGTAGAGACTGGCACGCTTTCAAGTCATTTTGGATATGTCAGGAGGTTGAAAATGGGGTCTAAGTACAACCAAAATCACTACCAGGTTCACAGACACGGATCTAGAGTGTTTTCTGGCATATCATTGTGAAACATGAAAATCAAGAACTTAATCATATGTCCACATGGATATGGTCAGTTCAAGGTACAGTGCCAGAAATCTCAGTTTCAATTCCAACTTCCTAAGATCATGCCGCTTGCTATAACAATTCATTACACAGGTTCTAGTGCCATATTTTTATTGATTCAGAGAGAAAGGATTATGGACAGACTGCTACAAATTATTCTGTCTTTGACACATAATTATTCCTGAAACAAACTAATAGTTTTCATTTATCTAGAACAAAACTTTCAAGAAAAAGAACTCAATCACTTCAAATGTGCCAGTTTGTCCACCTTCCTTCTTGTTTTGATATAATTAAGAGATAATGTCAGTGGAAGAGAGGCTCATTGTGGGAAAATATTTCTCTACCACATGATATATGGCATAGTATTGATCACAAACTTTAAAAAAAAGCAGTTATTTTCAACATGAGCAAACAGGTTTTGACAACTGTTTGTTGCTAAATCTTTATCTGTCCTCCTGCCTTCTTTCTTTCTTGTGTAAAGCAGAGTCAAAGCTAAAATAACTTCATAATGTAATACAATTAATTTCCAAATTATATGGTTTTCAGCTAAGGAAATAAATCAAATGCCACTTCTTTTCCCCCTGCAGAAAAAGATGCATTTTCTTTAACAGGTTTGTTTTTTTCACAATGAAAACTTAAACAAAGGGATTACTTATAATGCTGATTTGGTAGTAGAGTTTTACTTGAGTAGTGTACTAATTTGGAATGTTTAATGTCCCTAATTACACAAAAACAGATGCTTAAGTGAACGTTATTTCATAAAAAAACTCATTTTGATTTCATACAGAATGTATGTATTTAATATAGTTTTCAAATAGAAAGGACTAACTTTAACCTAATACACAGAAAAAGAAAAAAGAAAAGAAAAAAAAAAAAGCCAAGTACATAGCAAGAATAGATAGAATATGCTACTCAGTATTTTATTAGAATTTTACACTTGGGGTAGCTTGGCATACAGGATACAAACAGGGCAAAAGTGCTGGTTTTTGTACCTTTATAGATTTTTTGGCCTAACACCTTGCATTTTCAACCTGTTGGGTGTTTGGATACAAACACCCAACTTCTGATAAAATAACATAATAGCTTCTGATAAAATAACATGCAGGGGCTTTCCACATAACAATGTCAGTTTATGCTCTCCACTGAAAAAGCCAGCATGGTACAATAGAGATGCCAAGAAGTACACTACCCATTTGCAGAACACGTTAGTATGGAGTGCTTGCAGCCTCTCCAGATGTAACTAGAGTGTTTGGCGTTCAAACTGATAGTAAAAGACAGAATAGCTTTGCATATATGATACTCATAGGAACTGACCCTTAATACAAGGGCCATAAAAGTGATGGTGATTTGTGCTAAACACATAAACTGAATATAGAAAAGTTTGTGTTGCAACACATTAACACAACCCCAGATGTACAAAAAATATAAAATCGGTCCCAAGGAAATAGAGAACATATTTGCAGCGTGCAATGGTAGAGGCAAGTTTACTTGGCTATAAGTGGCAAAAGAATCAAGAGACTAGGCAAATACAAAGAAACTTAATAACTTACATGCATAATATATACTGAGTTCATTTGCTGTTACTTCCCTCATTAGTATGCACAAATATACATGAAACAGTATGGTAACCAGATAAATAGAGAAAAATCAACATACATCTCCTGTACAACAAAAATGTAAATACAGAATATTTTCTTGAGTGTCATAGTAGTGTCAGATCTTGCTAAAAATCATTCCGGAATAGATTAGATAAAAAAGGAAGAAAAAAATAAAAAAATAAAAAGAATTTAAAGTGTCAATAGATTCCAGCCTGGAAGATGCAAAATCAACAAGAACAAAAAAGAAAGTCTATAGACAACAGAAACCCAAAAATCTACTCACAGATATTTCAAGAAGACTGATGTGGCATAGACCATATCAATAAAAGACAATTAAGTGAAAATGGACAAAATGTAGAAAGAAGAAAGACCAAAAAACAAACAAACAAACAAACAAAAAACACAGAAAAGGGCACCAGAGGAGAGGACAAAATAACAACAATAATAATAAATACTAACTAATAATATATAAATAATGCTAACTAATAATATAAATAATAACTAAAAAAATAAACAAACCACAATTTCATGGAAAATAAGATTTTTCAAATCTGTCTTGTGTGATTACACTTTTGCTAGGAAAACACTTTGAAGAGTATGCATACTTCTTATGAAAGCATTAAAATAATACTTTTTATCAGCATTAAAATAATTTCAAATAGAGGCACATTTTTTATTTTTTTTTTCCCCTGTTTAGGGGTAGTTTAAGTTGTTTGGTCTACATACCAGTACCAAAATAGCAGAAATGAAACTATCAGGAAAAACAAAAACATATTAACAAGTGTCTTTCTATGTCTAATTAGAAAAAGCTTGATTAAACTGATTAGAATTTTAATTTTATTTTAGCTGAATAATAAATATTCTTTTGCTTCTCTAGTTTTGCTTCTCTAGTTGTCACTTTTTACAGTAAAGCTAGTTGCAGATATTAATATATTTGCCTTGCCAAAAGCACAGCAGATTTCAAACAAGAGATAACACATACTTAATGTTAATTCTTTTTGAAGTGTGAGTAAAACTGGAGAGAGAGGATTTTTTTCTCCATTACTAATGTAATGAGAACTTTTTGAAACTAAAGCTAGCTGACAAAAACTTTTTCCAAGACTAGCAGGAACTACTTGTATGGCTTAAATATAAGGCACTTACTTAGACACTTGATTTGTCCAAGAATGTTGAAGGGAAGGATTTTGAGTATTTCTATGCATATTTTAAAGATGTTTATTTTCTTTATTTTCAGAAAGAATCGCAAGTGGCAATGAACACTTACATTCATGCACAGACAATAACTTAATGAGTAATGTTATGAGAAAACTTTTATAGTTATTTGAAATTAATGTTATGTTCAAAACAAAGTGAAGAATAGAGATTGTCATCTAACAGCTGCTAATATAGCATATATGAATATTGGTTTGATCAAATTTCTGCTGCCTCTAGGCTGTTTCTCTCAACTGGAAAGTCAGGTCCTGATAGCAGGGACTACAGCTGCAGTGTTCATTAGGGATGCCACTATGTTTGATGAAGAGAAAAAGGAGAAGGAAAGGCTACCACAGCTACCACAGGGAAGCAAGCTGATGTAGTCTTTTTGGATTTCAACAAAGCTTGCTTTCAAGCTTCTTACAGTATCCTTCTGGTCAAAACATCCAGCATATAGCTAGATAAGTACATAATACTATGTGCAAGCAATTGGCTGACAGGTCAGGCTGAGAAGGTTATAGTGAATAACATCAGGCTGGCAGCCAGTCACCAGTGGGGTTCCGCAGGGCTCCATTTCAGGACCAGTTCTCTTCAATGCTTTTATAAATAATCTGGATGTAGGAGTCAAATGCATACTAAGTTTGCTGACTATACTACATGAGGAGGAGCTGATGACTCCCCTCAATGGTAGAAGGATCTTGCAGAGATATCTTGACAAATTAGAGAGCTGGGCAATCACCAACAATATGAAATTTAAGAACAGCAAGTGCTGGATTCTGGACCTGGAATGGAGCAACCCTGTATGTATGTGCAGACCTGGGGGACAAGAGGCTAGATGTTCATGTTGATAGCATGCTGAATATGAATCACCAATGTGCCCTGGCAGCCAAAAGGGTCAGCCATATCCTGGAGCACATTAGACATAGCATCACTAGCTGGTCAAGGAAAGTGACTCCTGCTCTGCTCTGGTGCAGCCTCACCTCAAGCACTGTGTGCAGCTTTGGGTGTCACAATATAGGGACATAAAACTATTTGAGAGTGTCTAAATGGGGGTGACAAAGGTCTGAAGGACAAGATGCATGAGGATCTGCTGAAGTCACTTGTATTTTTCAGCCTAGATGAGGCTGAGGGGAGGCCTCATGGTGGCCTGCAGTTCCCTCACGAGGGGAGCGGAGGGGCAGGCGCTGAGCTCTCTGGGGACAGCAACAGGACCCAAGGGAACAGCATGGAGCTGGGACAGGGGAGGGTCAGGCTGGGTGTTAGGAAAAGGTTCTTCACCAAGAGGGTGGTCGGGCACTGGGACAGGTTCCCCACAGCAGTGGTCACAGCCCCAAGGAGTTCTGGAAGCATTTGGGCAATGCTCTCAGACATATGGTTTAACTTTTAGGTCATCCTGTGTGGAGCTGGGCTCTGATCCCTGTTGGTTTCTTTCAACTCAAGATATTCTACAATTCTATACAATACCTGCCATGGTGCCTGGTATTTCTCCTGGGCTGCCAGCCACCATCACTGATGTTTGGAAGAGAAGACTGAATAAAGATAAGGGGGGCATCAGCTTTTCTAGACCTTCCCATCCACTCTAAAGGATACTGTAGTGTACAGCCCTTGTTTCTATCCTCCTCCAAATCTGCATTTGGGTTTATGGAACATATGCCTCTTTAGAGGATGGAGGAGATATTCAAGTTCATTTGTGCATAGTCCCAGTGAAATCTGTACTGTTCTACGTAATTCCATTGTGTGTCAGAAGATGAGTCAGGCTATGACACGCAAATGATACTGCCCTGAGGATTTGCCACTAATCTTTGGTCAAGATTAGATTATCTCTTATCTCATTGAGATTGTACTGTTTTCTGTAGGAGATGGTGGCTTCATAAATTGTTAAAAGAATGCATCAAGACCACCTCACCACTCACCCAGCTCAGCATCTGTTCTTGCTGGAAGACTGGTGGTAGATAGGTTCCATTTAATGGGAAATCCAACTGCTGTTTTCAGGAGTCTTCATCTCTACTTGTGATTTTTCTGTGCTATTTCCAAGTACAGGATGAGGTCTCTGAATAGGTACTAAATGTCAAAACCAGTCCCAGTCAATCATCCAAACTTTGTCTCTCCACTGCTCCACCATACTGGACTAAACTTTGCTTATACACAATGAAATCAGTAACTTCCATCCCTAAGCCCTGAAAAACTCCCATGCAGCTTAGCAAACCATATATGCTGTGACTTGTCACCTGTGAAGACCTGGCACCACACACAGTTTTTACATTTACCATTAAATCTTCCCAGTAATGGCATGAGTTGTCCAACGTCCTACAAGACATCCTCAAAAGAGCTTACTGGTTACCAGGTTTTTTAGGATCATTCAGTTGAAGAACCTTCTACTGAAGGTTCTTCTACAAAACACATCCTCCACCCTGTAAAGAACTAGTGACATTTCATTAGCAGCAAGGACTGCAATGCAGATTTGAGAATGCAGAAGAATTAAGATTCATTATTATGACATTTAATCATTCACGCTTGGCATTTGATCAACTTTAATAAAACATTTATTAGGCTTTGAGGCTTTGAAACTAAATATGCATCTCTTACCTTTTGAAAGCTTTAGTGAATTTATCAGATTTTTCTTCATAGACTTTGCAATATAACTCCTGTCTAATATCAAATCTGACTAACTTGAGAGCTATAAAGTATTTAGTTTAGTCTTCGTATCTTGACTTTGGTAACTTTATTATCATCGTGATCAAGTCAGGTACTTACCAAGCAAATGCACAGTTACTTAAACAAGATAAGTTTCTGATACTTGAGATCCTCAGTGGATATGCATATCAGCTAATCGTACCATCCTGGCAGACAACTAAGGGAAAGCGCCCGTGCTGCAGTTTGGTAATTAGAATAGCCTATCAAATCAAAGTAATACAGTAAGCTTGAGCAAGTAGAATCAACAGAAGAAAACAACTTTTTTTTTTTTTTTTTTTTCCTAACTTGGCAACACAGTCTTGAAACCCTTTCCAAGAACATAGTCACTCTTATCTGAAAAAAATAAATAAATTAATAAATACTACTACTAATAAATAGTTCTCTGTAACTTTTGATGAAGGTAAGTTAAAATTAACAGGCTGAGTCTATGTCCCTATTTAGCAAGTGGGACCAGTTTCCTTAACCCTTTGTTGTATTATAAATACCCAGTCCCAAAGCCTGTCTTCCACTGAACAGTATTTATGGTCTAAAACTTATAAAGAAAATACTTTTCTGTAATGTAACTGACCTAGTCCCACACAAATAAATATATAGAGAGAATGTAGCTAAAATATTAAAGATGGTCCAACAGATCTCAAAATACAAATAAATGTCGGTTTCAGTTTCTTCTGTTACTGAAGGGATTCTTGCCTCTTACTGATCATCTTACAGGTCTCTCTTCTTTGATCAATTCTGTTTAATATTTTAACCAAAATATTTTAATATTTTCTGGGTAGAATATAAAATCATTGCTAGAAAAATTGGCAGATGACAGAAAAATTGTTGGAGACATAAATAATTATGTGATCAATTCAGCAAGATACTGCAGTCAAGACTGGTCTTTATACACTCAAATGCAACATCATGCAACTTGAAAGAAAGATTACAACTGATACCTAAATAATGATGATTATACTAGAATACAGTGACCATGAAAATACCATAGGAAATACGTATCTTGAACAATTTCCCTTGTGAGTAAATTTGCACACCACACAACAGCTTCTGGTATAAGATGTAGCTCATGTCATTGCGTGATGACACTGATCTGTTAACTTGATAAGCAGAGAACACAGGAAGTGACACCCATCCCACGGTCAATGTGATCATGAAGGAGACTGCAACTTCCTTTCTAGCACCAAGTTGCTGCCATGCAACAGTCAGTAGATGATAAAAGTAATACTGAAACAGTTGACACTATAACTGGCTACCTGCAATAATGACAACAGAAGACAAAAGCAGCAACAGCAACAAAACAACAGATGCTTTCAATTTATTCAAGGCACTTATTGTGGGTAACAAACATCAACATCTTCCCATCTATATTGGACATCAGTCAGATTGCAATCTCCAGGGAGCCAAGCTGATCACAGCAAGGTGCAAAAATAATAGAAGGACACTCCTGGAACTCCTTGTCAGCTATACCTCAAATCATACTTTGACTGATGCTGAAAAAAAGAACCACTTCCGCTACTGTCTTAGAGGGCACTGTTTATTGTATGTTCAGCCTGGCAGCTAAAGCTGATTATCACAGAATTGGATTTGAGTTTACCAAAAGACACAGTAAATAATGATTCTGATCTTTTCACCCACATACAATAGAAAAGTTTGTCTTCAGCAGATAATGCAGTTGCTAGAAAAGGAATTGACTTAAATATACCATTTTATATCTATCAGCCAATTATGTAGGCTTGGGCCATTATCTAGTTCAGAAATATTAGTTCAGACACATGACTGCATGGTAAGGCTGATTGTCTTCAAAGCACTATTGTGCGCCCCTCACATTCACTCATAAAATTTTGTTCTGCCTGCTAAGTCGTAGGAAGAGGAAAAAAAAAGAAAAAAGAAGAAAAAAAAAATGTAACATTGATGTGGAAGTCAGCATTGACTGTTAACTCTTTATTGAAATTGAAGGTTTGTAGAACAGTAGAGCTAGACAAAAACCCCCAGACCTGAGACTCCTCTGCAGTATGAATCTGAGTAGCTATATAACAATAATACCCCTTTGGGGATATTGAGCAACATAAAATTCTGTGAGGTAAAGCTCTTAATGAAGCCAGCATCAAGAGGTATGTTCATTGTGATTGTTCTTAGAAATAGCCATCAACATGATACATTTCCCCTATGGGGGAATGTGTGGGGCTATACTGTAGCCTCCAAGAACTTCCTAGTGTCAGTAACAGTGTGGACAATTGCAACCCAGTGTCCATGGCTACTACTACCAAGTTTACAACTACAGAATTGTGTCATCTAATGTTGTATATCACTTTCATATCACTTGCTCACCTCCTGGTTGGCTAAGTTTTCTGTCAGAAGGCCCATAGAGCTGCAGGTGCTGTCTGAGTTGCTTGAATTGCGTTACTGATGCATACATTTACTTCAGGAGCACTAAATCAACCTCCTGGGAACAGGCTTGTACTACTTCATTAATTAAGCTTGTGTAAAATTAAATCTTTTACAAAAATAGATTAATACTGTGGTTTCTATCATACCTAAGCTTACTGTTTCAACCTGTTAATATGAAAAAGTCTTGTCTATTTGACACAAGTTGATCAGCAGTAATATCATTATACACTTTAAAATCTTCATCATTTAGGACATCATTTTGCCCTGATCAGTATCAGGGGACAAAAATCTTAGGTCCTTCTGTTCAACTTTTTTTTTTTTTTTAATTATTATTATTATTTTTTAATATTGGCATTCTATTCTTCTAGATCCCTTGAATTTCAGAACTTCCAGATTTATTGGAAGGACCATTCAATCTACTCTTTTAAAGCTCCTGTATGCAAATTACCTTAGCTAGATAATTGTGAAATGTTTAATTTTAGCAGAGGTCCTTTCACATATTTCTGGAGTTATTCTTGGAATAGGATGTCTTTTATCATTATGATCTAAATAAATCAAGTCAGTCTTTTTCCAACTATAGATTAGAAATATCATTGAACATTTCTGTGTTATCATTGATAAAACTGGTCATTTGTCCACCTCTGTCCAGTTAACATAGATAACAATAACTGGAGATGGTTAATAGGCATAGATAATATTATAATAGAATAGATCTTTGAATAGGATAGAATATATAATACTAATTGGAGCTTCATTTTTTTCCTATAATGCCTAACAGAATCATAAACTGTTTAGGTTGAAAGGTATCTGTGGAGGTCATCTGGTCCAACCCAGATAAGGTATTTGAGAATGTATTTTAAAACACTTATTCTTCTTACTCATAACTCCAGTGGCCATGCAAACCCCTGTAACATCTTGCTGTCCCCCTTACCCAGCCTGTTCTTGACACTCCTACTGTCCGAGTCATTCTGCCTCCCCATGTCTGACCTCAGTAATACCAATATCAATTCTGTGCTCAGCTGAACAAACGCTTCTTATTCCTCATGCCACTAACACACCTAACAAATTACAGAATAAATTATTTAATTGTTTATATCTTATTGTATCTTAACCAGAAAGAGGAATGGATATGAAGGACATGAAGGACAGCACACTCAAATGGATGACTGAATAGGAATTTTTAAATTGCTTTTCCTTTCCTTTTATTTATTTAGTTATTTATTGGGGGGGGGGGGGGGGGGGGGGGGGGGGGGAGTACTTCACACAAAAAGGGTATTTTCTTTTAAAAAATACACTTCCATTCTCATTTTCTGTGACTATTCCTCAATTACTGTATTTCACCTATGAGAACTTACTGATATTCTTCCAACATATAACTTCTGTCATTGTGTCCCTTCAAGTCCATTTCCACCGTTTTTATGGACATAGAGGTGAATCTACCCTATCGACATTATACTGCACCACGTGCAACTTATGTGGGTTACAGAAACAAACATGTTATGTGAAATTTATTGTTAGTTTAATTAGAATCATAACATTCTAATCAAATGATTATTATTAGCTGGTATATAACCATTATAGGAAGAGCAAGGAAGAACACAAGAAATTCCACTGAAAAAGCCTCAAAATTGTAGTTAGAATCGCCAACAAGGCGATTGCCAAGGATTGCCAAAGTCACGCACACACTCCTACTACTTTTTATCTTTTCTATGCTGTTATGCTGGTCCTTTTACTGTTGGAGAATCAGCAGAAGAGGAAATGTATATGGATGGAGGGATTTCTTTTCTCCTCACTTCAGAGTCTGCTTGCTGGGAACTTTATGTTAACATGTGTTATCCCTTGTTCTGCCTTTCATGGTCCATAACTCAAAGTTTTTCCAAATGTATTATACATGTTGTGTTTAAAATATGTTGGGTATTTATTTTTTGTTTTGCTATCCTTAAAAAAAATATATATGTTTTCCTGAACTTGTATTACTTTAATGACCAGTAACTGACTACTGGTGATTTGTTTATAGCCCTAGAGCTTCTGGTATCTTCCTGTTCCTGTTCTTTCAAGGCTTCTGCTATCATCCTTAACCTGTATACCAATTCACTACATTATTGTTCCAGGGTCATAAATAGTTCACTGTACACAGAAGAACTGCTTGCTATTGATAACTGTCATTTGCAGAAGGACATCAAAATTATTATACCACTACACAATGGCATAATGTAAGCTAAAGCTGTTTAGCTTTACAAAATAGTCACCTGGTTGTTCAACAGTTGTTGTTTTAGTTAGAAAAAAAAAAAAAAAAAAGCTTCAGTCAAACTCCAGACAGGCCAGAACAAGTCCAGACAAAATAAGCTTGGTGAGTCCTAGTCCAGAAGACTTTCAGAGTCAATTCAAAGTCTGTATTCTGTTACCAGCAATGGCAATACTTTAATGGGCTGCTCAACTTCACAGCTACCCCTCTTTAGCCTCCTATGTCATCCCAAGGTCTCTAGCTCTTCTCCAGTCTTCTCAACACTTAGTTTCTCCTGTCTTCAAGACCTTAAGTAGAAGTATTCCATAGATGACTTCTAGGTGATGCTTATTAAAAATAAATAAATAAATAAATAAAACCTACAAACAACAACAAAATTCATCTTTTAAAGATCATACTCCAGCATGCTGCCAGGCAAGCAGAGACACCTTAACTCCATTGTCAAGATGCCACCAGATCTCTTGACCACTCAGTTGAAACCCTGCTGATGTGCGGCTATGGTGAGGGAGCATGTAATTGTAATGCAGAAATCAGTGATGAAGTAACAGTACTCACTGCAGGTGGTAAGTAGAAGATGACGCATAAGGCAGTTTGGCAAGGCCTGAGTCTGCTGTGTATCTGGCTGACTTAGAGTATACAGCTATTGCCCTGCATTCAAGGTTGTTTGCTCCTTCCCTCTACCCACAAAGGCTAACTCACATTACAGTACAGAGGAAAGAACTTTCCAAATACAAAACTGCACACAGAGAACAACAAGGGGAGGCAGGGAAGGCATTGGTGGCAATCAATGAACACTGCAGGCACTGGGAACTTTGGGAGACCTGTCACAACACACACTGAGCCCCCAAACTCTCTTCACACTGCAGAGACACAGGACAGTTGTTGGGCATAAGGAGAATCACAGAATCGTCTAGGTTGGAAGAGACCTCAAGATCATCGAGGCCAACCTCTGACCTAACACTAACAAGTCCTCTACTAAACCATATCATTAAGTTCAACATCTAACTATCTTTTAAAGACTTCCAGGGATGGTGACTCCACCACTTCCCTGGGCAGCCCATTCCAATGCCTAACAACCCTCTCGGTAAAGAAGTTCTTCCTAACATCCAACCTAAAACAACCCTGGCACAACTTTAGCCCATTCCCCCTCGTCCTGTCACCAGGCACATGGGAGAACAGACCAACCCCCACCTCACTACAGCCTCCTTTAATGTACTTATAGAGAGCAAAAGAAAGGCCACTACCAGAAGATTCCTTATCTACCACTACAAACAGCAAGAACACCTTCAACTATTCAAATGCCTGATTGATTCATCATCTAGATGAAAGAAAGACATTCTGATTTGACAAGTCACTGTTCATGGGCAGCAAACCCTGGTAAGTGCATTTTAAAACAGTTCCAGGTAAATAGGGTAGCAAATGATAGCAGGAGTTCCTGTAGGAAAAGAGGAAAAATTACCGAGAGAGCAGATATAGGTAAAGTGTTGGGTGCCACAAGGCTACCATAATAACCATTTACCAAGTTCTTATCTCAGATGGAATTAAAACACCAACTTTTCCAGCACAGTAGAGGATTGCTCTGGTTAGCAATTCTGTGCCATCTCTGTAGAAGACTGGCTGTATGCTCACATAGCCAACACTAAACATATAATTAGGAGTGATTTAGGATGATTGTGATATTTGCCTCAGAGAGAAGAGGTGGGGCTGAAGTTAAAGCAGCTAGGGCACTTGCCCGAATGGTTTCTTATAGGCAAATGAAACATCACAGCTGAGTAGATTAGGCTGTAAAAACTGCCAGATTAGAAAGCACTGACTGCCTTCTTTTCATTCTGCTTCTCACCACCTGCCTGACAGTCTCTGCAGAAGATATCCGGGCCTCAAAGAGCAGGCTACATGTGTAGCATCCTCCTTATTCCACCAGGAGAGTGTGTCCTTGTCCTGAAGGAATTTTTAAATAAATTCTTTTATTTTTTCCCTAGTGTGTTTTGCTTAAAAATCAAACAACCAATTTGCATGTTCTGCATTTCACCTGAAGTCTTATGGGAAGGAAGAAACGGGTGCTTCAAAGTGATTTTGTCATTTTCTGCAGTGGGTTCACAGACTTTTAAGCAAAAGGGAGACTGAGTATCATGTTCAGTATCTTAGCAATGTTATTTCCTTATTTTGTGCAAATTGCAGCAGAAATTACAAAAAGGCAAGGATGCTTTTATTTGAAGCTACAGTGATTAAAATTGTAAGTATAAGGCATTATTTGTTGCCAAAGGCAAACGTTGCTGTGAGTATGCAGGCTCTGGTTGTGCATGGAGTTCTTAAGGAATACTTTTCAGATATTCTGTCATGTGGCACCACCAGAAATAGCCAAAAGTCATTACAAGTTCCAGTGGCTCTCTCTTTGCTATATACCTGAAAGGTATTCTCTGTCTGATAGGAAAATGACAAGTTTTGTGCTTCCCTGTAACTTTCAAGAGAGAATCTGTTGGGTAAGAGTGGCCACACCATGCAGTGTGCAATGCCAATACTACATACGAGTACAAGAATGGTATCTGTCAGCTGCTGCCTCAGTAGATATCTACAACCAAATTATGTGAATAAGTTCTTTAATGAGGGTACATAAGAACATAATGAGAATGAGGGGCATAAGAATATTTGATCTAATCAACAAGTTAATAATAATAATAATGAAAGTAATAAGAACAATTTTTATGAAGGTAAAATACAGCAAAGATCAGTCAGTGTTTGTAAAAATATATTCATCATACAGAGCTCAATGCCTTTTTCTGCCCATAGTAAGTGTCGTTATGATACTTAGCACTATCTAGTATGTTTGTAATACATCTGTGATGGCACTGAACAGAAAACATATTTCTAGTAAAAAGCACTGGATACCATTGATCTGAGACACTTTCACTTGTACACAGCAGAGCAGCATCCCTGTTAATAGGATTTTATGAGATTTCAGTCTAACAGCAGCTCCTTTCCACTACACAGTAACAACCAGCATCCTGCTGACTTGCAATGCTACTGAGCTGATAATGAAGCATTTGCCAAAGAGAAAATTGCAAAAGTGTCAACAATTAATACCAATAAGGGTTACTTCATTTCAGTAGATTGTCAGAGGGAAAAAAATAAAAATAAAATAAAAATAAAAATAAAAATAAAAATAAAAGAGGTAGTGAAGGCTGCAGGGCAAAGCAGCATAACCTCCTGAATGAGGAAAATCTTATTCCAAACCATGTTGCCTTCCCTCTATACCATCCTGCTCATTAGCATCCTAAACAGCTTCAAAAAAGAAAATGCTTTGCCACAAACTGTGGCTACCTCTCTTTTGCATTTGGTCATTGATACAGACAGATTTAACCTTTCCTAGAACAAACAATTATGGTTCAGCTATCAGAGTGTTCTGCACTCCATAATGGGTTGAAATGTATGGCTTTTTCAGTGTTCTGCATCTGAACTGAAGATACAAAAGTCAGTTTTGTTGCTTTTAAAAAAAAAAAGTGTTCCAACATGCAGCACTGAGCATACAATGCTACTTCAAAACAAATCTTCTTAACTCTAAACTAGATCTGAGGAGTAAGGTAATATCCTCAGGTGTATTTCAAGCCACAAAGTGAAATATGGAAGGTGGGAATGAAGAAATTCCATTTGGCAGACCTACTCCTAGATGTTGTCTCAGATGCATTGGTCAGGGACAATACAGAAACTTGGCTGGGGCTGAAATCTTAAAGCACCACTTTTTCTGTCTATCCTTCATTTATTCTTATCTGTCTAACCCTTTATCTGAGTGCCTGTGTCCTACATTCACATTAACATCCCTCCCCTCCTTGTGTAATACCTCTTTGCCCACAGCAAGGAACTTCCATTTTTAGCTTTTCAGTCTGCTGTTAGAAGGAGAATGTTAAAAGGAGCTTTTCTTTGTGTACTGAGTTTACTCAGAATTTGTTGATACACCTGAAGGTGCCACACATGAGAGAAGGAAACAATACTATTATCAGATTTATTTTTGGCATGGATTTTCTCCTTGCCTTAACAAAGAAAGGGCTAAGGCACAAATCCAGCTCCCAACCTGACAGGCATCGCAGCAGATTGTCATACCAACAGGTGAGTACCAAACACTTAACTCAGGATTAACCTACCTGCCACACTCATATCACCTCTTCCTGTCCCTTTTAAGGGACCTCCTCCCTGCTTCCTTAAGGGAGCTATTCTTAGAAAGAGGTTAACATACCATGTGAGTGTAGCTGCTTGTTTCCTGCCTCAGCAAGTGGGCATTCTAAAAAAGCAATTAAGAAAATCAGGGAAGGAAAAATAAAATAAAATAAAATAAATAAAAAAAAAAGCTTAAAACTCATTTTGAAACTAGACAAATCAAACAACTTCATTCAGAAATTCAGTTCGAGTTCAGGAGCATGGTTTTGCAAGTGGCATTACTGCAGCCCATCAGGAAAAATGTGTCATCTTACACTTTCTGCAATTTATCCTAACTCAGCTTGGAATTCTTCAGGCCAGTCTAAACTCTTCCACATAAACCTACTCAAGTCTTAGTGCAGAAGGAGCTCTTGAGACAACTTAAGACTGGCCCTCACTTGTGCAAAATTATAGCTGACTATTTTCAGGTGCATGGACTCTTTACATAACATGACACAGTTTCCCACACACAGTGCACACAGGCATGGCACTGGACAGGGCTCCCTTCAATATCACCCCCTCATAAAAGTCTGTTTTACAACACAGAATTTTCTTGAGGGTTGCGTTGGAGCAACCCTCAAGATTGTGAGATTAGCCTTGACTGTATTTTCTCATAAACCACACAGTTCAATGACCAAACCATTCAAAGCACTCAGTGAAAAGTTTGTGACACTAACTGGAATGCATACACTGTCTTTAAATACATTCATTCTCATTTTCTACCATTTTCCCTCAGACTAAAAGCATTTTCCAGAGGCTCTGAAACTGGAAGAAACTGAGGAATACAGGTCATCTGCAAACAAAGAATTAGGCACGGTGTATACTTTCACAGGTACCACCAAGCCTGTCTTCTCTGTTACTTTCATATATAAAAGAACAAAAATCCAATAAATTAAATCCAGGATACTGAGTTCCACAATAATATTCCAGTATGTGGTCTTAGGAGGTACACAATAATTCACATTCTGATCCAGACTTCAAAACAGGGATCCCTCTTCTTTACAGAAGACAGCAAGTCCTTATGTAATAAGCCTCAGGAAGCGTCAAGAAAATTCATCCTTCCCAAGTGATAAGAAGTCTCTCAGATACAGCCTGATAAAGAAATTTCTTGTCCCTGCTCTTTTACTTGCACTGTGACAGGTATCTCAATAGGTATTCCAAACCTTCAGGGCAACTTAGGAAATTACAAATGTCTGACTTGTTTTGTACTTATATATGAAACAAGATCTTGCACTCAAAAAACTGTTTTTTGGCAGTTAATGTTTTCAGACTGTTGTCCAAGATTATAAAGTCTATTAGCATTGCTATCCGACATGTGAATTCATCCCTCGTATGATTATCTTCACTCAGCTACACGCCAGGGTCACATTGAACACACATCTGCATTAGAGCAAATGGAGATTTTTGAAAAAAACTTGTTTCCTTGTTAACACAGATCTACTACTTGTCATCAGTTCATTTGACATGTGTCACCAGAAGCAGGGGAAGGAGCAACACTTGGAGGTAGGAGCAGGCACAACTGTCATGCCTGGGAGGCTGATCTCTATTTCTATTGCAGATAAAGCCTCCTCTCTTCTCCTGTCTAAGATAGAAAATTGAACCCTACAGACAAGACAAAAACAGCCCTTTGGATGCAGCTATTATAACTTGATTACACTGGGTCTCTAGGGTTATTAGTACTTGCTGCCTGTGCTTGCCATTAGCTTCCATCAAGTTTTAATAATACTTCTGAAACAGAACTGGAAACATTTCTCACATCCAAATTAACACCTGATTATTTTCAATCTGGTAAGGACAGAATGAATATTAAAAGCTTTTTTTTTTTTTTTTTCCTTGCAATTTTAGAACAAATAAATGTGGCTTTATAAATAATCACCATGAGATCGCCATATTTCAAGTTTTTGGTGCCTCCTAAAATGGTGCATGTTTTTATTTTGCAAGTGTTCTGCAGGGGGTACTAACAAGTTGCTCACATTAAACATCCTTCAACTTATTCCTAAATGTAAATGTAGCTGGAATTTGTCATTGAATTGAAATCTTGCAGTTAGGGCAGCTACTATGCAGTGGACTGAGGGACAGAACATTGAATTACTCCAAACTAGCCATGTACAGGCCTCCTGTAACGAACATTAAAAATGCCTTTGTGCCAAACACCTGCCACAGATCAGTGTTTTCTGTTGTTGTTTTTATTTTTTTCAGGATTCAAACTGCTTTTATAAAAAATCTCTCCACTTCATGTTAAAGTAGGTCTATAAAAATAGGTGATGAAGTAGATGAAGCACTTTATGGAGGTGCCTATTTTTACTCTACATGAAGAGACTAATGTGACTCACTAGGCTCAGACAATAAACTTTTAGACTTCCAGAGTTCAAAGACATGAATGTAGTCCACAATAGTGTAGCTGCTATACTTTACATACTGTCTGGTTTATTAACCTGAAATATTCATGTGAAGACAAATCACCAGTGAGGCTGAAAAAAACATTTGTTTTGTTCCCAATAAGAGCACAATAAATGAGATTAGTCATTCCATTTGCTTAGGCTTTATTAGAGTCTCTAAAATTCTTTCTTAACTAAAAAAAAATATTTTCTAAAAATACTGCATGCCATTTTACTGACTCTCTGAAAACTTATGAATTGAATATAAGAGCACATCTGCACCTCAAAAGCCATCAGAACTGCAATCAAAAGCAAATTGGTAAAAACTTTTTTTAAAACCAATCCAGTTATTTAATAGCTCTTTATGTCATTAGTTTCCAGAAACCTTTTCCAATTATGTACTGCATGACCTTACACTAACACAAAATGGTCTATAATGTTTAATGGGTGTTGGTGGATTGATGAAAGACTAAAAAGGAAGAAGTATTGATTTTTAAAGTGTTTGTTCTACAAAGCATATATTTTTGTAATTATAGTCAGTAAACATGACTACTTATGACATGTATGGTGTAACAAGTTCCTTGGATCACTGAAACCACATTTAATGCTCACATTTCTGTACTGAAGCTGACAGAAGATGGTTTGTTGTTTTTATTTATTATTATTATTATTATTATTATTTCCCCACATCAGCAAGTATGTGAAGAAACATGCATTTCAAAATGTAGCCACACAACTGACTATCAACCAGTGACTGGCATAGAACTAAAACAACTACCAGTTTTTAACTGGAAGATGCAAGAGTTACAGTTAATTTCACAGGGAAAGATTTTTCGGTGTGGTTTTATGATTTGCTGTCTTTTTCTTCTCAATCAAAATCTCCTTTTTTCTATTGCTGTATTTGCGTATTTTCTATACCTCCTTCTCTTCCCTCTAACATTTGAAAAAGACTGGTATTCAATGTACTGCATCCTCAATCTGATTTGGGATCTCTAAAGGCTGTTCTCTAGCTGCTGTCTCTGACACTACCTATCGGATACAATAGAAAACAGATAGTGCAAGGAGGCTGAAGTTAAGAGATTTGGTGAGGAAAGGGTTGAGGAATATTGCTGATCAAAATACTTCTGGGACAGGTAGATTTGCTGAGGTCTAGTGACAGGCTTGCTCCCCTCCAGATGGTGTTGTCTAGGGACAGCCATGACAGGAAAGTGCTGACCCACCAGAAAAGTGTTTCCTCCAACACGTATTTTTAACTGTTGTATACCTTCATCTTCAGCTGCAACAACAGTTCACTACTTAAGGTTGAGGGTCTCCTTATATACCTTCTATTTTCATTCCAAATTCATTCAAAAGTCAGTTTGTTTGTTTAAATCAGGAATCCTTTACTTTGAGCAACCTGGTCTAGTGGTAGGGGTTTGGAATTCTGATCTCTGGGTCCCTTCCAACCCAAACTATTCCATGATTGTATGATTTGCCCATTGCTATGACTGTGACTAAGAAACATTATGCTCTCAGCTGGTCCAAAAAAACTTGCCATTTCTGCTTTCTGTCTGGAAAATTGAAAAGAATGATCTAAGCTGCAATTCCAGTCCCTGGAAGTAAGCCACCCATGCTTGGGATCAGCAAGGAGTGGTCTGGGTATCTGCAGGAATGAAAGTAGTGCTGTACTTGGAAGCTAGAGAGGTAATAAGAAAAAAAAAATTAAAAGTATGAAAAAGCATCCCAAAAAATCTGTTACGAGCCCATGATTTACCTGGCTGTACCTCTGTAACAACTTCTGTTGTAGACTGTTTCTCATGTATTATTAGCTTAAGTATTGTCAAGGGTTCGAGAGTTTGAACTCATTCTCTTTTCATCTCTAGCTCCTGACAAGATTCACAAATTGACACAAATCATTTTATAAGTAAAAGTGATGAAAATACGTATGTCTTCCAGGAAAGAAAATACTCATTTATAGAACATTTCATTTCTTCAGCTATGTTGGCATTACAGCACAGACACTTTAATACTAACATTATCAGTTTGGGTAACTAAATTAGAATGTTTTTATAATCTTTAATTTTTCAATAAAATAGATATATAATGCAATTCTATGAAGAAAATGTTTTGCAAAATCCTGTAGTTGTGGTATTTATAAATATATAATGACAATAAATAACAACAATAATTGTAATAATGCTATATTTATAAAATCTGCCAAACACAGCTGAACACTTGAAAAGAAAAAGAACACTAGCTTTTCCTCATAGCACACTGCATTCAGGGAACACTGAGGACAGCCCACCTCAGCTAACAGTCTCACCAGAAGCAACCAACATCCTGTTCAGTTTCCCAAATTATGCTCAGGAAATGATGCATTGCACAAGGGACTTTGTGAAACAAACTTCTCAGAATGTCTGTACTTTGACATTATCATCCACCTATTCTGCAGTTCAGCAGCTGTACTATGTACTGCTTAGTTGCACGTTCTTGCTCCTGTAAAGGATGGATATAGTATTTCTACATTTCTACTTTGAACTACCACATGGGCCACATGAGCCACATTAACAGAGCAACACAGGAACAGTGCATAGCTAGCTTTTTCTGCTGGGGCAGATTATGCACAAGATGCTCATGAAAGGAGGAGGCAAACATTTATGTATGTTTTTATAAAACTTCAGCAACACAGAAAGGCTTTGTTCTCTTTCTGTAGGGATTAAAAAGTGCTAGAGAAGGCAAAGAAGAACAGTTTGCAATGCTTAGGAAACAACTTGTATTTATCATCTCTTGTCTCTTCATCCATTTAGTCCTGTTGCAATTAGTGTCATTATACAGTATTGCCCCCATGGCCAAATCACGTGGCCAAAGAACATCTCAGCATCCTTCAGAATTATTCACCTTTTAACAGACAATTCTCCATCTTCCAACAGCATACCCAGCCTCCATCACCTTTGGCTCTGTAGCAGGTGGACAGCACAAAAATAGTTGGACATCTTTTTCTAGCTGTAATTTAAGACAAAAACCTCAAGCCTAGATTTTCGAAGATTTTCTCTGCCTAAGGAATCAAGTTTTATGAGCTCTTTTCATAGTCACCAGCAGCAGCTTTGGAAATGCTAGGCATTCTTCTGATTCTTTTTCACCTCATCTTCTTCCTCCACCCTTCCCAGAAACAAGAATGTGTGTTTAGCATTACCAACCAGAGGAACTCTAAGACATCCTTTCTGCCTGCCAAGACAATACGTAAGGATAATAATAATAGTGGGAAGCCTTTAAGAAAAAAAGGATTTGTTTCTTCTCACAAATGTATCTCCAAAAATATTATGGAAATATGACAATGCCTTCCTAAAACTCTAGCCACAAATCTCTCAGGGACTAGAAGAAATTAAATGGTGCATGATAACACTAGCAAGGAATTAAAGCACTCCAGAGGTGCTTACATCTGTAGGTTAGCACACAGCACAGAATTTTTAAGCATGGCTTTTTCACTTGTCCACTGCTGGAGGATGGGCACTACAGTAACAGGCATTGCTGGTACACATAAGAAAAGTTACTCTTACTGGTGGAGCCAAGCAGGAATCTGAATGCTGAGGCCCTTTCTATATTATGGACATGAAACAATTTCAGGGAAAGGCACCAGTCATGCATTGTCCTAGCAATGACCACATAGAAATACCATATTGGAAATAGCTACAAATCATGCTCCTCTGCCTCACATTGAGGCAGCCTTTTAAGAAGGTAAGGAAGATTATTGAAATTCATATGCTGTTTCCTAAGTTTTGCATGGAGACAGCTCAGCAGATTTGCTGTTAGACAGCTGAACGTCCAAGACATTGCCTTACAGGAAGGCTTTTACATCAATTACACTGCTCAATTCTGAATTGTTATTGAACAGGCATTTCCATATGACCACCAGCAATGGTGAATCAGCCACAGGCCAAGCAGACAAGAGGTTCTGGTGCAACTCCCTGGAGACTGTCTAACAATTGATTTCAACCTTTGTCAGATGTCTTACTACTCAGCAGCAACACACAGACATACTTCTGCCATGGACTGCTGCTGATTACCCATAAACTGGCTCAGACTGTTGACTAAAGCACTGGTCAGACAAAGGAGACTTGATTGCAGCTGCCCAGCACCAGGTGATTAGGACCTGGATAACAAATGTACCCATTTTTCTGTAACATACTAGCGTGGAATTTGGAGGTGACAAACTGCAATAGCTGGCAACCGCTAATTGGTCTCTACTAATTGGCCTCAGCAGTGAAGAAAGTTCAAGAGCTGGTCTGGTACTACAAGACTAACAAAGCCATTAGGAAGCAATAATTAAGGCAATAGCACCTTGAAAGGGTGTCACAATACACATGTCTGACATTTACAGGAGCAAAAGCCCAAGGAGGAGATCAGCCACGCCTGTGTTGAGCTGTTTGCTGTGGACACAACACTTGACCAGTCAGAGCAAGTGCCTTCTTTTCCCTATGCCATTGGTACTGATCTAAACTGGACAACTGGGGCTGAAAGTCTGATTTCTGTGTGCGTGTGTGAGTATCTCAGGGGAGTAGGTGTGCTAATTTAGCAAGAATTGCTGCCTACTTGCTATTCCGGTCCTGCCAAATAAATAAATTCAATTCACTGAGTATTACAGTTCTCTTCCAGCAGCCACTCCACCCTACCTACCCATGACATTGGTGGTCAACATCAAATTTAACTGCTCTGCTTAAAAAAAGAATCTCCTATTTAGCCTTACTTAAGTAGACTATAGTTTATCTCAGCCATTTATGTGTTAATGCTAAGAGTTTGTCTTGTTTAGAACAGGAGCCCTGTGCTGGGAGGTTCCTGTTCTCAAGGCAGCAATTGCTCTCCAACACCTTCCTTGCTAGGGAACGAGGTCGCTAACATAGAAGAGATTTTTACATAGTGAATTGCTGTTGCGGGAAGGCACTTCCAGCATTTACATGTTATCTTTGGCAAACAAAAGGACCGGAATATTAAGGTGAGGGGAGCTTTTTTTTGAGTGCTGTCACATATATATACTATTATCTGTCTTTCCTGAAAATAAAGGTTTCGGGAGAATCTCTTTTTGCAGACATTCAGTCATTCAAGCAGCTCTGACTAGTTCCAGTAAGAATCATGTTTCACTCATTTCATTAAAGCATCTTCTCTTTTTCCCCTAGTGCTAAAATCATGTCAGAAGCAGGCATCAACACTTTATCTCAGTAGCTCTTCCTGTGAGCAGCTTCTAACTTCCTAAGTGCAGGCCATAGGTGAGCCTTTGCCTCACACCCGACTATCCAAGCTTGCTGAGCCTCCCAAAAAACAGCCACTCACCGCTCAAAGAGTCACCTCTTCCTCTCTCTTCCCTTACAAATTTTACTGCACTATTCTTCTGTACTGGAAGCAGCTTCCTTCATTCCTTCAGCAGCACACAGCCCTCCTGCACCAAGATTTCTTATGTTTCCAGTCACCTTTGAAGCAATGTTTAGTTATGTGTGATTTTTTTTCCTTTTTCCCCCAAACACAGGTTTTCACAAAAACTCCCCTTAACTGTGTCTCCTTTTCCAATTATGTAGGTTTTTTTAGTGATTTTTTTTTTTTTTTTTTTTTTTTTTTATTGCTGGCAATTGTATAAAGTGCTGCATTGCTCTTTCTCCCTCTCTGGGCTGATGTGTTCCAGCACTGTACTTTGTGTCAACCAGTATGTAATGTTTGCCCAGTTTCTCCACCCTCCACATTTCTTCTGTTGACAGCTGTGTACCAGACTGCTGCCCTCTTGGCCAATCTGTCCCACACTCATTATTCCTCTTCCTTCTCCCCTTTTTTTACCTTTGAAATGTGGACAGACTGTTTAGGGATCACTTTAGGGATCAATGTGACTTCTGCATTTAAAAGGAGACCTCTGCCTCCCACTACCCAATGCATTGTTACACTCAGCAACCTCTGCAGGTGTGTTTTCTTTGTTGTTACCCATTTGCCACTCCTCTGGAGCTCCTGTATAAACATTCATGCAGACACATTCCCTCCTAAACCCACAGCTGCAGTTCTTCATTTAGGAAATGGTAGAGGGTTGCTACTACAGCCTGCAATTTTATGGGTTTTAAAACAGACCAACACAATGCAAACCCTTCCCACTACAGTGATATCTAATTTAATCAGCTGAACACTTGTTGCAGGGAAAATCTGCTTAAGTACGTTAAAACCAATCAGCCTCAAAGCACTTTATTGATTTATAAACAACGTGTAATTAACTGGCAATCAGAGAACTATACATTCAGGATCAATATCAGCAATGCAACAGATAAACCACAATATTGAACATTTAACAAAATGTTAGTAAGCATCTAGAATTTTTTAAGTGCTCCTCTAACTAATTGCTGAAGACTTCTAAGCCACCTTACCTCCCCCATACCCCCCCTCCACACACACACACACACGTGCACATGGGCCCTCTCAGAGGCAAACAACACTCTTTTGGGGCAGTTTCCCTGTATGTACCCAAGGCTTCCATTGGATATAGGGTTTCTTTAGTTTTGTATATGTCTGTACCTCTTCCAAAAATCTGCCAAGCCACATGCTCACACGCTGATAAGAAAGCATCCCATGAGTTCACATATACACGAGGTGCAGGTCTGTATGTGCTGCCCTCTGTGCTGTCACTCCACTAGACAGATGCTCATGGCATCCGACCCATGTGATGGCCTTATGTCACATTCACTCCAGGTCCCTCCCCACTATCACAACTTTTTATGCTTTTACACTTGTCAAGTTGACTTCTTTTCTCAATAGCCTCTTGGCTGTTTCCTGGTTATTATTTAATTGGGATGAAGGTCATCTAAAGGAAACTTGGTCATTGCTGTTTTCTTCCTAGCAATATCAGGCTTTAGGCAAATACCTTTGCAAAATTGTTTGGAGCTCTTGTTAACCCAGGCCACATTATCAAGAAAGATGTGCAAATTTGCCCCCATGCTACTATGTATAAAAGAACAGAGCTAGTTATCTTTTCCTCTCACTGTCCTGCAGAGGCAAATATTCCTGGCAAAGGTTATGTAGTTTCGACTGTCAAAGATGTAGCTTTCTTCTAAGGTTTCATCCATTAGTTATCTTTCAGAACAGACTGCAGCAATTACGAAAGAGGTATCTGTATTTCCCTAAAATAAGGAATATCTTATTTTATACGTGCTCACCATGATACCCATCCTCGTTATAACTGGATTACAACTGTTCAAAGCCCAGAACAGAACACAGAAAGCAAATTGAACTGGTAAATAAAAATCACAGTATTGTCTTTTAAAATCAGCATAGCTTTGCAAGACAAAGTGTTAGGTTTACATAGCAAGGCTCTGGCGGCAGGGGGGCTGCAGGGGTGGCCTCTGTGAGCAGAGCCTAGCAGCTGCCCCATGTCAGATCAGAGCCAGCTCCAGCCAGCTCCAAAAGGGATCCGCTGCTGGCCAGAGTTGAGCCAGTGAGTAACACTGGCTGGGCCTCTGGGAGAATAGATTTAAGAAAGGGAAAAACTGCTGGTAACAGCAGCTGGGTGAGAGGAGTGAGAAAACGTGAGAGAACCAGCCCTGCAGCCCCCAAGGGCAGTGCAGAAGAAGGGCAGGAGGTGCTCCTATCACCTGTGCAGAAGTTTCCCTGCAGCCCATGGAGAAGTCCCCAGTGGAGCAGTCTGTCCCCCTGTAGCCTGTGGTGTCCTATAACAGGGTGAGGGGGCAGAAGAAGGTGGATGGCAGGTAGGAGCTTTTAGTTTGCTTTTAGCTCTCACTGCTCTAGTCTTATCAGTTGGCAAGAAATTATATTAGCCCCCCCTATAGTGAGTTTGATTTGCTCATGACAGTAGTTGTTCAGTGATTTTTACAGAGATTTGCAAAAAATAATCTAGTGGAAGCCAAGTTGAACCTAAGACAGAAATGGACCCTGGCCACTAAGAAAGCTAATGGTATTCTTGGCTACATTAGGCAAAGTATTGCCAGCAGGTCAAGAAAGGTGATGCACTTCAGATTTTGAGATCTTCCCCGTGCACTACATGTGATGCAAGCAGTTTCTGTAGGCTGGGAGTGCAGCTGCTGCAGAAACTGTAGTCCAACCACCATAAATATCATTCTCTCACATCTTCACATAACTAATGAAAGGCACAGAAGCCTCCAATTATTCAAAAGATGTCTGAAACATTGGCACTTGAAATCCCAAAGGCATTTCTGCCATACAGAAAGCCTACCAAAGGAATGCTCCGTTGCATTGTGGCATAAGAAAAGTGCATGGCTGAATTGGCAGTGTGATCCTTTACTGTCTGTGTAAAGTTGTATTAACCAGTTAGAAATGGGATATGCCCCATCAAGCACATGCAGATAGGCAGTATGCTTCCATCAACTATTTTTGTCCCTATTTAGAAAAAAAAAAAAAAAAAAAAAATCTTCAGTATTTTTCAGATCTAAGCCATAGGAAAGTCTCTAACACTAAAGTGTTTCAAACAGGAATGTTTCAACCTGTCATGACAGCATATATATTTGTGTGTATATATATATATATATATATCTCCTCTCTGTCTCCTACAGAGATTGAAGAAGGTGTGTGGAGATGTCCTGGTGGATGTATGGGGTGCAGGTGCCCGGGTGCCTCCTCCCTGTGAGGAGAGGCTGGGGTTGCCCCATGCCAGACATGGCCGGTTCCAGCTGGTTCCAACAGCCCCACCGCAGGGCATGGCTGGGTCCTGCACCCAAAATGGCGGCATCTCAGAGACAAGAAATGGCAAAATGGTGCACAGCAGAGAGAGTGAGGAAAAACTTGTGAACACTGAGAGAAGGAGGGCAGGAGGTGCTCCAGCAGGGACTCCTCTGCAGCCTGTGGAGAGCCCACATTGAGTCCTGTTGATCATGTAGGACTGCAACCCATTGGAGGACACGTGCTATGGAAGGGAAAGAGTGTGAGGGGAAAAGAGAGAGCCACTGAGTGGGTGTCTGGCAGCCAGCAACAGTCAAATCACCATAGTACTTGACCATGGAAAAGCAAGTGTTGAAGTGAACAGAAATCCTGTAAAAGTGCAGAGATTTTTTTTTTTTACACTGACGGAAGAAAAATCTTGTAACAGCACAGTATGTAGGAGATCCTGGCTGAGGCCACAGTTCTGCTTCTTTTTGCTTCCAGCCTCTCTCCTCCTCAGTACTCAGCAGCTCTGGAAGACTGCATGCATATGAAAATCACTCATCCTTGATCACTCATCCATTGATGCTTCAGGCTTATTTTTAACTTGTTTTCCAGCCCTTCATCCTAGTCCTTTAAGGATGTTTTCTCTTAGCTTGCTTCTCTTCACCTGCTTCACCTTTTGCTGCCTCCTCCTTGAACTTGCCCCAAATTTATTAGTGTCTCTTTTCTTCCTGAACTCCTCTACCATGTACATTCCTGTCTACTGCCAGGGTGAGGATACTTTTTTTTTTTTTTTTTTTTTTTTTTTTTTTTTTTTTTTTGACAGCTACCCATATATTCCTGTCCCCTCTGCAAGAAGCAACACTATACTGCATTTCATTTGATAAGCTATTACTTTAAACTGCAACAGCACTCCAGTACATCATTAAAATTCTCAGAGAAAAAAAAAATCCAATTGCCTGGTAATGCTTTGTGACTTCATCTCACCCTCAATGATGCAACCAGTGCAATTGGGTAAAAAATGAATAAAAGAAACAGTAAACAACTGGAAGCTGCATTGTGCTAATCTCGTATTCTGTACTGATTTTTTTTTTTTTTCCTTCTTCCATAGCTTTCTGTTTTTAACTTTATAGCACTAAACTTGCTATATAGGCAAACGAGCAGAAGCAGCTTCAGAAGTGTCTCTTCTTTCCTTTAAAGTACGAGAGAGTATATGTGGGTTTGTTCAAACTGAAATGTTAGTCATTACACTGTCTCACTGCACATTTGGATTGTACTGTCAGCCTCTGTGTAATAGTGGGTACCACAACAAAATATGAAGAAATTTGTAACTTCTCTCAAGCATGACAGATACTGATTCCATCTTGATGGTGTCCCACATAATTTCTTGGTTCCCACCCCTTCTCTCAGACACTGTATCTCCTAAATGGTTTCTCTGGTCACCACCCCATGGTATAAAACTTGTAGATATCCAAATTTTTTGCCACAGAAACATTTAATGACTAGCAAAGGCAGACTCATGCAGATTGATCTTCTTTGTAGAGCCCTATTTCTTTACAAACAATATTATTCATCAAAAATAGCACTACTCATAATCAAGTAGAATGAATAGATAAAAGCACACAGAAAGGAATCTTCTCATTAAAAAGGAGCATCATTTTTAAGGAGCAAAATTATTAACTTTTTTACTTTTTTTTTTTTTTTTTTTTTTTTTTTTTTTTTAAATCAAAAACATGATTATATCTATGCCTTATACTGAAAATTTCATGTCAGGAAAGAACTGACTTACCTTGTCCTATATAAAAGGGGTACTTTAATAGTTGAAACAGAGTCATAACAATCATACGAAAATTTATAATAGAAGGGACCCATGAAGGTCATCCAATCAAACCTCCTGCTCCAGACAGGGCCGCCTTCAAGGTTAGGCAAGGCTGCTCAGAGCTTTTTGCCCCTCAAACTGAAAATATCCAGAGATGGAAATTCCACAGTCCCTCAGCAATAGCATCTGTGTGCAAAATAAGATTTCGCCTTTACTGTGAGGGGACAATGACATTTCTGAACTCCTTAATCATACTCATCATTACTCTAAACTAGAATCTCTCCAATATTTACATATTCACAGCTAAAAATAAGTGACTAAATAAGGTTCTACCAAATTTTTACTTTCAAATACATAGAACACTGTTGAAAACAGAATATGCCCAGGAGCCCTACTAACTAGGAAAGAGGGTTTGGCATGCCACTTACTGATCTTCCTGAAAAAGATGGATTGAGCATTCACTTAGAGAATTACCTTTATTGGACTCTTCCTCCTTAGGTTTTTCACCTAATTTTAACTTTTCAAACAGTGTAATGAAGGTGAAAGTGTAAATTGGGAAGCTCTTGTGCATATTTCCCACAAAGTGGAATTTCCCTCAAGGCTTTCAAGACTCCTGCCCACTTTAGCAGGTATAGTCAACACTCATATTAATAAAGCCTAAATTAAGAATTCTTACTTCCAGAAAAAAACACTGCAAGGAAGTTTACTGTAATTAACACTTCTTTCATTTTTTTTTTTTTTTTGTTAGAAGTTACCAAGTGCACAGATTTTCTTGCACGTATTATACCGATTCTTTTAAAAATGTGTCCTGTTTTCTGACATTGCAATTCAAGTTTCCACATCTAATGTTTTCCTTTGATACTAAGTTTCTTTAATATTGGTTACTTAGTGTTATTGGTTTTTAAGTGTTATTTCATTTTAATGTGTTATACATGCAGGAAGTGATATGATAATTTAACTCCATCCATCTTTAAACATTTAAGTATTACAATTTCAGATAGAGTATAATATATTTAAGAAATACAACAGTTTCAGCTTTGCATCTGCCATTAATCATTATGATATACAAGTTACCACTAAGATTGCTTACAGCTGATGTCAATGTAACGAAACTGAAGTCTATTTTTCCTCAATTTACTATTTTATGTACACATCACTGCGAGATTCTTCATAGTTTCCCAAGAAAATGTGAAGAGCTGAAAAACCCATTGCTCCTTCATTATCTAATTATTCAGTGAATAATATTCAGGTATGTTCCACTGAGTTTCTCTTCTCCCCCTCTACAGAAGTGTTAATTAGAACACCTAAAGATGCCCACTTTGTTATATCTACAACCAGGCACTTTCTTTAAGTCTTCAGTGCTTGTAACTAATGAAGATCTTCACTGCTCATGACAGAGGACTCTTCAAACAGGGAGTTATTAACAGCAGTGTTTTCAGGGAGACTGATCTTGGAAAAAAATCAAGCCCTCTGTTCTGCAGTTTTAAAAAACAATATTTAACTATTAAAAAAAAAAAAAGACTTGGTTTACATTGTATGACTTTCAGATGCTTTTTTTTTTTTTTTTTAATATTTTTTTTCTTCCATGTCTCATATGGATACTCACTGGAATCAAACTTCGCAGACCAGTTTTAGTCCCTCTTTCCCTAATTGCATATTGCTTACATTTTGGCACATACTCAGGCTGAACTTTACTGCATATCGATAAATTTCCCACATACGGAAATGGACACACAGAAAGGTCAGACTGCACTTCAGTACTAATCCTACTGACAGTATATACATGAACGCAACAAGATTGGTTTCATGCTGGATTTCCTATAACCTTCAAAGCTATCTTAATAAGCCAGAGAGGCACATGTCCCTCCACACACTAAACTTTAATTCGTACTTTCCACTGTGTACACTGCTAACCCATTCCCTACCAAAAACTTATTTTTCAGGAAGTTGCAGAGTAACCCTTTCATTTTTATTTTTTATTTTTTTATTTTTTATTTTTTATTTTTAAAGTATCTTTGCCCTACAGGACCATAACGAGCACATACAGACTGCAAGGAACTTGGGTTCTTGTGAATGGAGGTCCAATAGAATCTGCTTACAATAATCTCCATTTACTTGAGAGATAGCCCAGATCTGATTTAGCCAAACACTTAAGTCTACATATTAAAAAAATAAGAAATTGAAAGGAAAATGAACCATTTACATAGACATGCAACCAATCTTCCTGGAAAGAAATTCAGATCTTCCCTTGTTTGAAGAAATTAAATTTTATGTCAGGATACTACTATTCACCATGTCATCACATGGAGGTTCTCTATTTTTGTGCAGCTAGCTAAGGCTCTAGAGCCAGCCTTAACAAAAACTCCAGGAGCCCCTGGGATCCATATTTTAAGTTGCAATAGGTAGAGTCTCCAAACTAACAGTGCTATTAGATAATTTCCTTGTCACCAGGAATCTCAAATTAGCCTCAGATGAGAGTGATAAATGTGATTAGAAGGCAGCAGTGACCAAGTATACCTGGAAAAAAAATCTGCTTAATAAAAACATATCACAGGGCACTACTGGTTAAACAGTGAGTGCTCAAGCACTGTATGTATGGTGCAATTAGGAAAAATGGAATTGCTCTAGTTGCCACCAGCTCTCTTACAACTCCAAAGCACATTTCTCTTTCTTACTGGCAACAGTTCTAGAACACAGCTTAACTGAATTGAGGTACACGAGGATCCTCACCCACAGCATATGAGGAGCTGGCAGTATGTGCATGGGGCAGACACAACTGAAGGGGTATTGGCTTACAGCACTAAGAAAAAAAACAAAACAAAACAAAACAAAAAGAAACAGTAACAGCTTTCAGCATTTCCACAGAGATTCCCAACATAATTCTCTAAGTCCCGGTGGTAAAATTTTCTTCCTTTTTAATATACAAAGAGGGTCCTACAGAAGTCTGTAGGGTCTTTGTATCTGTAGAATATATTTAGCAGTAGGGACTAAAAGGGCAATTATTAACACCCGCAGGAAGCATAGGTAACTGTTCCATAAACTTAAAAGGTATGCTGGGCTCTTCTTATTATGATGAGGATCTATAGCACAAAATTTCCCTCATCTGAGTGTATCTCAAAACCTGTTTTGTGAACACTGCTTGAAACAATACGTTCCTGAAAAACTAATGCACTGAAGAACAAAGTAAGAGTGCCATCTACTGTTGATATTCATCAGTGGATTGTTGAATGCTCATTTATTTTCCTTTCTTTACACTATGAACTTATGCTTAGTCTCGCAATTAGCTAATTGCACCATTTTTACTGTATATGTAATTTGATGACAACACTCTTTAATCCCGGTTTGGGCATTCACCAGGGAACTGGTTAATGTTTTGCACTGAGCCTTTAGCAACTTCAGTTCAAATCTCAGTCACAGCAAATTTCTTCCAGCTTTTAACATGCAAAAGCAAAGAGCTGCAAGATTGCTATGAGATTTTACTCTGCAAGTATCACTATCTGATTGTCCTGTTCATATATTCTTCCCTAAGAATCTGGAACTGGAAACCAATGAGCACATCCCAATGCCCCATCTATTCAGTAAAACTGCATAAAAGGAATGCCTTCCTACAACAACCTTAGCCTGATAACAGCACTGAGACCAAAAACAGAGGTGATCCCTTAAGATATGTCTGATATCTGAGTAACAACGACAAAAACAACCAACCAACCAAACAAAAGCAATAAGTAGTAGTTAAGAGATGGTAGAGTGCTCTATTTTGAATTTTTCCTGCATATGTTAAATAGATCAAATGAAGTAACTTGTCAAATACACATACAAGCATTCAATTACCTCAATTTAAACACCAAACTAAAATAAATATGGCTCTGAATGTTTCCATAGGGAAAAAAAAATATAAAAATCACAGATTTCTTTAAGGGTCAAGTATTCTGCCTGAGGCCTTCTTCCTCAGCTCACCTTTAGGTATCTTTATTTTCTACCCTATGGTTTCCAGTAAGGACCAACTTCTGAGTCCTTACATAACTGCAAGTAACTGTGAACAACATTCTTAACCTGAACAGTCGAGGTGCATCTACATTAGCAGTTTAGAGAGCTGCATAATTGGTATGAATGCACTGGGTATTTGTGGTAAGGGTTATATGGAACATGTTTTGTACACACAGCCAGTGCATGCAGTATGTTTATCTCCTAAACTAACCACAAAGCTTCACACTGAGAAGCAATCCAGAGTGCCCGGTGTTAATAGACACCCAAAGTACAGAATTTAAAGAAAAAAAAATAGGTACCTGTGAAGTACTCCTGCTATATGCAAGCAAAAATTCTGGAAATGTTTGTCTTATCCCTCCTTTACAGATGAGGGAAATCCAAAATAATGAGAAAAGTAATTGGAGATCATTCACAAGTTTCTGTGCTTTCCAGGAAAAAAAAAATAAATAAATAATAAAACAAAAGCAGTGAGAAATCTTGGTAGGCTAACAGATACAAACTTGGACTTGGACTTTCTAATTCCAAAGAGGACAACGTTAACACCAAATTTGCCTCATCAGTATAAGTGGTCTTATACCATCATTATGTCTTCAGTTCAGGAGAACCAAACTAATGGTGGCTACCTAAAAGTTCCTGTCTCAGTCCTGACAAAGAGTATTACTCTGGTGATCTCAGCCAGGCAAAAATTTCACTGGAACCCTGAACTACTTGATGACAGTCTGCCAAGGTCACATGGAAGCTTATCTCTGCAAAGTCCCATCCTACAGGATCAATGCTGCATTAAGTTGGAAGAAAAAGATGAATGCAACATATTTGAAAAACAGGAACAGAAACTAAGTCTGGTAAAGCCAGGCAAATCTATTCTTGCTACAGGGAGCCAAATAATTTTGTCTGGAAAAATGAAAAGACTACTGCAGTACTCAACCTGCATTCTCTGGTGCCTGGAAGGGGACCACAGGACCCTCCTGAGAAATATCCAAAGCCTTTGGAAAAGGGAGATTAACCATCTTCCCCAGTGAGTACTTCTGAATATGCTAGAGTCTCAGCCTGGAAAGTTCTGAAACGGAAGAAATTTGCTAAATTTGCTAATATTGATTTTGACTCACCATAATACTGGTTGGGGGGTGATTAATTTCTGTGGTTCATAACTCATGGAAAATAAGATACCTATTGCTAGTGGTGAAAGTCTAAATCTGTTCTTTAAGGAAAAGATCTCTGTCTGCATCTTTCCCCTAGCAACAGTTAATGACACACTGAAGGCATGTGTCCATATCACTGCAGTAGTCTGCTTACGGGAAAGTGGGAAAGGAAGGCAGATTAGCAATTTTCATATGATCATACTTTTTTTTTTTTTTTTTTTTTTTTTTTTTTCTGTTAGGGCAACCAGTTTATCTCTTTACCCTTGAATGACCCATACTCATGTAAGTGTAGCATCTGGTAATGTGTTAGTAGAGTTTGTTCTGAAATCATACAGACAGTGCTGTTAAGGAGGGTAAAATATAATTCCACTCCAGAGAAAACAGCAGTAACAAGGAAAGGATGATACAAGGAAGGCTGCAAAACAGTGAATATTGAAGGTGTTCTTCCATGTATTGCTGGGGATGGGGGTATAAACCACACAGACAGGTATTATCCTTCAGTTTCTAATACAGGCTCAGAAATTGATCTTTCAGTGGTGCCCCAGTTGTTACCACATTTTGTCGTTGTCTTTCTTTTGCTGCATTTTTTTTCTTTCTCACTTTCTGTTTTCTAGCATGCCATCAAAAGGCACTGCATGGGAGAATTATTATTATTATGTTTTTTACTTAAAAAAAAAAAAAAAAAAGTGGATACTGCCTTACTTTCTGGCAGTATTGCTTATGTACAAACGGAATAAAAGGACTGGACACAAAGTAAAAATGGGAGGAGGGAGCTGGAGGAGTGCATCTCCAGTATGTATTCCAGAAAAATATTTTCTGGAAAATATTTTTCCAGAAAGGGAGAGTTGGAATAGTTGCTGGGCAGATACATATTTCTTGCTGAATTGCATTTCAACAGAACAAAAGCTGATAGTTGGCCATAAAAAGACTCAGTAGTGTATGTGAATGTACATAAACTTTAGCCTCAACAAGTACTCAAGGTAGTCAACTTTTGCTGGCAAAGCCAAAAATTATCTTTGAAAGGCAGTCCGGGAATATTCCTAAGGACTGAAAAGGAAAAAAAAAATGTAACTACCTTCAAGAATGAGGATTTGGGGGATTTGGGGTACCACAGGCCAAACAGCCTTGCTTCAGTCCTTAGGAACATGATAGCGAAAATAACCCTGAAAACTCTTTCCGTCAATGTGAAGGACAAGAAGGTGATTGGGAGTTGTTAGCATAGATTTTCAAAGGAGAACTCACACCTGACAAAACTGGTTGAAGATAACAGTATAATATTCCCTTAGCTTTCCATCTTACCTTTGTACAAAACCAGTTCTCTCAACTTCTTGTATGCCAAGGGCTTCAGACTCCTAATCGTGGTAGTGATACCCCACTGACTTGGTCTGGTAAACCGGTATTTTCTTTGTAAGGGGGGAGCCCAAAATGGAGACAGTACTTGAGCTGTGGTCTGATATAGCCAGACAATTTATTTTCAAAAAGAAACTGTACCATAGCCCCCATTCCTATGATTCTTCTACTAAAAAAAAAAAAAAAAAAAAAAAAAGTTGAAATTGGTTACCTTTTGCAAAGTACAGCACTTCAGTGTGTCCTGTGTACAACCATTTCTGTGACAACGTTTCTCTGCAAATGGCAATTTTAAAAATAGATTCATTCCTGTATGTTTCACTTCCCAAATATCACACCCTGGAACTCTAAAAATTGGATCTGCAAATAAAAATTATGCAATTAGGCCTGCAACTGTTCTGCAGCTCTAAAGTTCAGTCTTTGCCCAAAATGCTCTATACAACCCACTTTGTGTATTCAGCACTGACTTTGAAATGCCTGTGCAACTTGACCTTTCTCAAAGGTTTTCTAGGCATGCTGTGTGTTACCTTCCCAAACTTTTTTGCTGATTTGACTCTCACGTAATTATTCCCTTCAATAATTCTAGCTCTTGGCTGCCTTCTCTGTTGCTGAACTGTGTCGTGGTTTAACCCGGCCGGCAGCTAAACACCACGCAGCCGTTCGCTCACCCTCCCCCCTCCCTCTCTGGGACGGGGGAGAGAAATAGAAAGTGAAGCCCGTGAGTTGAGATAAAGACAGTTTAATAAGACAGGAAAATAATAATAACAAAATAATAATGATACAATGGTGATAATAGGAAAGTAATAATAATATGTACAAACAAGTGATGCACAATGCAATTGCTCACCACCCGCTGACCGATGCCCAGCCTAACCCCGAGCAGTCCGGCCCCCTCCCCCCAGCTAGCCACCCCTATATATTGTTTAGCATGACATCAGATGGTATGGGTCACCTGTCCTGGGTCTGTCCCCTCCCAGCTCTTACTGCACCCCCAGCCTGCCTGTTGGCAGGGCAGAGCGAAAGGCTGAGATGTCCTTGGCTTGGTATAAGCACTGCTCTGCAACAATTAAAACATCGGGGTGTTATCAGCACTCTTCTCATCCTAAGCCAAAACACAGCATTCCACCAGCTACTAGGAAGAAAATTAATTCTGTTCTAACTGAAACCAGGACAAACTGCTACCCTGTTTTTCCACCCTTCACTCCTGATTCATTAAAGGAAGATGATGAACAAGAGGCAGCATCAGCTCCAAAGTACAAGATTTTAGAGAGAGCTTTGAGTCTCATAGATGAAAAGTAAAACATCTCTCAGAACAAGGATATGTTTCAAAAAGTGTCTCTCCCAGTTGATCCTGTTCCTGCTGCTCCCTTCTCCATGCAGCATGTGCTTCCCTGCATGTTAAGAACAGGGGGCAAAAGAGACTAGGTTGTGCCATACAGGCATGCCCTTAAGCAGAAAATACAATGCTAACATCCAGTTCTGGAACCAAGGCAGACAAAATCATGTAGTTGCCCTACACAATCTAAATACCTCTATACCTTATTGCCCTTTTTAGGACAATAGCAGTATTGCAGCTTGAATGCAGTGAATCATGTGCCACACACTACACAGTCACACATCAAAGAAATGTAGAAGTATTTGATTTCCATACCACTCTGTGGAATGACATAACATGGTACTTCTGAGGTGAAAATAAAAAAAATAAATAAAGAAAAAAAAAAAAAGGAAAAAAGAAAAAAAAAAGAGAAAAAAAAAAGCAGTCAATCAATGCAGCAGTTTTGAGAGAAGAAAGCTTCAGAAGGAGTCAAGTGAATGTAAAGTGCATAAATAAGAGCAGGATCTAATACTGTCAGGGCTGCTTTTTGCCTGCAATTATGTTTGGCCTCTTCTACCCTGGACAAAGACCCAACAGAAGTAAAATCTGGTTGTTTTGCCAGAACACAGCAGGGCTTAGAAAGAATCCTGAGGAGATCTTTGGTGGGATTAGTAGCATAATTTAACAGTCAGTCATGTTAGTAGGTAGAGAACAAAAAGACATTTGCATTTCAGACTGTCTGCAAGGTTTGGGAATAGAGGAGGAAGAAAAGTAGAAGCCTGAAGCTATTCTGCACTGAGGAAAACACCCTGGCGGAAATACATGAAAGAGATAAAGTTAAAGGAATAGGATTCTGAAAAAGACACACAAAACAGCCATTTCACTTTCGGGCTAGTGCAATGTTGTTTAGTGTACACAACTAAGCTGTTGATTTTTCTCATTTAAATTGTGGATTCGTGGAACCAGAATAATTCAGGTTGGAAAGGACCTTAGGTCATTACAACCTCTTGCTCCAGGCAAGCTCCACTATGAGGCCATATCATGTTGCTCAGGGATTTATCCAACTGGATCCTGAAAACCTCCAACAGATGCCCTACAACCTTCTGGGCAACCTGTTCCATTGCTTGATTATTCTCATAGGAGAAAAGCTTCTTCTTACATCCTGTCTAAACTTCTAGTTTTATTTTTTACCCATTGCATCTTGTCCTCCTACCACACCACCAGAAAAGCCTGGCTTCATCTTGTTGATAATCTCACAGGCACTGTAAGGCTGCCAGTAGGTATTCCCCAGGTGAGGGGAATAGGTGAAGTGCTGCCTCATTCCCTAGCTTGCTCATTGTCTTCTGACAAACTTTTTTCTTTCCTCGTGGAGACACAACAGAAGATATCCATTAATCCTTTCTTTTGCCCTCTGAGACACCTGACATGCGTCTCTTGGAGAATCTCAGCACTGCTCACCTCTTTGTGGTGGCAGACAGCAGAGTCCAGTGGACTGCAGGCACGTGTCCGTGATTACACCAGGAATCAAAGCAAGAGATGGGAAGTGGGGAAAACGGAATGAGAAGAGAACAGCTTGGGAAAAGCATGGGGAAAATCAAAGAGCCAAAAGTCTAAGGAGCCATGCCATTGCCAAAGGATTGACCTCCCAGGAACATGGAAAGAGGTCACTATTGAACATGTCCTTCTCAGATATATTGATCTTGTCCAGAGGGTTAGTACTTTTTGGCCAGGCCCACGCTGCATGAGGCCACTGCTGATGGTGTGTCAGTGGTGGCAGTCCAAGCCAAGTGCCCAGCCTGGCCATGGTTGACTTGCAAGTGCAGACAAAGCTGCTCTATCTACCAGATGGTGGGTGGCCCTGACCCTGCAGCAGCAAAGCAGCTTGTCCTCTCCTTGATAAGAACATGAATGAAAGTTTTTCTCCACAGGAGAAAAAGGAAGCAGTGAGTCAACTACTCACGAGACATCCACTACCACGTCTCCCATTCCTCACTGCAGTCCAGCTCTGGTACCATCCCTCTGTACCACCTCCCTTGAGTGAGAGAATCCAGATAATCCTCACTGGAGTCTGCACATGTTGTGCTGCTGAAGACCCAGCTAGCTCATGCCCTTAGAACAAACACAGGTGTCCATAGCCAGCAGGAGAAGCAGCAGGAAGCAGCAGTGCAGCCACCCTGCCTGATAAAGGTAGCCAGGTGCAACTCTGAGGTCAGTATGAAAGAGAAGCACCTCAAAATCATTGAAAGGTTCCCAACACTGTCACTGAGTGTAACCTATACTGAGACATCACCCACATAAAGGACTTGACTGCATCTGCCCAGACCCAGGTGATGAAATGAATCCCACATGTAGTATTGAATAAAAGACAATGTAGATAAACGCTGGTACACTACTGTCACTTAACTGTTTAGATCTCTAAAGGGATAGGAATGTCCATGTATTTTGCTTCTTTGTTAAGGCTGAGGTTTGCTGAGATTGATGAACTTCTACACCTGCTGCAATCTGGTCCTAACTCTTTGTAAGCTGTGGCTAAAATCACACATTCTGATTGTAACGATCCATGTGACAAACCAAACAATAACAGGCCAACGTGTCCATATGGCGGTGCCTGTTTAAATTGAGACCATTGTAAACTGTTTTACCACAATGCCTTGAAAAATTTATATAGTTCAAGGCAACCCTATCCCTCCTAAATGAAAACCAGTTTACAATGGAACATACCTTTACCTCTTCCTATGTAAAGCAAATTAACATTTTCATTTGTTGAAAGGGAAAAAAAAAAAATCTTTTTATCAATCTCCTTCTGGGGGGATCTTTTATCCAATCTGCTTGAATAATATGCTAGTGTGGAAAGAAAGCACATACAAATTTGAATCATAAAACAGAAAAATGAAGCTGAGTTTTAGATGCCACTTGATTAGGTTATTTATAGTAAAAAGAGCAGAAATATTTGTCTGACCAGAAATATTATTATACTGAGTATTTTTTTTGCTTCTACAGCATTTTTTAAATTACGATTTAAACCTAGCATACTGGCTTTGCAAAATGCTATAAAAAGACAAATATACAGGCTTTTCCTTATCAAAGAGCAATGTGTGTTTATTAACTTTTAAGTATGTTTCATTTCACATTTCATTCTCCACTAAAAACACATGAAACAACCTACACCACACAAAGGTGCTGGCAGTACTCATGTATCTGCTACCACCTGCTGACAAACAGCATTAATAGCTTTATTCTAGTCAATCTTACAGAAGCAACTCCCACTTTCCTATGAAAAACTTACACTGCTGCCACACTGGCTGACAGTAAAAGCTACACATTTTTTAATACGTTATTTTGTAGCCACAACAAACCACTAACTTCCCATCCACCCAGCTTGTTTGTACTACAGAATCACCACTGATCAGCATGTTTGCTCATAAAGCAGCTATTATATCCTTCATTCACTGAAGCCTTCCAGCTTTTGCAGATTGTTTCTCTAGTCAGTTACTGAGCAATTACAAGAAACTAATTCCTCATTTACAAAAATCCCAAGTGATTTAATTTATTATATTGATAATAGGGCTTTTCAAATGACAATTTCTTCTGTCAAATGTCATTTTTTTTCTGGCCTCATTTCCCAATTTCCCAATCTATAAAGTGGATTTGAAACTTTTTTTTTTTTTTTTTTCTGTTTTAAAATTAAGAGGAAAACAGTAGTAAAAGTGACAACCTTTGCACCACCCTGATTAATTTTACAGTGCTCTTAGTAAATCCCTTGCTTGGCCTTCAGACACTCTTGCTGAGGAATAAAAATACCATAAACCTAAAGTAAAATAGAGAAATAACCTCAGTTTCAGCTATCTCACACTAAATTGCAGGTATGTGTGACTGAAAATTAAAGTAGTTCACAGTGATGGCCTCTATTTGGCTATACAGTAGAAGACTAAAAATAATATTTGTATTTACTTATACATGCACTTCTAAACATTCTGGAAAAAAAAATAAAAATAAAGGTGAAACCTTCAGAGTTGGTAAGCAAATGCCAAAAGGGGGGTGGGGAGCAGAATGTGGAGCTACAGTATGACTGTATGGATTGTGTAACAAATAAAAAATTAATGCCATTAATAAAGTCTCCCGGCCTAGCTGATGAACCTGCATTTGAAATGTCTCTTTCAGAGTAAAAGGTCTTTAGGAGCTACAGGTCCTTAGAGGTCTGCATGCATTTGGCAAAAAGAGTTAATATAAATGAGTCATGACTCCCTTTCCATTACGCAGCAATTCATTTAAATATGTAATTTTTTCTTTTGGTAAAAAAGTAGTATTTTCGAGTTGACAACTTATGTTCCTGCATGGTCAATTGTTTTTTGTCAGAAGTTTTCTACTGAGCACAGTGTGATAAAAACATTCTAGTTTAACTTCATATTCAAACACTAAACGGAATCAGCGCTCCTGGTGCTTTTCTGAAGTGTTATATTAGAGGGTTACCACTTCACACATAGAAGGAGAGGTGCTTTTTGATACAGGAGAGCCGAGTAAGGTCAGGAGTAACAATCCCTTACTCCCTCAGTGACGAGGGCACAGCCGCCATCTCCCCTCCCTCAGACCTCCCCCTAAGCCACCGCCGCGGGGCAGGGACCTGGCCCTCGCCGAAGTCTCGCGAGAAGACGCCCAACGGCCACAACCGCGGCAGTTGGGCGTCTTCTCGCGAGACTTCGGCGGCCGTTACCTGTGGTGAGGCGGAGCACCGCCGCGATGGAGGCGCCGCTGAGCGGCCCGCCGGGGCTGTCCACGGTCGTGGCGGTGAGGCGCCGTCCTCTGGGGGTGAACGGGCTGGGGAGAATGCGCTGCCTGCAGTGTGTAACGGGGACCTGCTCCTTTTTGCGTGGGGCAGCCCGCGCTGAGGTGCTTGGTGAGCGCGGTCCGTGACTGAAAGCGGTCTTCGGTGCGGTGTGGGAGGAGGGAGGCTCCAGCGGTGCCCTAATCTCCTTCCGTGTTGTTGTTTTTTTTTTTTTTTTTTTTTTTTTTTTCCTTAGAGAACGGACTGGTCCGAGCCCTGGCTGGTGGGGCTGGCGGTTTTCCACGTCCTCTGCTTCCTCATAACTTGTTTCTCCTTCCAGCACTACCGGGTGCAAATTGGGCACTTTCTGTGCATGGGTGAGTAGTGCATTCGTGGTTCCCTGAGCTCCTCGTCGGGGGATACAGGGCAGGTGTTTTGCTCGCACTTCCTGTATTTTAGTGACAGTTTCTTGTGCAGCCCAGGGCTTTGTGATACGTTTTGCAACAGATAAAGTGTGTACAAAGTAGTATTCTTCTTGTAGTAGTAGTAGTATATATATCTATACGTAGTTGATTTGCCTGATATAGAAGCTGCCATGATCTATAAATATTTATGTATTTATTTAGTTTCTAAGACTGTACAAAGCAGAGACTTGAAACTTTTTGACCGTAGTGAGAATCTGGGATAAATGATTTTTTTGCATGGTTGCACGACATGTGTTACACCACTTCTCAGGAAGAAATTCAGAGCAGCTTCCTTCTGCTCTGCATTACTTATGCTGCAGTTCAGTAAATACAGTCAGCTTACAGCTGGATTCATTTTTGGAGCAGGTTTATCATATGCCTCACTGACACCTGTGATAGTGGCACGAGGATGAGCAAGACTGATTCTAAAAAAATATTATTTAATCAACTGGGAAAACTATGACTAGGAGGAAATTACTATCTTTTTTTTTTTTTTTTTTTGATTCAAACACTGTGCAATACGTGAGTGGTTTCTATAAATGCTTAAGTGTGAATTCATAGATGTACTGCAAATGTTTAGTTCCTTAACTTCAAATAGTAGTCCTAAATACAGAAATGTGAGACCAGAGCATCTAAAATGATACCTAAATTACGTTCTGGTTACTGGGAAGTTCTGTTTTTCTTTTTTTACAGATGTAACTTAGAGGGAGTCACCAAGAAGATTGTTAGAAATAGTGCTGTCTTCTTTCTAGATCGTTTGTTTTCTGAGCTGTTCCTGTAAACTCAGTTAAGCAGGATTTCATGGTTGTTTGTCTGTAATATAGCAAGTGATCACTGTGTACTTGTTAGTAACTATGTGGGATTTTACTTTAGAGCTGGGATGATCAGGGGGCTGAAGAACAGCCTACAAAGAAAGGTTGAGAGAGCTGGGGTTATTTCTTGTAGAGAAGAGAAGGATCCAGGGAGACCTTATAGCAGCCTTCACGTACCTAAAGGAGGCCTACAGGAAAGCTGGAAGGAGACTCTTTGTCAGGAAGTACAGTGACAAGACAAGGGGGAATGGCTTTAAACTAAAAGAGGGGAGGTTTAGATTACAGGTGAGGAAGAAATTCTTCACTGAGAGGGTGTTGAGGCACTGGAACAGGTTGCCCAGAGAAGCTGTGTATTCCCTGTCCCTGGGACTGTTTAAGGCCAGGCCGACTGGGGCTTTGGGCAACCTGGTCTGGTAGCAGGGGTTTGGAAGTACTTTTAAGTTTGGAAGTATCTTTAAAGTCCAATTCAAGCCATATTGTGAAATACTAAATGTGCAGTTTGATATTCTGATGGTCAAGGAGTTGTATACACATCATACACTACATCTCTTGTATATATGGCAGAACGGATGGCAGTTGTATTTAAATAATTATTGAATCTAATATTTTTTTCTTGTACAGTGGGTTTAGTGTACTCTGCCGAATATATAAATGAATTAGCAGCCATGAACTGGAGGTAAATATTTACATTTTCATATTTAAATGGATGTCCTACAAATATTCTCTTTTCATATATATCAATCCCCCAAAAAAACTTAACCTAGAGTCACCCATCACTAGAATAGGATGGCAGAGAATTTGTTGCATTGTTAAAATACGTCTGAACAAAACCGTAGAGTGTGACATGGTTACCACTTTTAAAAATATTCTTTTTATTTTTTTATAGCTAGTGTGTATTTATTGCTTAAAATCACAGTCTTTTTTATTAAACCTGCATACCAGAGTTAAACTAATAGTTTATTGTCATAAGAACTGAACTAATCATTTTCTGATATAACTGAAAATTGTATGTTTAACAACACTTTCTGCAGACATCTAATTTTAAGTCTTTATGTTCCACTTACTGCCTGCATGGCCTAAGTAGCAGCTTCTCTACATGTTACTTCTGTTACGTCTTCTAATATGAGGACACAAAATGAATATTTAAAAGTCATCTCAAACACTTCAGGATAAGCTTGACTTCTAAGGCACAAATATATCTCTGGTTGTTTTATTTGAGTCTTGAGCAATAAAACCATAAGAAAGGCTGGTACTGTAGTGAACATTCATAACTGATAACTTACTGACACTTCCAGCTTCATGCAACTGGCCTGTATTTGGGGATCCCAAGAATCTGTAACGTACAATCTGTGCAATGTCGATGTTGAATGATGTGAAGACGTAACATTATGTGAACTATGTTGAATAAAGCTTCCTTCTTAAATTTCTTCTTTATTTTTTCTTCTTTCAGGCTGTTTTCTAAATACCAGTACTTTGATTCAAGAGGAATGTTTATTTCACTGGTATTCTCAGCACCACTACTGGTGAATACTATCATAATTGTGGTAGGTTTTCATTTTTACAGGTGGTGCTTTTTTTTTTTAAACTCACCTGTATACATGCAATTAACAATTTAATTTACCTACTTTTCAGGTCAACTGGGTTTACAGAACTTTAAATGTTATGACTGAACTGAAGACTCTACAGCAGAAAATTAAAGCAGAAAAACAGAAGAAGAAGTGAAAGGGTCTAACACAAATTTTTTGATAATTTAATAATACTTGTCCATGCAATCAGTCCTACTGCTTGTTCATGCAGAAGCAGCAATTTTCTTTGTCTGATGTCAATAGGGACTTTGCAGCCTGTGGCTGTGGACAATGACAAAAGCAGGTATCTACAATACATCTGGATTTCACAGTGAAATTGAGAAATCTGGTCTTACCAGGTCTTTGTGTCATTTGACGTCAGCTAGTTTTCATCATGACCAAGTCTGTTAACATCGGTGAGACACAACCTTCCAGTTTCTGTTTGCCTATGTAACTTTGTAACTGTCTTAACCATGTATTTATCCAGTCTCTTGCTACTTGTGCCAATGGAACTGCGTTGTGAATTCCAGTAAATGAGGAATTATGCTCAGAATGCCTCAGGAATCCATGCTTCTGTGAAGCATTTCATTTGTCTATAAATCAAGTTTCATACTTCCTGTGTGTATTGTATGTCAGTGAGTAGTTCTGACGAGTAGCATTTTATAAATAAAACTATCTGCAGCATTTTACATTGAGTTAACTTGATTTTTGTAAGTCATTTTTGTTCTTTGTTTCCTAGAAATTGCTGGTTTGCTGATATCTTGTACCTAATTTACATACATCATTCAAATCATGATTTTAATGCAATTACATAAATATATTTTTCTTAAAACTTGATGAAATTTCAGTAATCTCTTTTCCTTTTTAAAACAGAAGGGAAGAGGAAAAACTTCAGGATGTTCAGTATTATTTTATTAATCTTGTTTAGGTTTTTATGCTTAATTTTTTAATCTACTAGAAATTAAAAAATGGTAAATACAAAGAAGACTTCAGTTTTGCTTAGAGTTACCTGTTTTTATTTGAATAAGGAAAATTGGGGGCTGGAGGGAGTATAATAAGAGTCCATACATTTTTAGTGAAAGCTGCATCTGGAAGTGGTTAGTCATCTATGTGGAGACCTCTGTATAAAATCAGTTTAGTGATGATCTAACTGAGCTAAGAGTATTGTAATGTGAAGAACAGTTGAGTATGTAAGGCTAGATTGCAAAAGCAGAACACTCGTAAGGTTTTAATTTTGCCTGTGATTTTAAAAAATCATATAGTTTTGACCAAAGTGGAATTACTGTTAATAAGCAGGAAGATAAGCAGATGCATATATATTCATGGTATGTGAGCTTCCCAGTTTAGGGGAGAGTGAAATGTTCTGGAGGGTTTCACAGCATTGTGGAAAGGCAGTGCACTGTTGGCCTGGGGTCTGTTTCTTTAATTCTTCCATGGATTAATTTAGCATGGCTCTCCTTAAACCTCTGCCAAGAAATGCTGACTGCTGAGGTATTTATATACTAGCAAACTAAATAGATGCAGGTTTGGTTGTTGTCCCATAATCATCCATTCTTTTGTGACTATTGATGCAATTTTGGGCAGTGTCAACTCACACTCCTCCGTGGAAATAACTATAGTGGTCTTGTGGAGATCATGTGCCTTTGGGTTATGGAAGGAGAAAAAAAACACAACACTTATGAAGGAGTGAAGAGAATCTATCCAGATGAATGCAAGGTAGTATATAGTACCTGTTTTCAAGACCAGAGAACAGACCTGTTTGATTTTATATGGATAGATGTAGTCCTCCTGGTCTGGCTTGGAGAAGTTAATTTTGCTCTTACAGTTTGATGGGGGAGAATTATGGAATGTTATGCACGAACCTAAGCCTAAATGTACAGATGTGCTCCTGACCTTCCTTATGAACTGTTCTGCAGCAGTACAAATGCACAGTTGTTCTAGTGTCACATCTGTAAGTGTCACTACTGTCACAAGTGACACTAGTCACTAGGGTACTTGTGTACCCTGCCGTACATGAGATATGACCAGTTGCTAACAGGTTTGGGCTTCATGCAATTTATGAGTTCGATTCACAGTAGATGACACGGTTCAGAGCAGCATATTCTCTAAGGAAGTTTCTTGCAATGAAAAACTGCTTGCTTTAGTTCATCCAAAGCAAATCTTCCCCAAACACTTCAGTGTTTTGTCCTCTTACTTGTGTGAGGTTGGAAAGTGAAATTCCCTCTTCTGCAGCTGTGAAACTGGTGAGCAATCAGAACTGTCTTTCCTGGTGTAAGAGACATAACAAATTTTCTGTATTGCTGAGTTTTGTATTAATCTAGCTTGGCACAGGATTTATGGATAGAAGAAATTCTCTGAACCTTTGGGGATTCCAAGCGAAATAAAAAATTTCGTACATATTTAAGTTCTTTCATCTTACCTCAGTGTAGTTGACCTTTCAGGCAGTATTTAATTACATGTAGCATTAATGTAGTAATATTGCCATTTAATATAAGATCTCAAGGCACCACTCTAACAGTTAAAGTGAGCCCTAGAGTTGGAGCATCAGGGACTTTGTTTGTAATTAGCAAGTAAAAATCCATTTTGACTGTATATTATCTGTTAATTTCTGATACCACTAACATAATGTGGTAGGTCGTAGGCAGATGATGCTTAGTATAGAAAGTATCAGTGTTGCATATTATTTTTAGTCCCCTAGAAGTAATGTTCAGTGAGAATATAAACAGCTCCTAATTCCAAAATCTTACCACTTAAAGGACAAACATTTCAAAGTGTACACTTAATTGTAAGCACGATGATTTTACAACTTCCCTGATTTCTGAAACTCTAAGTAAATGTGACAGTAGAATACACTGTTACCATATATGTGATTGTCTGAAAAGCATTCCCATTTTCCTACATTGCAGGAGGACTGAAACTTGTATCTCAATTGACCTGCAACTAAGCTTGCCTGGAAAACTCTGTTTAAAGAGTTATGTTTAGAAAAAATATTTGAAGTAAGCATCTAGCTGTATGAGAAATGACCAGAATTAAGCAAAGCAGGCTTTTGTTCATTGTATGACTGTTTTTATGAAGTGGCAGCATAATAACATAACAGCCTAGTTGCTGACAAATGAAAATAATTAGACAAATGAAAATAATTACATTGTGTTTTCAGAGATCTTTGTCTACTTAGGATTTTGTATATATAAGTGAATGAGATCCAAATATTTATGACTGGTGGAATAACCTTAATTGGGAGATCTGATTTTAGGTTGTTTATGGAAGAGCCTGTTTGCTTATTCCAAAATGGAGAAGAAAAAAAAAAAATACAGAAAAGCTGGTAGCTGCTCAGTTGGATCCTTTGGACAGCGAGACTAGACACAGGTGATTTGTTTCTGGCTCTGTATATCTTACAGGCAATGACTCAAATCTTTATCTTTCCACAACAACGCACAAGTGTCAGCCAGTGTGGAAAAACATTAACGGGGGAAGGAATATTAGCCTGGCAACTTTTTCCTAGTAGAAAGCAGTTTTGTTGCATGGAAGTCTGCAGGGACCGAGATTAACAGAGTTTAGTTGACAGACTTCCTGGAGTTTAAAGTTTGCTGTATTCCCTATGGAAAAGTAATAAGTAAAATGAAGTGAGTTTCCAAGAACTGGAACCTAGAGTTTTCTCTTCTTCCATGTTCGCTGAAATGCTGTATCTTCAGGTGAATTTTCCCCTCCTTCAGTCCAATGAATTTCATTATTCTCAACAGAATGAGTGAATTTCAATAAGGGACCTTGAATGTATAGGAATATTTGCTAGCTCAGTAGTTTTTTGTTTTATTATGAAAACACAGGGGTATATCCCATACACATCATCATCAAAGGCATGGAAAGACAAATTGAGGTCTCTTGCGTTGTGTGTATTCTGAAAACTGAACTTTGAAGGACAGTCTTGTTACTTCTAATTAGCTTAATCAAAAAGAAAGGGATCTGTTTCAAGGAAATCTTTGTTAGATGCTCATATGCTGTTGCTATGAATCCTAAATGGGGGAGTAGTCCCAAGAATCACTCTGTGGGTTTTTGAGAATCAAACTCAAATTCTCCTTTTTTTTTATAGGAAGCAGGAATCTCAGGAAAAAGAAGATTCTTTATGTGGCCAAGATAGAAAGGAATACAGCTGTAATGTAGGGAATGTTGTGTTTCTTCAAGCATGAACGTTTTTTGCATGCTTTTATAATAAAGCTTATTAAAAAAAGGCAAATTGAATTTTTCACTGCAGATTGTTATACCACTTTTATATGTAATGTGAGTTTTCTGAAGCATAGTTTGATATATTGTGTATTTAAATGTTTTTGAAATCTTTAAAGTATTTTTAACATCTTTTAATGCATTTCAATGAAATAGAAATATTGGTGGTTTTCTGTGCGTCTGGGGTAGAGATCAATACAGTTAACCAAGCTTGCCACTGGATGTCACTGTTTCACATGCAGAAATTCAAAGATTTCCATGAGAGCCAGTTCTGTAGTTTTTCACCGTAGCTTCATAAATACTTTGTGCAGCATTTTGTAATGACCAGGAAAGCTTGTACTGGTCCAAAAACTTGCAGTGGTGATGAGCATATATGCTTCCGGAGTCAGGACTGCATTTTGGTTGGTGTTTTAAAGCTTTGTGATTAGGCAAGGAAGTTAAGTATGAGTAAGAAAGGATACTTACATTTACTTATGAAGGTCTTTTAATTAAAAAAAAAAGTATATAAACTAAAACAATTACATTATTGTGTGAGCTGAAGTAGTCTGGTTGGTGAACTGACAGCTTATTTGAGTCTTCTAGCTCTTTCTGATTTCCCTTGCGTAGCTCATCACTACCCTTTAGTTTTACACATGCACTTAAATTCACATGTAGTTATAAATGAGGTTCTCAGATATCAGCAGTCACTTCAGTCTTTCTTTACAATCTGTCAAACAGTCCTCAGCAGTGTTCAAATGCTTGATAACTTTTTTTTTGAGAAACTCTACATTTCCTACTTTTGTGTTTACTGCTTCATTTAAATATGAACAATAGGAACCTTTCTTACATTATTTCACAGGTGTAATGAAGCCAGGAAAAGAGCTGTAACTAGTAATGCTTTACAGAGCTCCAAGCATTGACTTTAAGTGGTCCCACTGAAATAGTGATCCTGTTTTCTTTGGCACTGTCTAGGGTTATAACCACTTGAAAACAAAGTCAGGATCAAATGTGTTGCCTCATTCATCTGAAAGCATTACAGTAATTAGCAAGGCATTTAGCAGAACTGATTGAAACAAGGCACATTTCTTAAAATGGATGAGTTCCAAGTGTCATTTATAACACATGTTAATCAAGCCCTGAATCAAAGTAATACAATCCTATAAGCCTTTCTTCCCTTCTCGTCCAGCAAGGGCTTGAGAAAATGGGTTTGCACAGTGATGTTAGTAATGTTTTCATGTCCAAAGAAGGGCAGTGAAGCTGGTGTGGAGTCTAAAGAATGACTCCTGAGGAGCAGCAGAAGAGCTAGGGTTGTTTAGCTTGGAGAAGAGAAGGCTCAGGAAAGACCTTTACTTTAAAGGAGGATGTAGCTCCCGAGAATGTAGCTCCCAAGCCCCAAGTGATAAGATGAGGGGAAATGGCCTCAAGTTGCTCCAGGGGATGTTTATGTCACTAGGAGATTATAATCTTGTTAGTATGAAAGATTTCTTTACTGAAAGAGTTGTGGGGCATTGGAACAGGCTGCCTAAGGAAGTGATAGTCAGTATCCCTGGAGGTCTTCAAGAAATGTGTATCGTGGTTTATTGGTAGACTTTAGTACTAGGCTAAATGTTGGACTAGCTGATCTTAGAGGTCTTTTCCAACCTAAATGATTCTATGATAATATATCCTGAAGTCATATATAGTATGGTCTACAAGACATCAATCATTTAGGGCCCATAACCGTAGGAATCAATCATTTAGGGCCCATAACCCTAAGATCAGAGTCATGCCTCTGATAACGTTCCCTTCACTTTGATTTAGAGATTAATAGGAATAATTAGCTTCTTATAGCCACCTTTGAGAGTATGTGATTTGTGAGGTTTGTATTCAGGCAAAGGCATCAACAAAAGTCAGGAAATTGATATACCAAACAAATAATACGTTGCTTGTTCAGTGCATGAGGTTTTCATAGCAGTCCAGACAACCGTGAGATTTTTGATTGTTTAATTTGACCCACAACAGTGTTGTAAACTGAGATTGGAAATAGATTTAATGGCTTTAAGGTGTTGATTTTGTAAGTAATCACAGTATTTTCTTTTGAAATCACACAGTCGATGAAAATAAAACAGTCCAATTCTATTTTCTTGTTTCAGTTGCCCCAAATCCTAAATTAGTCTAATCCTTCTACAGTAATTATGTATTAGAAAAGAAAAAGAAAACAGGACACAGAACATTCTCATAATTAACAAGAGCCAATTTATTAAAAAAAAAAAAAGTTAACGAGACTGTTTTTTTTTTCTAACAAATTAGTTCATTCATTTTTACCATCTAAGATTCAGATTAATTAGTAAATAAAGTGTGTGCTGTCCAAGTTTTCGGCTTACCCTGTGTTGTAGGAAAAACAATTTTAACATGAAAATTAGCTGTCTGGCTTTGTATGAGTGAACAAGGACAGTTGCCATGCTATGTGATTTCCATGTAATTGTCTTTGAAACAGAAGTGTAAAACAAAAACAAAACAAAACAAAAAACTAAAACATTATTAAATGATCTTACTGATTTATCAGTACCTGATATTAAAAGAAAACAAAAATGAAAATGAAGAAAAAACATAGCTTACAGGTTTAGCAAATTCCCTAAATATTTAACTTGTATAAATATTTATATAAAAACGTTTAGTAAGATTTATATTTGAAAGAAATATATTGGAGAGTTCAACATGTCTATGTTAGAAAAGAGAAAGCAAGTTCTTCTCCAAGGTCTTACAAAACTTGTGGAATTTATTATTTTCAAGACTTCTATGTTAAGTCATCCAAAAGACTCTGAAATCACAATTTTGACTTTCAAGTGCACTGAAATACATCGGACTTTGGAGTCTGAGATTTTTTTATAGTATGACCTACAAAGTGAAATCAATACAATTGTAAAGTGAATCATAAAACTAATACATTTAAAGACAACATGTCATGGTTGTATCATGAGTGGGCAATACAAACTAAATGCCAAGTAAACAAAAAGTACAGAAAAAATAGATATTGTATTTTTCAACTTCTTTTTTAATTCTTGTACATGTTAATACACTCTAATATTGACAAATTCTGAACTGTAGTGCTTTAAAAATTGTACTTTTTAATATCTTTACAGTGAAAGATGGAGAACTTGTCCTCTGAACTGTAAACTACCCTCTTTTAGAAGCCTTGTCTGAGACTTAGTAGAAAATGCTGTATGCAAATACTGTAAGAATATTAGTTGCTTACAAGTTTTTTCATTTGTTTTAAACTGCATTTCTTTACTGGTTTTACCTAGTAGTTTATGGGTTAAAATACTACCAGTCAGAATTTTACTAAATTAAACAACACAAAAACTCTCTGTTTTTGTGTATGCATGCCCATTAGTTAGACAAGTATTAATTCAATTCTAATTAACAATGGCCATTACCATTCACTATCATTAACTTAATTCTCATAACCCTTACAGAGTTATCTCATTTGAATTTAACCCAACTGAATGTGATACAGTATAGCTGTATTAACGCGTAAAAATAGTAAAAAATATATATGCAATTGTTTCAATTAAATACATAATTGTCAATATTAAATATGAGCTAGAAAGCAATCAGTTTTCTTTGTAGCCCTTAGAGGGCTCTATTGCTATACAGCACTGGGAAATAGGCTAATTTGACATCTTAACATATTCTGACATCTTCTGTAATTTAATTTAGGCCTTATATTAACTCTGTTTACATGGCTTTAAGTGTGTGCAGAACCTTCCAAGCTGGTTAAAAGGTCTGATGACGTAGATGTAGGATTGTGAGATGAAATAGAATGTCTGCGAAGCTGTTGGGTATAGATTTACTGGAATTAGAATCACAAATGTGACAAGATTCTCAGTTCCCAAATTTCAAAAGCGTGAGGACTGGTCCACAGACAAAATGATTAAATCATGACTTAATAATGTCTCATCATTTTCTGAATGCTTAACTGTCCATCTAGAGTGTCTGCGTGTAAATTACAGCATTGCAGTGCAGCTCTTTAGCAAGCTCATATAGTTAAAGTGTGTTGTATCCAGACAACAAATCTCTTATGGGGAAAGAAGCAGAAGAGCCCCGTCTTTTCTTCCTTCAGGGGATTCAGGTGTGACTCAGCTTCTTTTCAGAGGCATGAAAACAGCCAAGAGTAACAGTAGCTCCGGCAAAGGATTAGAACCACAGATAAGAGGTGTTTGATATGAAAGGGAAGAGCACGGATGTGGAGAAGTACTTGTACCAACATAGTGACTATGTTTAGTCATTTTATTTTAGTCATGTTTAAATGCCACTAAAAAAATGACATTTTAAAGGGCAAAGTGAGGGGTACCACACTAATGGAGATAGAAGAGACCCGGTAATAATTGCAACTTCACAGATGTTTCCTGTAGGATACAGTGCACAAAGCAAACTGGAAGGGTTCTGGAGTGGAACTACAAGTAAGGCATGCACAGAAACAAATTTGAGTGGAATGAAGTAAAGTCAGATCTGTTTTTGTATGTTTAAAGAATTTAAAAATAATGTTTTTTAAATAAAAGATGAAAAGGCAAAGAATAAGGAGAGGAAAAGCTGCGTGAAAAGAAAAACAACAAAAAAACAGGACAAGATGGTTGTTATAAGACAAGTGGAGAAAAAAGGAGACCTGCTGGATAATATTAGGCTAGATATAAGACAGTTATCTTAGGGAAAAGAGAAATGCACAACAAAGTAAGAAGGAACGTTCCTTGCAGCCTGCCAGCATTCTCTGGGAATGAACTGGCAGATTCATATGCATAAAGATCATCCACAAGAATTCTAGTGAGAAGGGCCAGAATTGTATCGTTCATGTAAGCTCTGCTAAACCCATCAAAACATGGGAATGAAAATTCTCTTTCAGAAACAGCGAACAAATATTTGATAGGTCAGTATTGAGAGTTAAAAGTCATTTAACTTCATGCACTGCCTCCAGCTCTCAAGCGAACATGGAAACTGACCACAAGATACTAATCCTTGTTCGTTTTCTCTGAATTAGGATGTGCTGTAGTCAAAATAATTGCCCCAGCTCAGTTCATCTAGAGCATGAAGAAATTAGCTGTGCTCGTTTTAGCTCAGATTCAGGCAACTGATCCTTTGCCAGGATCAATACTTTTCTCCAGGTTTGCATTTTCAGACTCACCTTACTTGAGCCCTCTGAAGTGAAACCACTGCCAGTGTGACGTCCTCTTCGACAGCCTTTCATGTGCAGCAGGTACAAGAATTCCTGTGTTGCTTCACCCAGAAGTCCCTGGTGGGTTTCCTTACAGTAAGGCATACTCTGCTGCAGGATTCAGTGTCAGGGCATTAATTGAGAAGGCTGCTGATTTACAATCCTGGAGCACTGTCAATGACCACCATGCCGAAGAGGGGGGGAGACTTCCCACGTTTCTAGGATTCTTTGATAGCCTTGGTGAAAACTGGGCCTATGAACACAAAGGTATTGTTATTAATATTAGTCTTTATTCTTGAAGAAGGAGTTCATTTTCCACAGGAAGAGAGAGTGAGAAAAAATAGGTATCCTGACAAGAACGGGATGTTAAGAATAAGAAACCAAAATCTTATGCCATCTTAATTTAGAGTATTTTTCCAATACTAGTAAGCCTCTGGTCTAAAATAAGAAGATAGGATTTTAAAAGTGAAATGAATGACTGTAGTGCTAGTAAGGGCAGAATTGTTTAAGGTGAAAAATATGTATGGCTTATAGTAAAGTTCCAGCAAATTTAAAAGAAATAGGCAGGAAGGAAGGAAAATTATTGCATGAATCATACTCCCTTGGGTAACAGTGTCAGCAGACTTGAAATCATCATGTTGCATAGGACAAACAGATGAGCAAATTGATGAGTAAACTGACAAAAACTTTTTTTTTTTTTCTTTCCTGAAAACTGAACAAGCAAACAGCTCTTTTTATATAATGAAGATGTGAGGTAATCACTACCATCTCTCTGAAAGTCAGGGCTATAAAGAAGGATATAAAAGAGCAGATGGTATGTTATGAAGCCCTAACAAATGCAAGCAGCCATATTATTGCAAGAATGTTTCTTCGTGGACCAATTTAATCACAGTGACTGGATTTAGCACTAATTATTTTATAGAAGTTATTTCTAGCATGGCCTAGACCATTAGATTTGTCTCACTTCTTTATACCACATGGTTGAAGTTTCTTAACTGGAAGGGTTCAAATTTAGTCTGATCTCTTGCTGAGTTCAGGTTTGTTCCTGTCAGTGTAGTGAGAGTCAACACATCAGTGTTTTACATGATCAAAAGAGTCTCATAAGCACAGCACTGCTAGTCAGTCGAGGGAAGTGGAGTGTCCCACTCCACTTTGCACTGGTAGAGCCTCATCTCCAGTGCTGTGTGCTGTGTTGGGTGACATTAGAACTAGAGAAGGATGTAAAACTATTAGTGTGTGTCCAAAGGATCATGTCAAACAAGATGATGAAAGGTCTAGAGTGTTTGGTTTGTTCAGCTTGGAGAAGAGAAAGCTGAGGTGTGGTGGGTTCACACCAATTGGCAACTTGCCATATTTCTCTCTGGTGACCAGTGATGGGACCCAAGGGAACAGCATGAAGCTGTGTCAGAAGAGGTTCAGGCTGGATGTTAGGAAAAGGTTCTTCACTGAGAGAGTGGTCAGGCACTGGGACAGACTCCCCGGGGAAGCAGTCACAGCACTGAGCCTGTTGGAGTTCAAGAAGCATTTGGACAATTATCTCAGAAATATGGTTTAATTTTTCTTGCCGTGTAGAGCCAGGAGTTGGACTTGATGCTGATATAATCCTACATATTGCTCATCTTGTTCTGTGTATGAAATTTAGTTATGATTTCCCAAACTGGTGTGGGAACAAAAGATAAAATTTTCCCAAATAGAGTATGAGCTTTAATATGGCTTGTGGAATGCCTGAAGTTTATTCATCTTTACTAAGATTTACTGTAAACTGTTAATTAAAATCATAAATTATTGAGATAAGGTCGAGTAATATCACAAAATGCAGTTATGGATGTAACTTTATATTTTCTATTAAGATGGCTAATATGGCTAATAGACACATATAAATACAACCTTTACAATCTTTGCTTTAATAATATGAAAGGCGGAATAAGGGTAACATCTGCTCTATCAAAGCAGAAATTGGAAGAGAGAAATTATAAACCCATTTTTACATTTTAAGTATTCTTCCACCTGTGAAACATAAATTCTGTCTTTAATGTTCTTGAATTAAAAAGTAGCAGAGATGCTGTTATTTAAGTACACTTACATCTACTGTAGTCACAGCTTCCTTAGACCTACTGGGCTGGGTTTAAACCTGCTTCGTGTTTACTGTCAGCAGAGGAACCACACTAGCATTTCAAATAAACACAGAGTGGCTGGCAAGCACACAGATTTGGGCTGCTGCAGATCAGATTATGGCAGAAACCAATTCAATGTCCTCTAGCTTGAACTTCTCAGTGACTACTTTCTCCACTGAAATTCATTTTCAGTTTGATACTAAAAGACAAAAAGATGACAAGTCTCTCCAGACCTGTCAGAACTTTCAGCCCTCAATGTATTTGAGAACTCTTCCATTTTTCAATTATCAGCCAATTCAAACCCTTAGGAACGCTGACAGCTTCAGGGTAAAGGAGCTGTTTTCTCTGCTGAAATCTAGGAAACAGTCTACTACATGAAGCTTACCAAATTCTGCATTTAGGCTATCCAGAGTTACCCAGTGCCAGTTCTTTTCTTCTAGCAGCCATTTCTTTCACACTTTCATATCTGGGATAAATGTTTATATCTTGCTATCTTGCTTTGGATTCCCATTTTGACTCCAGTTTGAAAAGTTCATTATGATGTATCCCAGCACAAGCAAGAATAGGAAACCCTGTTAGGGATTTCAATAATATTTCCCTTTGTGACCCTCTCTGAAAATGGAATAATCATCCACATTAATGAAAAGTAATATCCGTGAACTGATGCTGGACAGAATACATCCAGCTTTTGAGTAGGAGACATCATTGTATTTTCCTCAAACTGTTAATGGCTGTTTGCAGCTTAGGAAAGTGGATGTAGCTTGGCATTTGTGTAGATGTTGTCACAGCAGGGAGCTCCACCATCTCCCAGGGGCTGATGGTTCTGCTTCTGCCCTAAAGCTCCTATCAAACTAAAGAAACAGGGAAACAGGAGAGGGCCTTCTTAGTGAAGCAGAGGAAGCAATTTAGTAACCTCACATGTTGTCCTCCATTGCTGATGTTGAGATCACCTCAAGGTTTCATATCCTGCCACCCAAGTTTGTAGAAGTGATTAGCTGTTCCCTTTGTTGCAGTTTATGGTTGTTCTCTTCAAATAGAAATGTATTTGAAAGACTTGCATACTGTGGAGAGGTCAACACTCGGACTGTAAAAACACTGTTTATAGTTTGATGTTAGAATACTGCTTGCTTTTTTGTTACATTTCCTAGGTTTTCAGAAAGGTAAAAATTGCCATTTTTTAAGGACAGAACATGATCTTACTGTACTGAGAGATAACAGGAAAAACACAAAAAATAACAATTGTGCTGGATCCGATCAAATCCATTCGTGTCTTGTCTCTGACTTGCCAATAGCAGTTACTTAGTGAAGTGTGCAAGAACAAAAAAATCTGACTCCAGCAGTCACCACCACCACCTGGTGATTTTTGCTGTGGAACATCCTGGTAAGAACATTTGTATTAGGTAGCCATTGATGCACTTTTCTTAGGTAAGGTTTTTTTTTTTTTTTTTTTTTTTTGTTTAGTTTTGTTTAAGTATTAGGACTTTCAGTAACTACAATACTAATTTGCATGAAGTTCTTCAGTGTTTGCTAAACTTTTAGTTTGCTAAAAGCAAAATAAGTGTGAGATTTTGCACTGTGCGTGGTATCTGATACCATGTTTCAGATACCTTCATTGTCTGGTCCCTGGTTAAAAGGATAGGGGGGTTAAAAGGATAGATGCCATTCTGACATCTTATAGCTTGACAAATTCAATGTGAACAAAGACTGTGTCTACATTCTTGTCCTCCTCAGTGGGGGTGAAAGGGATTTTTTTGACATAGCGTATTATCAGTAACTGATTAAAGCAAGGTTTTGTTTGTTAGTTTTGTTACGGAATTTGTTGTTGTTTAGGTTGGATTGTGGATGCAGGAATGAGCTGTTTTCAGTAACATTTCTGTTGGTAGATGTTTCTCAAGTTTAGGCTGGAACTAATAAACCACTGGAGAGAACCTCATGATAACTAATAGGTCAATGAAGGGGACCTTTATTTAGAAAGGGATTCACAGCTCAAATTCACAATTCTGACCTGGATTAGACTCACACCAGTACAGTGCCCTTATCAACAGCTCCTTAGTAACAACAGTGTCCAGGAACATCTACCTCCTGTTAAGGGCCACTTTAACCCAGGAGAGAGAGCCCAGTTATTAAGCAATGAGGAAACCTGGTTCAAATTCTAACTTGCAGTCATGCCTGTTGGTTTTCTGCAACCTTGGTGAACCATCTAGCTATCAAAATACTCTCAAAATACATTTTTGCCTTGACTACAAATAAAAATAATATATATATATTTTGGAAATACTTTTAGGAACACTAGAATAAGTCTTCAGTTATTATTTATCAATAATACTGGAAATAGGTAGACAGTCTTAATTGGGAAACTAGAGAAGTGGAAAGTGAAATTACTGGAAAATATACTTAAAAATTAATAACATTATTTTAAAGATTTGTGATATTTAGGCTAATAACAAGAAATCTTTGAAACAACAGGTCAAAAGATAGAATAGGAACAATTCAATGTGTAAGCTCTGCTATTTTTTTAAAAAAAGATTGTAATACAACTTTCAAGAAAAAAATATGGTACAGCAAAACCTTATATGTATGCATAATTTTCTTAAATAAACCTCTTTCTTGCCTGATTATTCACATGCATGGGAATTTGTAAAATAATGACATTCAATATGCACAGTAAAATTAACTTTTAACCACATGTGTATGTCAAGGAAAGACTGTTGGTAATCTTTTTTGTAACAGCTTAAATGATCATTATTCTTCCTGTTGTTGACAGCTTTTTCCTGCCTAACTGTTGAAAACATTTTAGTATTTTATGTGGCTTTTCTCCAGGTTTATAGAATATTTTTTTCATGGTGCAAGAGGGAAAATTTGCATTAACCTTAATATATAGTACTTGACATTTATATTGCCAGTGGGATTGATTACTTTAGCATACGACAAAACTGCAAACTTAAATTATACAGAGTATGAGACAATACCATAATGTCCCAGTACGTTATTTACTTTGCATTATTAAATACTTCACTGCTGGTCAGTGTCAATATTCCTGATACCTGAAATTTTTACCATGAGAGCATAAATTAAGACTTAATGAACAGGCCTCACTGAATGCCCATCGATGTTGGATGTTTTGCTGTGTTACTGTTTCCTGTCAGTCCAACTGTGTATTTTTTCCTGAAATTCAGGCAAAGATCTTGACGGTTAAGTTAACATGAAAAATGGGAAAACATTTAAAGCTTGGAATTTTCTTTTAATTATATAATAGCATCAAATTCTGAGCTATTTTGCCCAACCAAAATTATGTCTGAAATTAACTAGGTTATTAAAAAACAAAAAACAAGAAAAATAAATCCACTATTTTAGGATATTCTTTATAATTTTGCCTCTTAGAATTGCATAAACAGTGATGTTATTTCCAAAGGCACAAGAAAACATTTTTTTTAACAGTTTTAAACTGGAAAATCAACATGAGAACAGGAGAATCCTTTTTTTTTTTTTTTTTTTTTTTTTTTTTTTATGTGGGAACCTTTGCTTGCATTGCTTTGAAAGTTCCAATTTCCTTCAATTATTAAAAATTATTAAAAATATGGCAGTTCAACTCCCAGCTTTTAAATCAAAGTTAGACCTCAAATTCTCTTAGTCTGAGAGCAAAATCTGACAAAACCTTCAGCTGTGATTCTCTTGGGAACCATTCCTTAGGGTATTGAACTGAGCACCAGCATCACTGAAGCATAAGACATCCCCCATCTGTTCTCTTACAGTATATCCATTTCCTCCCTTCTCCCTCTGCCCTCACCTGCACCCCTAACTCCCCCATTTCTGAAAATAAGATTCGGGTAACTTTTTGCTTCATTTTAGCAATCTCTAATAATAACCAGTTTTGTTTGCTCTTTGAATTGAAAGGAAGCATGATACAAAAGTAGTTATCTGAAGTTTCACCTTAAGTCATGTTAGAAATACAAACAAATCATTTGGCTCTAAAGTGAGGAAAGGCAGTGAATTAAATATCTTGAAATGAGATGACAGGTGAAGTCATGGAGACACCATGAAATGCAGCACCATTGAAAGAAGGGTAAAAAAGACACTTGCTCCAGGATATTCTTTAAGGTGGTACAGCACAGAAGGAAACATCGGATACTGCTCTTGCCCTTGCTGCTAGCCAGGAGAAGGACTTGCTCTCCGACAGTGTATGGATGCCTGGTGAGCATCAAGTGCTGGAAGAGTGTGCATTGGGAAAAGGTGCTAAAATATCTCACTACTGTCAATACACCATTCATCTTTGCTTAAGCAAGCTGTGGAAATGACTGGTGAGCTGCCTGAGTACTATTACTCTATAACTGATCATGGTTTATTTTACCAAAACTTTATTAAAGCCTAATGCTTTGCTTTTGTACATGACTCTCCTTGACTGATCTTGAAAACATCTTATGAAAACAAGTAAACATTATTTCCTTTTACAAAGGACACACAAATGCTATGGCAAAGACAACACATACCAAGCTTAAGGATGTACAAGTTCTGTTGAGAGAAATAGAAAGGTGAGGAAGCTGCTTTGCTCAGTTACCAGAAAACTGGTAACTGGTGCTCTCCGTCTCCAGGTGACCATTAGGATGAGAAACTTGTGTCACTTGCCCTTTCCTTGAGAGTTCTAGTTAACATCCAACCTATTTTGAAGCAAAGAAACACACAACACTATCAAATTAAATAAGTTCTAAGTCACTGTATGTTACAAAGATGTTAACCATGACTGAAAAAAATAATCTGAATTATTTTTCTATTTTACCACTTGTGATAGGTTACTAACAGCTGTAAGTTTAAACATGCTTTGTCAATTCATTATATATATATATCACAGCTGACATTTTAATATTTAGTATTATCTGTTAATGCTTAATAAGAAATTAAAAATGTGATTTAGATCTTGACTTCTAACTGTTTATTCTTTAAGAATTGACTAGGGTAACAATGTTTAATGGTTTTTCCTTTAATTTAATTTTATTTGTGTGGTTATTGGAGAACCACTTTGCCATACTTAATTTCATTGCATTGAGACATCCTGATTACAGTGGTGTCATAAATACCTCATTTATATTTGGTGTTTCCAATTTTGCCTTTCTGCCAAAATCAGCTTTAAATGTAAAATAAAACCAGACTTCTTCTATATGACACTTAACCCTAGGTTACTACTATTAGACAGTATAAACACTGTTTTCTAGCTAACACCTCTAAAGCATTTACAGAAAATTGTTTCCTTGGCATGCAAGCTATTGGCCATAAGGTTTAAAGATTTTCTGGTCAATTCTAAAATTAACAATCACCTAACAGTTAACAACACAACTTAACTGCAAGCTCAATGTTGCCTTGCAAAAAAAATTGCAAAGAAATATATCTAGGCAAAACTGTTATGCAGAACTAAAAAAATATGCTGCAGGTTTCATATTTTTTCTCTTTTTAACAAACCATATTTTTACAAACCACTTTTTAGCAAATCTGTATTCCTTCTGGATCTCTATGAAGTATATCTCCTTTTTGCATTTTTGTGTAATCTTCAAAGAGCTGTCGTCTGTACTACATATTGCTGTCAGGTTTAGATAAACACATCCATTTTGCTCACTTCAACATGTCATGATCTTTTAGAGACAGATGCAGGAAAAGCAGCATGAAGCAGTATTGTATGATATTAATTATATATAACTGATGTACATTTAACCTTTCTATTGCAGGGCATTATTCAAATAAGTCTGTGCCAGCTTTAGGAAACCTTTGTCTTTTTTAGGACATTTTGTTTTAATTATCCAAGACAATATTTTTATACTTCCAGTATAATGTTTCATTTATTACTTTTTTTTTTTTTTTTTTTTTTTTTAGTGGAAATGCATTCTGTCTAAAATGTAGAAGCTTATGCAAGTGGATAAAGTTCAGATTGATCATATGTGTATTGGATTTCCTGGATTTGTGATTACATATTTCTAAAATTCCTAGAGCTAACAGGAATTAAGAAGTTTGGCAATTACTCAAAAATAGCAAATCAGCCCTTCTGGATGTTAGCACTGGGTAAGTACTGAAATTATGTTTGTGAGTTGTTCATAAATCAATGTTTGTAGTAGGAATAAATGAGTTTATTGTAGATTCTAATGTGAGATTATTACTACTGATCCAGTGTTTGGATTTCTTTATACTGAAAACATATGCTTAAAATATGTGTATCCAATACATTAGACACTAGAGATCCTGCCTTTATGTGTAGGTTCCCCGATTCTCGTGTTTTAAAGAGGACTTTAATTTACAGAAAATCTTATGTCATTTCTGACAGGAAGTATAGGAAGTACACTTCTGTACAGGAATGCATCCCCCTAACCAGTTTAAAGGAACCACAGTGAAAAGAAAGAACAGCATCCCACTTAATATATCTCTTTTTCAGTGTTCAGATTCTTCCCCAGATTAATGAATCTGCCTAGCTCTTTTAATCCTTCTTTGAATCATGGTTCAGGCCTGGCTAGCCTGAAGGGTCATGCTAAAATGATATCTGGACAGCGGCTCTGTTACTACCAGCACAAGTAAAGAATAATATACACATTTAAAATATGAATGTTGGAAAATCAAATTGAGATTTTCCCTCACTTTCTATTTTCATCTAATGAAGTCTCATTAGTTACTGGTAATACCTCTCTGTAATTGAAAAGTGTGTTTTGTTGTTGTTCTGTTTTGCTTTGTTTTCAGATACAGAAAACAATTTCTTTTGCATTGTTTCCTATTGGTGTAATTTGACCAGTCAGCTCCTGACAATATGCATTAAAAGGTTATGATTTTGTTGCTATTGACCTGTCAAGCTTTACTGTTCTGAAAAATCATACTCCTGACCTTTTAAGGGCACCATTACTCTACAACTAACTTCACTGAGCACACACATTATTATTTCTCATATACAGTAGTCTTATTGGGAGGAATACATACGTGTAGGTCCTAGGAGCTGAAACTGATAGTTATCCTGTAAGAAAGCAAAAATTCCCTGAAAATGGAAACAAAATCTTGTCTTATTATCTTTCTTTATGTTATGCATCAGTATCTCTTTGTGATCAGCTCTATTTGTAGCATACCTTGCGTGTGTCTCTGTGTCTGTGTATGTGAATTGACATGTCATAGCTTGCTGATTTGAACATTTGTCAGTATCTATACTTCTTGATGTCTCTTCCTGTCTTGCATGTATGCAGAGCATATGATCAGGGATCAAAAGCCAGAATAAAGCACAGAAACATGAAGCATCTGATGAGCTGTTTCAGAATTCTGATCTTTCTGTTGAGCAAGCTGTTCATCTTCTCAGAGCGGCTACTGTAGAGAAAATGCATAAAAGAAGAGAAGGAAGAGTTTTCTTGAGTGTAATCTGGTCTTATTGACCTGGATTCTCCAATTGCTTCAGTGTATCCATACTTCCACTCCTGACATTTACTTGAGCTCCAAAATGTGCCATGAGTTTTTAATAGTTCTCACAATATAATGGGGATCAGCTGAAAGTTTATAATTAGGCAAACTGTATAAATGAAAGCAAAACATACCAAGTGTGAAGAATATGAACTGTACAGGTAGAATGTGCTAATTTAAATATAATTAATGTTAATTAATGTATTAATAAAATTTAATTTACATCTTTTTCAACAATGCCACATAGCAAACAGGATCTAATACATGCAACCTCTCTTCCTATAGAGAATTAGAGTATGTAAGAACACATGCAAGTTGTGAATGAGTTCTGCTTGTCACTTTGGAGTAGCCTGAGAAAGGTAGTGCTTTGGAGCATTTTGGAAGCATGTACATTGTAAAGACAACTGTGTTTATTATCATGACCAATACAGTGAATGAATGAAACATTCATTGTTGCAAGGCTCTAAGTGTTTTCTGTATCTGTGCTTAAAAAAACATTTCCTCTAGAAACTAAAGTCACTGGGGAGTAATCAAATAACTCTTCCAGGTAGTAAATCTATAGAAGTATCACCTCTCCTGATATCCCGGGAATAACACAACACACCATAGTCAGTTCTGGTTAAGTAGCTGGAAAACAGAGAGGCTGCTATGTATAATGAGATAGACTCAATCAGGAAATACTGACACACTTACTTTGGAAGAAAGATGTAAAAAAAAAAAAAAAAAAAAAAAAAAAAAAGTTATACTCCTTGTGTTGCCCTCTGTGTTTTTTCTTCCTAGATTTTACCTCTAACATTTTTTAACTCCATAAAAGCTGGCAGATCAAGTGTTAACTGTAGTACCATCCCTGAGCAAAATGAAAATGGCTCTAGTCACTGAATTTGAACTCTTTAAAATCTTGGCACACTGGAGCTTGAATGCAGGTTATTCCACAGACACTTCTGAACAGACTATTTAAAATATTTAAATATTTATTTATTTATTTGATATTTTTCTCATAGGTTAATACTCGTATGGATAATTGAGTCTCTCAAACAGGATGGCTGTTTGCAGAGGGAAGGCAGAAGGTAGGAGATTTAAAAGTCTTTCTACTATAAGAGTTTTGCCAGAATATTTTCAGTCTAGTAAATCCCAGGTATAATGATCTGGGCAAGATGATGCCTTGCAATTAAAGAAGGGCAATACTCTTGGATATGCTCTTCCAAGAACCTAATCTCAGTCTCCTATTTGGCACAGCCAGCTGAGTTAACAGCAAAGTCATTAAAAAGTGAAAGAACTTTGAATTAAAATAAATTAATAAAACAGGTTCAACAGACCTGTACTCTTTACTTGTAGGCTCTTATACCATAGCACGCAGAGGTTTATTAGGATCAGCAGTTGAAGAATAAGGTCTTAGTGAAGATCAAAACCTTAGTGGCAGCATCTATCAAACTGCAGAAGCCATAAATAATGATGCCTGGAGCTGTTTAAAAAATAATTGTATGCCGAGACAATCCAGCAGAAGAAAGGCTGTGACAAGACTGCCAGCCCTCGTTGAGAGCATGAGAGCATAGTCACAAGCAGAATGCCTCTGACAGCCCAGCAAGTGGCACTTGTATGGTCCTACCTCAGGTAATACAACTGCATGTCACACTGCATTCCCTGCTGGCAACCACGGAGTACATCTGAGACATGCTTGTACTTCTGTATCTGTTTCATTGACCGCACTTGAATCAATGACAAGGCTCTGTCACAGCCCACCAGCATGGTGTTTTCACATCACAAAGCTGAACCTTTACCTTCTGCACTGCCGTGTGTTGATTTCGTGCTGCACAGTATTTGAAAGGGTAAGGCCCACTGGGTCTGGATGGTCGCCTCAGATGAAGGAAAAACACATGGTCTGCACACACACAGCTTCCCTCAGGACTAGGCCTTGGGCTGAGTTTCCCTGTCAGTTGTGCCAAGGAACCACTTGTCCTGCCATCTATCACAACCTGGGGTGAGATCGACCCACTCATGGACAGGGCTTTTGGCCTAGATGTCAGAGTCCAGGCCCTTAGGGTGCCTCCAGCCCTGACTGTCCCTTTCCAGCCCCCAGGGTACTCCCCCACAGCCCTGAGCCCCATTTCAAAGCAGTAGGCAGGTCTTCTCTGCACAGCTCAGTGACAGAGGGACACTGGCAGGTTCTTTTTTGGTGGCCCTCACTCCTATTCTGCAACTCCTATTCACAACTAGCAAATCCAGTTCTGTCCTTGAACTGGCACTTGAATGCTCCGGAAGAAAAGTATTGATGGAGATCAAGAACCAATGAGAGAGTCACTGACATTCAGAGATGCAGTGATGAAACTTCCCACAAAGAATTAGAGTCATCTCCTCAACTTTCAAGACGTTTAAGTAATCCAGCCTGATCGTTCAGCCTTGACCTAATAAACATATCTATTTTTGTGCTAACAAACACCCCGAGCAATACTAGCATATTAATTCTGGAAGAAACAATGGATATTTACATTTACTAAGTAGGAAAATTATTATCATTTTCCAGTTTTAATATATGTCCTTTATTTAATTTAGGCACAATCACAGAAAAATATAGATTGGAAGGAGTCTCTGGATGTTATGTAATTAAACCCGTGCTCACAGTGGGATTAGATCAAAATTAGATCTGTCTGCTCTGGGCCTTTTCTAGTTAAGATTTGAGAATTTCTAAGGATGGAAATTTCACAATATCTTCATGGAACTTATTCCTGTGTTTAACCCTCTCTTTGTAAGATTTCTTTTTTTTGGAGTTCTGAAGTACATGTACATCTTCAATAATTTCGGAAAGTAAAGGAAAAAAAGAAAAAAAAAAAGATAAAACAAGGCAAAAATATTACTTTAAAATAAGTCGTATTTTAGTTATATTTTCTTACTGTTCCTTTCTGAATGACAGGAAAAACAAATAAATCCCAAGAAGAACAAACACAAAGCTCACAAATTAAATGTTTTTATTCAGTTCCAGCAGGCATTTTATTTGACTGGGGAAAAAAAAAAAAAAAAACTTTTATTTTTTCCCATAAGAAGAAAATGAAATTTTATTGTATCAACCAATATTAAAAATCAGTTATTTACACAGTCTTCTAGACTATTTTAATACTATTCATACTGCTCACAGAACATTTTTGCATTTCCTTGTGTGCCCAGGATTTTATTGTGGGTTTATTAGTCCATTAGTCCTATTAATAAAGTATGAGTATTTTATGAGTGTTCATTTTGTGAATACTACTGATTTGTAGTTCAGAATTACTGAACTGCTTCAGGGGGCAACAGAATCAGCAGCATTCTGTCACTTTCATTTTGTAATAGTAAGAAAAAGAATTATTATATCAAAGAATTGGAACAATTCTCAAATAAATAGTGAGAATACAGCTGACAATGGTGTTCAATAAGTCAGCACATATGTTGAAAGACAAATAGAATTCAAAATGATCTTGGCAAACTAGAAAAATAGTCTTAAATCACTATGATATTTAAGAAAGTCAAGTGGAAGATTCATTAATATAGTCTAGTACAGGAATACAGAATGGGAGCAACTGGTGAGCTAGCAGTTTTGTAAATGAAATATTTAGAAATTACAGTGGCCAAGACAATGAATAGACCCAGTGATATTGTTCTCTAGAGCTACAGATGAACAACAGCCAGTAGCATGTAAAGGGAGTGATAGCCTGTATGACATAAAATTGTTTTTCCTCCCTTTTCAAAACTGTTTTCTGACTTGGAGTTTGTGCAAGCCTGGGGCTCTGATCTTCATGAAAGATGAGGAGGAGTTGCTGAGAAGGATTTGTCTGAAACAAGACATGAAAATACACTTCAGATCTATGAAAGACTGCTGATGAAAGGATGCGAGCAAACCGTTCTCCACATTGGAGATAAAACAGGGCTAAAATTTCTAGAAAGTTTCTAGAAAGTAAAATTTCTAGAAAAGCCTTTCTAGAAAGTTATCTTATTTTGGCAAGATTTTCCAGATGGTTTATTAGAACCTGTTATATACTTTCATCATGATAGAAACATCACAATATTTTAATGTCTGAAATAAAATCGCTATTTGTTTCCAGGGTCTTTTGATTTGGGATGGTATGCCATTTCACTCTAAGGAGATTAAGAGCACTCTGATTAATTTTTATTAGCAATAAAGACTCAAAGTAAATGTCAGACTATGTAAATAAACATGTTTTGTCTATTCTACACAAGGTAATTTTGCAAACTTAAAGATAATACAGAATTAAATTATTCCTTTATGAAATTTACTGGTTTTCAGCTTCAGGATTCTGATTTACTGTACTTCCAGTCTCTTCTAATTCTGAAATTATTTTAAATACATTTATATTTAATCACATGCATGCATATGTGTATTTTAAGGTTCAAGGAAGTACCTAATTCACAAACTACTGAAAACCATAATTCTTTCTAATTCTAACTACAAGTAGTTGTGGCTTAAACTTATAAGAGTGATATTAACACATCCACCTATTATACGCATTTATTGGAAGCTCTAGCAAATATTGATGCTGGAAAATGGCATGGAGGTGACAGTGGGATCTGCAGGAAAGATCGACTACCTTCTAGAGATTTCTGATGGTCTTTGATAAGAGCCTTGCAATCTATACTTGAAGGCTGCTGCTCTATTCACTGGAGCTGTTGTGTGCTACATCTAATCAAGCAGTGAGTCAGTGGCATGAGGTTAGTGGAATACTAACTCTTGGATATTATTGCTATATTCATTCAGCTTCTTTGTTGAGATGTGAGTCATCATATTCACAGATTGTGGCATCTTACAATTTTTTTTGCTAATTTTTTGCTCTCATTGCTAATTCTTCAAGGGAAATTTGCCCAATACTTGTGATTATTTTTTTTAATATTTATTTTATTATTATTATTGTTAGAGGGCCGTAATACACTTTAAGGACTCCAAAGGAAGAAAAAAAAATTGCAGCTGCCTCCTAAAACAAAAACTTGATTTTGCAAGAAGCACTACCATGACAACAGCATTGTTGGAACCACTTGCATCCAAACAATAGAACAGGGAAAAAGAAAACAATCTTCCCAACCCCTACCTGATATCTAAAGAAGATTAAAAATCAACAGTCATTGATAGCGTGCAAGGTTGTTAAGAAGTCTGCCAAAAATCTACTCAGTCAACATTATAAGAGCACTTCTTTCTTGTAGTGACATTTATAGCAATTCTATGAATTCAGAGGAAAACAGTTTAAATGAAAATGGTTTTCCATAGCCTCCCAAATAAACACCTAGTAAATGGAAGGCTGGAGACAGAGTTGTGACTGACAGACTTCTTATTGCTAAATAATCAATTTAGCATCATCTTCTCACCTGAGGGAAAATGTTAATGAACAGTTCTAATAACAAAACTTTCTATGTGGCCCATATGAATTGGAATCTCAAATTAGTTGTATGGAACCCACACAGAACGCAAAACTGACTTATTCTTTACAGAAATGTCCCATTAAGAGAGAAAATTTTGTTATAGTGGCAGTTTCTGATTTTGAGTTTAAATACACTGAATAAATCCAGAATAAGTTTACTGACATAGGACCATGACAGTTGTCATGGAAATAATAAAAAGTAGATTAGGAAAATAAAATAGGATACAAATCTTGTACTCCTAATATAAGAGACAATAGATACAGCTCTTCCTCCCTGTTCTTGACTGTAATGTGTTAGTGGAAATGCCGTGAGCAAGAAATATGATCAGTTAAAAGAAATGAAATAAAAGAAACCAAAGCCTGATAGCCATAAATTTCTGTTCTTCAAGGAAAGAGAAAAGCTGATAATTTAGAGAAGAAAGTGAAAATGACAATATCAAAAGTGCTATCAAACATACAAATGAATAACCCAAAAATATAAAAGTGATTTTTTTTTTTCCCATGGTCGTTATTCAGGTATAGTAATTTCACAGGTTTTGTGTTGTCTTAGTCATTGTTGCTGTTTTGTTTGTTTGTTTGTTTTTGTAATAGCAGGACACATCCTCATGTCACTGGTACTCAGCTGTTTTCCCATAGGGTGAATAAAAGCATTGTGCTTTCCTTTTGGGAAGCATATCACATATTGCAGTGTGGAACAACCCGCTTTGTAAACAAGGTTGTTGTTCCTTTCCGTTTCCACCCTTGCTTCCATAAGATGGAAAGAAGCTGGTACTTGGATATCACTCTGCAGTCCATCACCTCTTTCATCTTCTCTATAATCAAGGCAGGGTTCAACTTGATCCATCTAATACACTTATAGCCTTAGTTTATGCTCTCTGTATAAGCAGGTCAAGAAAGCTTGATAATCACCAGAAAAGCAATTAAAAACTCTCTTAAATATCTGACATAGTATATGCTGAAGGGCTCTGAAGAAACTCACCTCTGGTTTTGATGATAGAGAACTCTCTCAGGTAGAGTATTGAATCACTAGAAGGATAGGTGACTCAGGTGAAAAGAACTCTGCTTTAAAAACTTTCTCTTTATTTGCATGTGAAAGTAACATCCTGGATTAAAAAAAAAAAAAAGGCAGAAAACCTGTGCAGAAGAATGTGCATTATTGTCTTAGGCAATATCCTCAATGATAAAGACACTATCTACAGCGTAACCAAATATCTAACAGGATCAAATAGTTTGAGTGGAATAATGCATAGATGTAGCTATTTTATCCATTGGGAGCAAGCATGGATTTTTGCATTGCAATTATATATTCTCCAATGCCTTCTCTGAGAGTAGGGGACTTGGGCTCACTGGTAAATGATATTTGTGAGATTCCTACAAAGATTAAATGGTTTGTTTACTGGATTTTATATTGCAGCTCAAGAAGAAAATCATTCTACCTATGATTTGGCTGAAGGATTAGCATTTAACGTCAATGGTCTATGTGAAGTAAAGCTCACTTGTGAAGAGTGAATCATTACTCTTACAACAGGAAAAGACTTATTTTAATGGGATCATAACAATCTCAAGTTAAATATTTACTCATACATTTCAAAATGTAATGAAATGTAACTTATTTTAGGTAAAAAAAAAGAAATGAATTTTTATAAGGAAATGCAATGATGTCAAATCAATCTTCAGTCTAGTTTCCCTCTGAGCTACATCAGTGTAATCAGTTGAAGTAGTTTCATCAGGGAGCTACTTTCAATAATGAATATCAATAAAGAATGTTTATAGACATTTTATATACCTATCATATATTGTGAAGAACACAAATATGAATATATACAACAATTTTCTTGTATCTGATGCCTACCTGGAGACTACATAGTAACTTCTGGGAAAAATATATTTGCTGGCAAATTACAAAACATCATGAAAAAATAAAAGTTCTCATGAAGCTGCTTGCTCCATAAATATATGACCACCTTGCTTCTTTAAATGCCCAGGGAGAAGCATAGAAGTTCTGCATACTTGGTATAGCTAAACATGACTTGTTTTGAGGGTAAAACAGCCCTAACAGCCAGCCATGCTAGTCTGTCAGCATTGCCCTCGCTGCTTTCCACACATCTAGCTCAACAACTGGCTCCTTTAAGACTGCAGATCCCAATGGGTATACACTGCCCCTGATTTCACAGCTGTGCCACAGACCCAAATCTGGAAGGCATTCAAGTACCTGCTTTACCTCTAACAAGTCCACAAATGAAATTTGGCCCTGATGAAATTCAACAGATATTTTGTCTTTAACATCAGAGAGCTCATGTTTTTAAGTTTTTGTTTGTTTCTTTCTTAAACACTATCTAAGCCCATGCTTAAGCACAGGCCCTTACTGAGGCTTTAAGATCACTTAATGGGAAATAATTTCATTATAGATGTCTGAGCACCAAATTGAAACAGTATTAGGGATGTACAATGCTGTTTGTGTACCTTTATAAACATTTATAAAGATACTTTGTGGAGTTTTCTGCTGCTATGTCTCTCCTCTCCTCTCCTCTCCTCTCCTCTCCTCTCCTCTCCTCTCCTCTCCTCTCCTCTCCTCTCCTCTCCTCTCCTCTCCTCTCCTCTCCTCTCCTCTCCTCTCCTCTCCTCTCCTCTCCTCTCCTCTCCTCTCCTCTCCTCTCCTCTCCTCTCATTCTGTCTTTTTTTTTTTTTTTTTTAATGTTAATAACCACAACACACTTAGCTAAAAATAAAATAAAATAAAATAAATGTTGTGCAACCACAGTGGATTAGTGGAGAAAAAATATTTGTAGACAAAATTCTCTCTCCGTTTTCAAAATCTTCACATACCCTATCTAGACATCTGTATTATGTTCCATTCAATCAACTTCACCAACTTACTGTTGTCGTGAGCAAGTGCTAAGTTTTACATTTGGAAAATGCTAGGGCTTTGGTAGAAGAGCACAGCTGGATTGGATATAATGAAACAGCATTCTTCTGTACCAAAGCAGTCTTGTTGCTAATGAGAAAAAACACACACACACACACGCACACACATACACACCAATATAGTGTATATTTATCCCAGTTTAATGAGGCTCTATTCAAAAATCCAGCTGTGAAAATATGTTTAATCTATATACATAGTCTTCCAGCACTAGGGAATAAGTTCTTCATAGTAAAAACTGATTTCCACACATCACAGATTGTATCTTGTCACTTTTCATTTCCTGCAGACCATTCACAAGCACGTAAGCACACTTTAGCGTTTGAATAAGTTGCATGGGAAGCACAGCAGCTATTAATAAACAGCATTTCATCAGTAGAAAGCTGAGCATCCATTTAATTCTAGTTACTGAAGTTCTTTGTGTTGTCACAAATGTATCTATTTTTTATTCCTCTTCATTTCTCTTTCATGGTTCCTTTTTTTTTTTTTTTTTTTTTTTTTTCCCCACTGAAAACTTTAAAAGCTAATACTGAATTACTTCTGTAGGTGGTGCCAGAGATATTTTCATATTTTGGTTTGCTTAGACTTGGCTGTGGCTTTATATATGTAAAAAAAATATTGGTTCGATTTCACACGTTATGGTTAAGAATTTCTCCTTGAATTTTCTATGACTTTGTTTGAGAAGATAAAAACAACTGTCATCCAATCTGGATATGACAGTGGACTGTTACTGGTGTCCTCTGCACTGTGATGGGCAGAGTGTTGTTCTTTTTTTTACAGCAAAACTTCTAAATTCTTAAGTGAAATCTTTTAAATGATATAATATTAATTATAGGCCATCAAAATGTGGGTTGTTTTGTGAGTTTTTTTTTTTCCCTTTTCTTTTTTCTTGGTTGGTTGAGTTTTATTGTTTTTTGTTTGTTTGTTTGTTTTGTTTGTTTGTTTTTTGTTTGTTTGTTTGTTTTTTGTTTTTTGTTTTTTGTTTTTTTTTTTCATCGAAGTTAAATAAAGAGTTAATTATGAATATAGTAATTTTGCTTGTTCCATAGAATTTTTCTGGTCAGAGGAAAATATTGTGCTTTTCTTGAAATTCTCATAATGAGTGACTGAAAGGCCAGGGGACAAGACAATAAATGCTACTATTGCTTATTTGTAGTCTAACAGAGTTGCTTGGGGCTCCAGACATTGAGGTAGAAGATGGACAAAGATTTAATTAGTGCCATCACATTACTGATGATCAACAGAATGGGACTGAGTAACCTATAAGGAGATGGGAGAAAGCAACCACAGAATCCACCAAAGGGAGGAGAAATAGTGTACCATGCATGAAAACAAAACAAAAACAAAAACGAGAACAACAACAACAAAAAAAAAAAAAAAAAAAAAAAACAAGAACAAAACCAAAAACAGAAAAACAAAAACAAAAAAACAAAAAAAAAAAAAAAAAAACAAAAACAAAACGTCTATTGGAGCTATCCCATCTCAGTTGAATCCACACTGAAGTTAAGACCTGAGGCCAATACACAGCAAGCTTTAAGCATTATATGCTTAAGCACAGAGGACTCAGATGAGCTTTTCATGATCCACTCACAGTATTTTCTAAACAGCTGCACAGCTTCCAGAGGATGGATGGATTGTTCCTCCATTTCTACTCTACCCTATGGAATAAACTGTGACTTCATAACTACAGTCATCTCTGTCACTGACTTAAACATCTGACTCCCACTGCAGGCACATTTGTGATTTTGGGCAATCTAATTCTCAATTCGTAGAGTCGTTGTGAGATGAACATATTGAATATTAAAACAAGACAAAATTAGCCTTATTACTGTGAATTAATATAAGTGCCATAGATAAACAAGAACCAAGTTAGGAAATGTGTGATAGATCTGAGTGGGGAATAATTCATAGATGAAAGAAACACGTATACTTCATTTTCTGTCCATGAGAAAGCAGCCTTATAATTTGAGGATTTTGCTTTTCCTTTTGAGGTAGAAAAAATGAAAAGTTTAGATTATTGTTTCCTCTGCAATTTTGAATTGAAATATCCTCTATCCCCCCAAAATTTACCAGCAGTGACAAAGTTCCAAGATACTAAAAAATATAAAGAATCTTTTTCAGCAGGGGATGTCTTCCCTCTCCGAATACAGGAACAAAAATTGAGGTAGCATTTAATAGGGATGCTTGTTGCATATTTATTTGAATATTTCATTATTCAACTAGATAGCTATTTGACTGGGTTTTCTTTGGGGACAGTCAAGGAACACATCAATCTCAGCAATTTTATACACTCATTGCCTGTAAAAAGGTGATGAGATGGGAATAAATAATAAATAACCATAGCAATGATAAACATAGACTAGAAAACCAACTATTTCACATTGGAGCTTTGTCACCCAGGGCATGTAAATACACTAACAGTTTGTTCTAAGACACATCAGTGGAATAAGTTATAAATGAAATGAAAGAGTTACAGCAACAACAGTCAAGCAAGAGTAAGGGAATAGTCATCTGTACGTTTTTGCTGCTGCACCAGTGACATCAAAGTCCATGAATACAATTGTTAAGATAGGTATGTTGGAGTCTTCAGGGAAGGGGGAGAAACTAGTTACAGTGTTTTGTCCCTTCTATCCCAGTGTTTAGAAGAAAATGGAAGCAATTATATTCATGAAACAGAGCTCTAAAACTGTGTCAGATTCATCACTGTGAACCTGAAATTATTCTGGAATTAGTTAATTTAGATTCAAAGGTAAAATTTGCATTGCAGAACTTCAGGAGCCAACAGCCCTGCCTGTAAATCCATCCTCCAACAAAAAAAGTATCATCTCGGGCCTCCCATTTCCCCTTGTCTGACCCATGGACAAGACTGGGATGGTTTCACCCATCACTAGTGCCAAGAGTAACTCTATAACTAGTTATAGGCAGCTGTGTATGACCCCTAAAATCACTGAACCATTTAGATTGGAAAGGAACTCATGTGATTATCTGGGTTGACCTCCTTGTTAGAGAAACATTGAGTTGGAATTCCTCAGGGCTTTGTCCAGCTGGGTCTCAAAAATGTCCAAGGATGAAGACTACACCACTTCTCTAAGCAGCCTGTCCCAATGCTTCACTAGCACCTCAATGGCACTGGGTAAAAACCTAGAATAATTTAAAAGACAGGAAGATTTGTGAATTTCATCTAATTAAACCACAAGTCTAAAAGCCTTCTCTTCCCACTTCCTGTTCATGGTGCAGAGGTTTTAACACAGCACAACTTGAGATTTTGCTAAGGCTCTTTGTAGGGACGTATCTGTTGCAAGAATTCTAAGTGTTATTCCTCAGTGCTGATAGCTGCGATTTGAAGTATATGATCCTTATGAGTGTTTGACTGTTACTATCAAAAAGAAGTTCTACTTCTTGCTGTTCCAGAGATTAGGGGAATAGCTGCCTCTCTATACCGTGGTAAACATTATTGTGCACTGTCTTGGTTTACTATGCCATGACATATATACATAGTATTTTGTAGGAGAGCTGTTCTGTCACAGACTGATACATGGGTCCTTACTGCTTCCTCCCATTACTGCACATCAGGAAGTTGTTCCATTTTTAAGGGTACAAATGTCAGTTGCTTCTTGTTCCATACAACCTCAGTGTGGTTAGAACAGCTCTGGAAAATGTGCTTGGATCTTCTTTTACTTTGGATGTTGTGTTAGCCTGTATAATACCTGGAAGATTAGCTCTATTTCTATTAAATCATATACATTGTATTTCACTTCAAATACTACTTTCACTTCATATATTACTTTACAGGTATTTTTTAAGTATATGTGCAAACAATCCACAAAAGAAAGGTGCAAGACAAATATTTCCTGGGATAATGCATAGTTTTGCATATGATCCCAATGTCGTCATGAGGATTGCATGCTAGGTTTTAACATGTCTTCTAAGTCACACGTAAAATGCTCTAAAGCTAATTAGTTTTGTGTAAACTAATATTCAATGTTAAAACATCTGGCAGCATTAATAATGGCATTATTGTAGCTGACCTATTAAAACATACTGGGTAAAATTCAAATGTCACAGCCCTAGTTTATCCTTGGAAGAAAATAAATGATAATCAGCCTAGTTAGTTAGCTGACTTTATGACAGTAAATAGAGTTTGCAGATAGTATATAAACCACAACAGTACACTGCTATTTTATTTTGTTGCTTTCCCATTTGGAATATTTATAACGAGATAAGCCATTGTAGTGAGAGTTCTTTGCAGAAAATGGGAAAATGTCTATTTATGATTTGTATAATGCACGCTTTATATGCTGGGTGTCTGTAAGAGTTGTGAAGCAATACTGTTCACACAGTTCCCTAAATAATTCTCTGTTGTGATGAGCTGACAGACTTAGAAGAGTGCATTACTTGAAAGAGTAAACATCAAGAAGCCTCCAGGGGTTCTTTCACTTCATTCATTTTGTATTATCCCATTTAGCAATTGTAGTTACATCTCTGCAGCCCTAATAACTGTTCAAGTGAAGTAATGTTATAGTTCTAAAAGATATAAACCTACTGGGCCAAATATAATTGTATGCAAGTTCCAGTGATGGACATGCAGAATAAAATGTACGTAATAGCAAGAGGATATGTGTTTGCCAAATAATCAAAGTAGAGCAAAACTGACTCACTTCCTGAAGAAAGGAGCTAAGATCTGTGTTTTTTAAAAAGGCATTCTGTATAAAATCACAAATAATTACAATTCACATTAATATACCCTAAAAAAGAAAGTCTTCTGGACTACTTGGAAAACTTTTCTTGTAAAACAATATTCTGTAACTTTGTAGCTTCTTTATTGTCTCCTCACAATCTGAAAGTGCTCTTTTTTTCATTTGGTGATAGGAAAAGAAGAGCTACGCTGAATTCATATTTGTCACTCTCAATGAGGTAGAAGCTCTGGAGAAGCTTGTTAAGGACTGAGAGCCTGTGTAGCTCATGGGAGCTTTAAAAAGTGTGATACCATCATTGGAAGCCCTTGAGTCCATGCTGAATATTGCCGTTGTGCTCAAATAGAATCGGAACTTCCAAAGCAAGAGCAGGATTATGGGTTTTAAGTGTATGTCTCAAAACAAAACAAAACAAAAATGAATTCAAAACAGGGCCAACACAAGATTAACTAATAAATAAAGATCTTTGGGTATACTAAATGTAAGTTTACGTGTGTATAAATTCATTTTGTTTGTTTGTTTGTTTGTTTGCTAAATAAGCTCTTCATGTAGATAATAACAATAACAACAACAACATTTCATAAGAATCTAGGAGCTGAATCATTCTTTTTTTTTGTTTGTTTGTGTTTAATCATGCTTGGTTATTAGCTAAGGAAAGAGCAAGCAGAGGAGTGTGCAAAAGGAAAAATCAGTAACCTTAGTGTAAAACCGTGATAGGAAAACTCCCTTCAGTGGAGAAAGAATATTAATGCCATCTGAGGCAAGGGGAAAGAAAGAAGGACTGACTCTACAGTGCTGAATACATAAGACTCTGTAAACATTAAGTTCAACTATGTAGAGTAGGAATTTGTAGCTTTTTATTTACAAGAAATAGTGGAAGAATTGCACTGAAGAATTGTCTGAAGAATTGTCTGAAGAATTGTCTGAAGAATTAAGTTTACTGCTGTCATTTCTCATCTGATGTCTGACAATCTGTGAGCTGGATCCTGAATCTCTACCAGGATGCATTAGCCAAAAGATCTGGTCCCACCTTCACTGTCCATCAGCACAGATAAATGCAACACATCTATCAACCTGTATGGTTGTTACAGGTCTGGGCTGAAGCACTGTGGGATAAATTTTGTACTCTTTTACTTATACCTTGCCTTCCTCCTTTGAGAAAGAACAGGTCATGATTGAAATTAACAGAGTGAAACTGCACAAGTCATGACAGTAATTTTAATGGATTGAAACTAATATGCTCATTTAAATTAAATTTCTTATGGTGGAGTTTATTGGGACCAGATATCTGTTGACGTACCAATAGTACTTCATAATTGAAAATAAAATGTGTTTTGTTTTGTTTTGTTTTGTTTTGTTTTGTTTTCCCTGCTCTTTCTGAGGCTTTGCCAGTACCCTTCAGTAAAATTGTATATAAAGAAGTTCTATTAAGAATAAAAAGGTAAGTTTCAGAAGATTGCATTCAGAATCCAAGTTAAAATGCTTCTCTGTGTTATTCAACACAGCTATCATATCTTACAGATAATCAGTAAGAATAAAACAGAAGTATTTTTACAATTTAATAAAGCTGTTGTCACACAGAAGAACAACTTTTCACTATGTTAAATAAAAGCTAGGAATTGTAGGACACATATGTACATTATTCAGCAAAATGATCAAAACCCCAGAAATGTCAGCTTTGTTTCAAAAGGTAATGTATGTATGCATGCATGCAGATAAACTCAAGCTTTTTGACAAAGCCTCTAAGGCACACTGCTTCAGAACAAATGAATAAAGGTAAGCCAAAAGCTTATTTAGAAGCTCTGGAGGTGCTATATTGGAAAAAATATTTAAATGAAAGAGAAACATCCTAACTTTGTGAGTCTAATCCATTAATCTGTTTTCACTTAGTGATATAGTCTTTGCTATTCCTGTTTGTAGGGAACTAGCTAACTGCAATTTTTCTTTCCTTTTAACTGATGTATACAATATGAAAGCATGTAATTAGTAAATACACATTTACCTGATTTCATGTAACCGAAACTCAAAGGGAAATTATAGATGTGGATTCAAGTTAAAATACCTTTTATTCTTTCTGGTCTGTTATGGTTGCTTAATTTTAGTAATATAGTAAAGTGTAGCTACAAAACTTGTTTTCTGGGCACCTTCTTTTCTTTAGGGGATGCTATAATATAGGAAGATAAAACAAGTAGCCTTTAGTGAACCAAAATAAGAGAATGAGAGTGTTCTGAGCTCAGCTTTTTGACAGAGGCAGTTTAGAGCCAGTACAATGTTTATGACCATTGTAATTGGTACTCCAGTCTCAGAAGGCTACAGAAATGTTTATCAAGTGTTTAAAAGATGTTAAGCTCTTGTGATTAATTCATTTTAATTTTTATGATAAAATACAATGAGAAACTGATTGTACAGTAATATAAACCAGGAATCATTTCTTCTACTTTTGTAGTAGATTAATATGTTATTGCATTATTCACAGTACTTCTTGACAGGATGCCCACAAGGCAGGGTACCAAATGGTGGAGGATCAGGGAAACATTTTATCCTTTACTAAATTGATAAAATAATATGATGAATAGAAGGAGAAGAATGCGAAGTGCTCAGTTACTATGGTGATAAAGGTGATATAAGGACTTCTATAGAACGGAATAAGATATAAAAGCACAGGGAATTCTTCTTATTAAATATGCACCAGCCAAGCTCTCTGGCTTGTGCTAGTTTGCTCACATACAGTCTCATATATTCCATTTTTTAATGTCCTTTGGGTAATTACTTATTTATCTCATACAAATCATCTAAGTAAACACAGGTTTAATATAACTAGTTACTGAAGTTTATATACCTCTTGGGCTTTTAGTGTTGTCTGATTAGATTAAGGAGAAAAAAAACATACCAAAAAATTCTAGTTTTCTCAAGTTTCCCCTTAGCTTTTATACTTAAGCCCGTATTATATGTATTTAATAATACTCTGCTCATATCTACAATTAACTATGGTTCAGCCATATTAACTATGTGCGCATTTTCATTAGATTAAAATAAGAGTAATGTAGATTTACAGCACATGTACTGAGCTCATTTTGTAGAGACAGACATTTAAATATCAGTGATGTCATAAAGGGTAAACAAATCTGGCTTTTAATACTAACTCAGCTTTGAACATTTATCCTGTATACAGAATTGAATTAAATTCCTTCTCTTGGCCAGCACATCCCAAACTATAGCTAAGATTATTTTCTGAGGTTGTGTGTATCACCAGTGCATCTCTATCATAGTGCATGCAGAATAAACAGGTTTTCAGAAAACTGTATCGTGAAAAACATATATAATCCATTATGTTCTGTCACAGTCTACTGAAATCTTTATCATTAGTCAGCAGATTAAGGTATCTGATCTGATTTTTCACTCTTTTTGTTCCCTCCTGAATACAAATCAAATGGAACAATTATTAATTTACCATGAAGTAATTCACATATTTTACCCTTAGACTCCATAAGATCCTGTCCTTTCTCTCAATATTTTTCAATCACACCTACCCGATTTGCTTTTCGGTGTAGCTTTAATTTTACTTTTTCTTGCTCTGAGAAAGTATTATCCCACATTAAAATGTTCTTTTTAAAAAAAAAAAAAAATCAATTTTTTATTTATTTCCTTAACAGAAAGTTGCAATGCTTGCATCTTTATTGAAAAACATTGTGAACTAATATTGCAACAAACATCTTGATCCCCATATATACTTAAATAACAATCTCTTTATTTAAACAATGAGAAGTATGGCATTTTCTGAACTACCACCAATGAAATAAGTGCTTAGAAAATCACATAATCAATTTCAAAGCATTATTATATTGGTGATGTATAAATATTTAATAAAATAATGCAGAAATATTAATTATATTGTTTATGGATACTTCAGTAAAAAAAAAACAAACATCAAAATTATCATAAATCACAAATATATTCATACATTCATATAACTACCTGAAAGCAAGGTGTGGGGAGCTTGGAGGTCGGCCTCTTCTCACAGGTAACCAGTGATAAGACTAGAGGAAATGGCCTCAGGGGAGGTATAGATCGGAAATTAGGAGACATTTCTTCTCAGAAAGAGTAGTCAGGCATTAGAATGGGTTGTCCATGGCAGCATCACCATCCCCGGGGTGTTCAAGGAAATTTTGGACCTGGCACTTAGGGACATGGTTTAGTGGGTGACATTGGTAGTAGGAGGATGGTTGGACCAGATGATCTTGAAGGTCTCTTTCAACCTTAACGATTCTATGATATTTATGGTTCATTTATTTAAAGCCTCTATTTGCAATATATTTGGCAGTAATCCTATCACGGTGAAGAAAGATAAATATATATATAGGTTTCTGCCCAACATGTTTGAAGACAAACATAAGGACAAAATATTATTATGTACTTTCCATTTTGACAAATAAATATTATTATAAATTTTGGGGTCTCTGATTCAGTCTTTTGAACATCTGAACATTACATATATATATATTATTTATATATATATATTATATATACTTACATATATATTATATATATTATATATGTAGGTATATATATATATAAAGGAAGAAACCTGGAAAGGAAATCCTTTTATTTCCATAAATACATGTAAAAACTCAATTTTACGATGGAGCAAAAAACGTTATAGAATTCATCAAATCCTATTTCATTTAATTCTCAGCTTAAATCTAGAGCTGCAAACACTTAAGCTGTGGGTGGGTACATGATTCAAAAGATCAAGTGCTAATAAACCAAACTTTCATTTCAGTCAGCTTGAGAACCACTGCATTACATCTCTTCTTACTTTGTGTGGAGTTCAATATATCAGACTTTCTGAATATATAATACAAACACCTGAAAACAAAAAACGTTTCCTTTCAAGTGCTGTGTAGAACTCAGAACAGTTTTTAACACTAGGTGAACTCTGATAAATCAGAGAAAACAAAACAAAACAAACAAAAATTTTTTATAATACTAATTTTTATAAAGCCATCTTAATAGTTCAAGGCAATAGTGTTATCATTATGTGGAAGGAAAATAAATGCATGGGTTAAATGTCTAACTGGAGGAAAGTCATATTTTTTGAATTCAATACAAACCTTTTATTTCAACTGATAATTATACTATTGAGACTTTGTTCTGATAAGCAGTCTCGTTTGCCATCCTAGCTTCAGGCTGCTAAACACTTATTACCTCTTTGATTGGATTTAATTTTCCTTACTAGGTTAAGGTTTCTAATATAGATTAACAGTGAAAGTGAACAAAAGTAAACAAACCTTTATGCTCTTGAGATTGTGAGAGACAAACACATTCATCATTTAAAGGACACACAATGGTTAATGTAGTGCAGTGTGTGCCTCAGAAAATCTAGGAAATGGTTACCATTAAATTTCACAAGCATACAGGCACAGGCTCCCAACTTGTAACCTAACTTCTAGTTAGGATTTTGAAATTATAGGATATTAATTTGCTGTTACATATTTATTAAAGCATGTTTTGCTGTCATCTTGCTGTCAGTAAGAATTATCTCAACTATTCACTTCTGCTGCATTCCCTGGGGATGTTTATACAGACATTCAGTCTTACAGTTCTTATATTTACTTATCTCAGTAATATACCTCCATCTAATTCTGGTGGTGGAACTGATGGAAAGAGTCAAATGAATAACCTTATGAAATCATAGATTCATAGAAAACAAAGCCTGGAAATGACTCCAAGAAATCATCTGCACCACATTCTTACTGCCAAGTAGTATTAATTCTATCCTAGCCTTTTCAATTTATATACCTCCCAAACAATTCCTATGGAGGTCTGGCTCCCTATATAGGAAATGTAGGATTGCTTTTCGTACTTTCTGTTTTTAGGAGTTTCACAATCACAGCCTCAGAGAATCTCAGTTATTGCAAACATATGACATTAAAGCATTCCCAATATATGTATACTCAAAGTGTTCTAAAAATGTAATTCCAGCCTCTCTGTCAATTTTTTAAAATACTTGATTACCCTTTCATCTAAAAGATTTCCTATGTGTCTCAAAGTCCTCAGCTTCACGGCAGAGTAATGAAGGCAGTCACCTTAAGTCACTGGTGTTTCAGAAAAAAAAGGTATTGAAAAACAAGGAAGCATTCAACTTCAAAGACTACTAAATCCATGCCCTCCTGGCACAGATATGGAGCAGAGATTCATTGTTCTGTTGGCTTTCAGCTCTGAACATACACCAGCAAAAGTACAACAGAGGCTACAACTTCATTGCATATAGGTCACTGAACATCCATGAAAGTCTAACAATTTTCATTAATCACTGACATGATCTGTATTGCAACCAATAGTCTAAAGAAGAAGGATCCCATAATTCTTTCCTAATAATCCTAAAGGCTCAATTTCCTCAGTAAAGTTAGCAATAAATCTTCAGAGATAGATGATTGTCAAATCATTATTCCTTCTTCTTGAAAATAGAAGTGGGTCCTTTATTTTAAGAGTATCTATTTCTACATTATTACAGCTCAGATAAACAAGGTCTGGCTACAACAAAGCTATCTTTCTTGCCCTGAGATCATTGCAAGAAAGAAAATGAATTAGAAGTACAACACAAGTCAGCAATTTCCATCTGGGCCAATCTCATTGATTAACCACAGTAAAGTGTCTGGAAATTCTTTGGCTTACAGCTTTTCTGTCGGGCTCTCTTATGGCCACAGCACACTTCTTGGTCCTTAAATACAGAAATGTGGCACACCAGCTCAAAAAATTCCCAAGCTGAGACTGTGGGGTGCTCAGTGATGGCAGTGAAGGAAATACCACTTTCTACTTGCTGTATTGTTAGCCTTCCTCCTTAAGTGTCCTTGAATATCCACTGTCAGAGACAGGACACTACATTTTGGTCTTACCAAATGCAGCTATTCTTGTGGTCAAAGAGTCTGAGAGTTAGGACTTTATTTAGCTAGAAAATGTGGATAGACAAATCTTGCTATAGGCTTGGAAGCCCTTGAATATCTTCCCCTGGTTTTATGGACTGACACCAATTTACAGGTTGGTTTCCACCTTGCATCAAGAATAGATATTGCCTTTCATTCAGCCACCCAAACTATTCTCTTTTGTGAGCTGCTTCTAAAACACACTTTTTTTAGACACCTTTGATTTCCTCTGTCTTGAGTGACTAGATGGAGCTAAATAAGATGCAATGATCTAAATGTATTGATCATTGATCCTTGTGCAGCTTGCTATTTTTCACTGGGATGCTAGTATCTGTACTTCAGGTACTTGTAGAAAAATCTTTTCCTGTAATATTTATCTCAGACTTCCTGTTGAATTATAATGCTTTATAAATATAAATTTATCTCCGTCACAAGTGTTTAAAATAGGATGTAGCACAAAACTGATGAGAAAAAAAAAATAGTTTATTCCACAAATAGACTATCTTCTGTTTGACTTTTTTCAGTGATTTACTAGTAAATAAAACTTACATGACTCTGCTACTTAACAAGTACTTAACAAGTAACAAGACTTATAACACTTAGGAAGTGTTAAAAGTAATCTTAAGTATGATGCTTCATTCTTTTGCTTATTAAAATGAACCATTTTTTTCTTGGAAGTAAAGCAGAAGAAATTTTTACTGCTTTTGGCTGAAATAGAGTCAATTTTCTTCATTGCAACCTATATGTTTTTATTTATTTATTTATTTATTTATTTATTTATTTATTTATTTTTCATAGCAACCTATATGATGCTACGTTTTGGATTCATGATGAAATCAATGCTGATAACACATGGATGTTTCAGTTGTTGCAGAGCAGTGCTCCCACAGAGCCAAGGACTTTTCTGCTCCTCGTGCTGCCCTGCCAGTGAGGAGGTTGGGGGTGCACCAGGAGCTGGGAGGGGACACAGCCAGGACAGCTGGCCCAGGCTGACCAAAGGGATGTCCCTTACCATGTGGCATCGTGCTCAGCAATAACAGCTTGGGGGGAAGAAGGAGGGAGGGGGAATGTTGGGAGTGATGGTGTTTGCCTTCCCAAGAAACTGTTTGCGTGATGAGCCCTGATTCCCTGGGAGTGGCTGACACCTGCCTGCCTGTGCCGATGGGAAGCAGTGGTGAATTCCTTGGTTTGCTTTGCTTACACACATGGCTTTTGCTTTCCATAGTAAACTGTCGTTATCTCAACTCATGAGTTCTCTCACTTTTGCCTTTCTGATTCTCTCCACTGTCCCACTGGTTGGGAATGAGTCAGCAGCAATGTGGGACTTAGCTACTTACTGGAGTTAAACAACAATAAAATGATGATAAATAATATATTAATAATAATTATAATAAACACAATAATATCCCTGTAATTATACCTGTTGATCTGATGAAAGCTTTCCATTAATACCATTTTTTAATTAAGAATATATATATTAAGATATATATATATCTTAATAATGAGGGTACCTTTCCTATGACTCTTTTCATCCTAAATTTCTTATTTTAGACAAAAGTATCAGAAGAGGAAGAAATAGAAATTTAGAGTCAGTGCAATGTATATAATATGAACTCTATTTACAAATAAATATATATGTAATAAAATGAACAAGAATGAATACAGACATTTGAAAAATTGCTGCAAAAGTCCAGTTGAATTCAAATGGAAATTTTGTTATGGAAAAATAGGACTAGGGGAACATTTCAGTCTAGTAATTTAATATAAGTTGATTTAACTAAATTAATTTTCAGAATAGTGAAAGTTTATAGATACCACCAGAAATGGGTAAATAGTTTTCAGGCAGTTTGTCATTTTAAAATATGAATAAGTACATAACATGATTAGAATTCCTATTTTAAATAGTTCAAGAAAAATTTTAATTTAAAAATACACAGCATTTTTTGCTTCAAGTTTATTGGAAATAAAAGAATATTTGACTTCCATAACCTTACCGTATTGTCTATATTGTTGGTGATACCATAATCCCATGCTTACTTGGAATTCAGAATGGTATCATTTACAGTTTTGAAAGCCTTTTCTTTAGGTGCTGTAACTATAAATATTGCATGATTTCATGCTAGGTGAGAAAGACTACTGTCAGCACATGCAACAGGGGTGCTTGATGCTCCCAAAGGTATTTGTCTTCCTAATAGTGATTAACTATGGGACACTGATGCTTAGGAAAGTATAAGATTCATAGTTTCCTTTGTATTATTATTATTATTATTATTATTATTTTTTTAATGTATATTGTGACTTTGGCAGGCTTACATACTGACACCATTGAAATCCACGTGCCCTTTAAAGTTAATTAAATATCATTATCAATATCAATATAGCCCTGGCAAGGACTATTGGGTAGAGGGAGTGCAGTGGAGGATTTCCGTAACATTCAGTGGTTTAAGGGGAAAGGTGAAATTCTAGAGGGTTTCTTTGCAGATTCTGCTCATTTAGGTAACTGAACTGCTGAAATGAATAGCTGCCTTCAGCCATTCTTTTCTGCCCCTGTGACACAAGAGCATCCAAGATATATGGTAGGCCTGGAGCAGTGGCAACAGGCAGGACTCATTCCTGAGGCAGGATTAGAATGATTCATCTTGGTTGGCTGAAAACCGGGGATTTTGTCACACATAACAGCACACTCAAAACACAAAGGTCCTGACATTATTTTTCACTGTATGCATAGAGTGAAAGTTAAGTTCTTCAAACAGGAAATAAGAGAGGGAGCTACAGGCCCACATAATAATGTTTTCTCCTATACTTCAAATACACTTGAAATATACTTCAAATCAGGCACAGGGATTATGGGCTTTATCCTGTTCCTTCTCATATGTTGAATTTGAAAAATCTCTAGGTTGAAAGCTATATCGAAATGGATCTGTATTTGTAAAGTAGTATGAATTCAAAGAATGATCATTTTTCAATTTAAAAATCCAACAATAATTTCCCCAAATTCCCAACTAGTTCGAATATGCTTGTCACATTTTGGGCATACATACAGGATACTTAGAGGTATCAGGCTTGGGTAGGTGGGTCTGCTGCCACTCAGTTAGGGCATTTAAAGTCTACTAAAATTATTTCCTGAATATTACATTTACAAACAGGTACAGAAACAAAGCTTCTCACAAGTGCTCTTAGAGTTTGAGTTTCATTATCTAGTTTCATGGTTTACAGCCTAGAAAGTTTTCATCAGACTGATTAAAACCTCTTCTCTGTAAAACTGTGCATCATGTTTAGAAAATATGCATCCCATGATTATGAGCTCCTGGAACAGAGCTCTGACCATATGTGCAGGAAAGGCTCCCCAGGCTGGATGCAGCCACGGTGGTGACAGCAGATCTGCGTGTGACACTAAGCATATGCCGTGCCTGTAAGAACGACTGTTATCCCCTCCCTGTCCTGGGAAACCCATCATTACCTTCAGGCCCTTGTATTTCCAGAGGAGTGGTCACACTGCCCTCAGGTATTCACAATAAGCACGGTCGTTTGCTGCAGGAAAGGCAAATGATGTGCAGACTTTTGTGAAGACTCCATTTCCTCAGTTTTTAACTCTACATCTCCATTGGCAACAGACTACTCCCCAGCCAGTACTGTGGCAAAATTCAGTAGTTTTGCCTGATTTATTTTTGTAGAAATTGGCCTTATGTCCCCGAAGCTTTGCATTGAGCTTTACAATGTTCCTTAAACTAAGCTTAGAGCCACCAGCTGCACCATGGCATTCATCAGCAGAGACCTGGTTCATGGCGCACTGCAGGGGAATAGGCATCCTCAAAATGGAGCCAACACTGAATCTGCTGCTGCTAAAGTGACTATGGGAGTATGTCTATGTCCCTACCACTAAATAAAACAGGTCAGACTCCATCCACTCACCTGAAGACAAGTGGCGTGGTATGGCTTGCATCCATTCAGCTAAAAACATCTTCCCCAAAGCAGGGCAGCACTGCCCATACAGCCCCCTGGAACAGTTCCAGGCTATTCCTGGGCTGAGTCCCAGCACTGTCTGGGAAAATGATCCCAGTCATGGGCCAAAACTATATCAAGTAGTGCACAGGACCAGAGAAAGCACTTATGGCCTGTCCAGCTCACAATCAAAGGCAAATCTCAAGAAGGGCCAAATACTGGAAAATGCTGCCTGTGAATTGAAGTCTGGAGGAACAGCTCGTATCAGTTTACGTGTATACACCCATGCTGATTTGTTAGTAAGCTCTAGGTGCATTCAGCTGAAGCTAAAAGCTAATTATGTGTGTGTTTATATAAAAGTTATATGTGACATCGAAGAAATTAAATATTCATAATGACAGCATGAAAGAATTTCATTTATGGCTAAATGAAATGTTTAAAAATAAATGAACAATGTATTCTAAAAATTAAATACCTGTTTTCTCCAACCACATCCCATAGCTTAGTTAAACAATTGGGAATGCTTCATTTTAATTTTGTGCATTGATTTCAGATGGCATTAATAAAATATATCCTTTTACTGTAAATTATTAATAGAATTTGTAAACACTAACAAGCACTTGAAACCTCACAACCATTCAATGTACCACCTCAACAAGAAATCAACAAGAATATTTCCCAAATGGAAAACAGGTACTCTTGCTAAAATCTGCGTTTGTAGTTATACAACAAATTCTAAATTCTTCCAGAACACTCCCTTCTGCCCAGAACCAGCTCAATCCCATATTTTTCCTTAACAGATGAGGTCTCATCTTATTTCATTGGATTAAATAATGCTTGCAGGAAGAAACACCAGCTAAAGACAATTGCTGTGGCTGTACTTTTATTTCACTTATCCTGCAATACTTTCATTCATAAGCGTTAAATTGGAATTGCCAATATTAACTTACCAAAGAGCTGGCGGAAATGGTTAATGTTCTATTTATCCTCAAGGGCCCAATTCAATCATAGCCCTGTAAAATGTCACTGACCCACTTCATCAATTACTGAGGGCAGGTGTGGGAGCTTTATATTTCTGCCTATTGTACCAGTCAAAGATCCCCAAGATCCCCCCCCCCCCTTTTTTAATTTATGTGATAATCTGCTCCACAAATTGTGTAAGATCCTTTGCATTATAACATTTAAAAGTCAACTTCAATTACACTTAAATTCAGATTTACAAAACAATTAAATTCTAATAGACCTGTTAATAGTAAAGAATATACATTGTTGGGAGGGTTTCAGCTACAGTTACAAAATACAGCTGAGAAAATTTAGAATAACCATAAGTGGTTTTGTTTCAGAGTTTTTTACTTGAAAGTGATATTGCAAGATTTTGTAACTTGGAAGTTATACAGATATTTTCTAGTAAAGTAGACAGGTATTTCCTGAAGCATACATGTCTCTGAAAGGAAAATCTGTTGAATATTCACTTTCAAGGAGGTAATACTGTTTTATAAAAATTCATCATCTATTATTTAGTAACATTTTATTGTATAGTGATTTTTTTTTCTTCCTGTTTTCAAAATACATTTAAAATTCAAAGGCAATGAATGCTTGTCAAATGCTGATTATACTGAGTGAGAAATTACAAAATTTGAGATATACTTCAGATAACTGAAATATTATCTATCTGCCTGGGGAATACATTTCCTGAGGAAGTTACAGCAAATAAAAAAGTAAAATCTTTTATAATTTAAAAAATAACCTCCTTCTGCCTGACAGAGATAAGAGATATTTTCTTATAATGTATTCCAATACTTTTTGTTCACCTTATCTACCAGCAGGATCACACATTTAGATGGGATTCATTTTCTGTAATTTTAACACATAAAAGTAAGATGCGTAGTTCAAGTTAACCACTGACACTTAATAGAAACACAAAAAGCATCTCTAGAGGGCAATTCATTCTATCCTATGACAGATGTCATTCCACTACTCAGTAGCTATTTTCTCATATTGTTTATCTGCTGCATAAAATTGATCTCAGAACCATGATGACTGTCATCTTCCTCGTGCTGAAATTTTCCTTTCCCACATGAACTTCCCTGCTTGCACATGAGTCTGAACCTGCAGCCACCTACTTCCCAGCACCTCACTGGGTATCTGATAGGTGATGGTAATCAGCAAAACTACCAGCCTGGCTTGCTTTAACCAGCCATGTAAGGCTGCCCACAAGGAACAAAAAGGCATTTCCTTGATACATCTCTGGCATCGCATAGGTGACCACAAGGAGACTATTGCTGAAGGCGCTACCTTGGACAGGGCCAGGATGTTGTGTTGCTTTTGTGAGTCTGAGATACAAAGGTGGCCTAGCACAATGATGGTACAAGGTGACAATCATGTGAGGAGGTTTCTTCAATTAAAATATCAGCCCATGAAAGAATGTAAATGCAGAAAGAAAAACAAACAAACAAAAAAAAACAACAGTGATTTATTTATGGTTGAAAGTGATAGTAGAAGATAGTAGTTCTTACCCATCAGCAGTTATGCAGCATGCCTGTCGTGGTTTAACCCGGCCGGCAGCTAAACACCACGCAGCCGTTCGCTCCCCCTCCCCCTCCCTCTCTGGGACGGGGGAGAGAAATGGAAAGTGAAGCCCGTGAGTTGAGATAAAGACAGTTTAATAAGACAGGAAAATAATAATAACAAAAGTAATAATAACAATAATAATAATAATAATACAATGGTGATAATAGGAAAATAATAATAATATATATAAACAAGTGATGCACAATGCAATTGCTCACCACCCGCTGACTGATGCCCAGCCTAACCGAGCAGTCCGGCCCCCTCCCCCCGGCTAGCCACCCCTATATATTGTTTAGCATGACGTCAGATGGTATGGAATACCCCTTTGGCTAGTTTGGGTCACCTGTCCTGGGTCTGTCCCCTCCCAGCTCTTACTGCACCCCCAGCCTACCTGTTGGCAGGACAGAGCAAAAGGCTGAGATGTCCTTGGCTTGGTGTAAGCACTGCTCTGCAACAATTAAAACATCGGGGTGTTATCAGCACTCTTCTCATCCTAAGCCAAAACACAACATTCCACCAGCTACTAGGAAGAAAATTAATTCTGTTCTATCTGAAACTTCTGTTCTAACTGAAACCAGGACAATGCCCAAGAGTAAAACTACTTTTCATTGACTGGATCACAGTTTTCACTGCTGTTTTTAAGTACTTTTTTTTTTTTTTTTTTTTTTTTAAAATCAGCTTCAATTCCAGTCATTATTATATTCTTACCAAAAATGCTTAGAACATGTTACTTATATTAATTTATGAAAAGATTGTTTGCAGTTTTCAAAAACAGATGTCAGTAGAAAAACAGATTTTAATTTTTTTTTTTTTCTCTAGAACTAATGTTTAATATTTCACTTGTAGATACTAATGAATTTATGCGAAGCAAAGTGACTGATGCATCTTAGCTGTTCCAAATCTTGGTATATAAAATAATTAGAACAAGTCATGTCTAAAGGTCAGTGAAAACAAATCTGCTCATGTTATAAAAACATCTGCCTTTAAAAACAGTGGAAAGAAGCCCTGCCTTGGAAGTGAGATGGCCACTATTAACAATATGGAAAGAAACAACATGCTATTGAAGTGTAGGACCAATTTCTGTATGATTTTGAGAAAAGGCAAAAAGTAAGAGTAAAATAGACCATTGGTAGCTGACAAAATACAGGTCTTATTTTTCTTCCTTCTAGAAAAAAATTCCATGGTAAGCAGAGACAGCAATTTTGGGAAGTTCATGTTGGCCTTTCAACTGTGCAAAAGGGAGGTAAACTGAACACCAACTCTTCTTTGACCTCTCTTTCATCCATCATTAACAACAGTCACTGTTCTCAAAGTTGTCATTATTTCTGCTTTTGAAGACCTTGTTCTTCTGCAAAGGAAACATTATTAAAATGCATAAATCCCCTGACAGAGACAAACCTTAGCCTTGCTACACTTTCAGGGACCCCATTCCTCCATTATAAATGCAATGGCTTCATGGGCATTAGACCCCGCTCAAGTCCACTGAGACACCATCTCTCTTATGTTCACAACTAGAAGCCCAGCTGCCTCTAGTTGTGACGTGCAGACAGCACCCCAAGCTGTCAGGAGGTTTGTGCTGCCCAAAGAAGGACCTAGAACTGGAAACAGTAGGTTTCACATAGGTGCTCAGCTGACAGGTGGTCAGTAGTTAAAGAAAGCTGCAATACATCGAAGCTGTATTATGTCATCTGATTCAGCACTCAGTTGAGGAGGATTTGTTAAGAATGCACAGAAAACTTAAAATATGATCAAAACATATTTTGTGCTGAATATCAACTTGTAAATAAGCAAAAATCAGTACTGAGAAGCAGGACTTTTCAAAACTCTTTAATTCATTGTTAAGATTCAATATACACACACATATGTATATATGTATATATACCATATATAGATATTTCAATTAAATTCTGGCCTTTCTTTCACCAGATGTATCACTCAGGCAATATAAGTTGACAGATGAAAAAGCCTACACAGAAAAACAAAGAGGAGAGCTTTCTATAAGCAGGAATAATAACTGACCAAACTACTTTTAAATCATTGCTGATCTGTGTAAATGGTAGGTATTAAATATCTGTTTACAGGAATAGTAAAAGTGCAGGCAGTTTAATGAAATGTCTTGGGTTAGAGTGAGGTAAAAGATTTTGGCGTAGTATATGAGACAGCAAAAGCAAATATAAGGGGCTGCTGTTTAGAACCTTTAAATGCTCCAGCAATGGGATCTACCTGAGCCAGCAATGCTCCTACCTAGTTTGTGTGTAGTACTTCAGACTTATTAAGTGAAGCAAGTGCATTTGTGTATGTCTGTGGCTGTTTAGATTGGCCTTTGAGCTAATGAATTTGGATAGAACATTGTTGTGACACGCTTCCACAACTTCTGGTGTCAGTGATGGCTTATTCAGTTTTAAGAAGAGGGTATCCATTTGATAAACCACCAGACTTCAGTTTTCTGGCATGAGCTCATTTGTAATGGTACTGTCTCCATCAGCTGAGGAAAGCCATCCTGCACCATGGAGGAATATGATATAGCAGACTTCCTACAGCACCATACAACTGCAATTTCTATTTATTTTATATTTTTAATGCTGGGAACATGCATCCACTAAATCTGAAGGATGGATTTTCTGATTTGTTTTATATATCCTAATTTATGTTATGACATATAGAGATATGAGTAAAATGTATTAGTGAGTAACATAAATGTAACTGCATATTGTATTGAGGGCTTACATGATCTGTTTTAGCTGATGTCAGTCCCTTCAGTGCATTCAAATTCCTCACTGAAGTTTTCCATCAACTGGAATATGAAACAAATTATTGCTTTTTTTTTTTTTTTTTTTCCATGCTTAGCTCTGACTAATCATTTGCTTTTATTAATCCCAAAGATCAAGCAGCACGAAATCACCGAACAAATAAAAAGAAGAATCTCTTCTGAGTGTGTTTCCAGACACTTGAAGAATCAACATTGTTATCTGTACTGTGTTCTAGGAATGCACAGTGCTTTACACTGTTAACAGCAAATGATCTAAATTTGCCCGTAGAATCCATCTGAAATTGAGAAGATTGGCATTGTACTTTATTGGCATTAGACAAGGCACAGAAGGAGAAGAAATCTTAAGCATAATATATATATATATATATGTTTATATACATATTAGCTTATAGAAAATACATAGCTCCTGCTTGAATGATTTTCCAACTTAGTCAAAGAATTGCATCAAGCATTTGAAATAGCATAGGATGCTAAGAAATGTAACAAAAGAATTTTAAAGTTAAAAACAAAACCAAAAAACAACCTTTATCACTTAGTCATGATAGGTAATCATACAGGATTGTAAATTTATTTGTGTTATTTGATTAAATGCATAAAACTGAGCTTTGAAATAATCCAGTGAGAAGATATTTTAGTGCAGAAAAGGTGAGGGCCTTTTATGCATAAGGATTTTGTCATATTCCATTTTACTAACCTCTGGCATCTATTACAAAGCATGTTTTGGACCTCTCAGGGTTCTCTAAATACAAATATTGAATCCATTCATTCAGTTGATTCTAGGACTGTTCTGTTACTTATGTTTCTGGCATAACACCTAAGCAGCTAGCAGGTCAAAGGAAGCTATTTTCCCCCTCTACTGCATTCTTGTGAGACCCCACCTGGAGTACTGCATTCAACTCTGAGTACTGCAGCATATTTAAGACATAGACCTGCTAGAGTGAGCTCAGAGGAGGGTCCTGAAGATGAGCAGAGGGCTGGAGCACTTCTGCTACAGACAGCATGGGTTGTTCAGCCTGGAGCAATTAAGCATCTGGGAAGACCTTATAGCAGCCTTCTGGTAGTTAAAGGGGGACTGCAGGAAAGTTGGAGAGGGACTCTTTGTCAACGTGTGTAGTCATAGGGCAAGGGATAATGGTTTTAAATTAAAATAGGGGAGATTTAGGTTAGATATAAGGAAGACTATATATGGAGTATCTCCCTTATGAGGAAAGACTGAGAGACCTGGGTTTGTTCAGCCTTTGCAAAAGAAGACTAAGAGAGGATCTTATCAGTGTTTATAAATAACTTAGGTATGGGAGACAGAGGGATTTGGCCAACCTCTTTTCAGTGGTTTGTGGGGGCAGGACAAGGTGAATGGCCGCAAAATAGATCACATGAAGTTCTGCACCACCATGCAAAAGAACTTTATGGTGAGGGTGACGGAGCACTGGAACAGACTGCCCAGGGAGGCTGTAGAGTCTCTTTTTCTGGAGTTATTCAAGACCTGTCTGGGCACCTACCTGGGCATCCTGCTCTGGGGAATCTGCTTTGGCAGGAGGGTTGGACCGGATGATCTCTCAAAGTCCCTTCCAACCCCTATAATGCTGTGAACTGGAAAGAAATGTTTCTGTCAGAGGGTGGTGAGGAAATGTAACAGGTCGTCAAGAGAAGCTGTGGATGCCCCTTCCCTGGAAGTGTTCAAGGCCAGGTTGGATGGGGTTTTATGCAACCTAGTGTAGTGGGAGGTGTCCCTGCCCATGGCATAGGGTTGGAACTGTTCTTTAATGTCCCTTCCAACTCAAACATCTCTGTGATTCTATGATATCCTGTGCTGTTTTCAACAGAGACGCAGAAGACAGAAGTTGTATCACTTATCTCTGCTGAAATGTTGCTGATAACAATGGAAACTCACCAGTTCCTCTGAGTCCACTGTAGCCCTACAGCTGCACTGGGACCTTTTGATACAATCCCACCTTTTGATCAGAAGTTCTATCCAAGGCAAGCTATGACTCCCTTCTTTTACCATCTCTTCTTAAAAGTCAAAGCTCTTTTCAATTATCTGTCAGGAAATAGCTATTTTTTTTTCTTAATCTCTATTGAATACCAACATCTAAGTAAAAAAAAAATAGATCAGAACAGATCTATTTAATATGCCTAATCTCATGCTTGTCTGTAAATGAGTTAGATGGTTCCACCTGGGTTTAGTTAGAGTACCAGAAAGTACTATGCCTCTGTTGTCTTTCCCACTCTGTCCTCTGCCCTACTGAAAGTGAATAGGGTGGAGTTATCATCCACTCCTTTAACTCATCTTTGCCATTTAACTGTCTCCTGAGGTACCTTATTAAACAATTTTGAGTCCCACAGAAACTGCACACTACCCAAGATCTCCATTCTTTCCTGGCTTAGAACAATTATTTTGTTTCCTAATTTTCTTTCACACATGAAAGTCTGCCGGCTTATCTTCCTGAAGGTGAATGTAGACAAAATATATTTCTCAGGTCTTCTTTATATCTTCATGTGGATTAATTTCACCTCAGGAAGAGCCTTCTATTGTAAACTGTTAACTGCATATCATATTTTTCTCTTCTATTGGTCTAGATTGAAGGTGTCAACATCAAAACTGTTCATTCCACTTTCAAAGCTGTAAGCGATTTTCATAACACATTTTTTTACATTATTACAGCTCTGTATCAGACATGAATCATGGATGGATTAAACTAATCTGTCACAAGTTCTTAGTGCTGACAGAGAAGAGAAGGTTAGGAGGGGGACTTGGGGGAAGGTGAGAAGTTCAGTTGCTTGATATACAGAAGTATGAGGCTGAGACAGAAGTTGGATAGATTAAGCAGCTTGCATCAGAAATGACAGAAACAGAAACTCAATGAAAACAGTGTTAAAGAGAGATATGGAAAAAGAAAAAGAAAGAAAAAGAAAAAGAAAAAGAAAAAGAAAAAGAAAAAGAAAAAGAAAAAGAAAAAGAAAAAGAAAAAGAAAAAGAAAAAGAAAAAGAAAAAGAAAAAGAAAAAGGAAAGGGAAAGGGAAAGGGAAAGGGAAAGGGAAAGGGAAAGGGAAAGGGAAAGGGAAAGGGAAAGGGAAAGGGAAAGGGAAAGGGATAGGGAAAGGGAAAGGGAAAGGGAAAGGGAAAGGAAAAGGAAAAGGAAAAGGGAAAGGAAAAGGAAAAGGAAAAGGAAAAGGAAAAGGAAAAGGAAAAGGAAAAGGAAAAGGAAAAGGAAAAGGAAAAGGAAAAGGAAAGACCAAATAAGATAGTAAAGGAATAACAAGAGTGTCAGGACAAGATCATGAAAACAATATAAGTAGTGAAGAAGAAATTAAAGACTGTAGCCAAAGGAAGGAAAGAAGATTTAAAAGAAAAGTTCTGACTTCTTGTAGCATAATTTAAAACTGTAGTCAAAATGATTAAATGGGAGCTTAGGGGACACAGTAGTGCAGTGGAGCAGAAAAAGAACTGAAAAAGGAACCAACAGGAAAGAGATCAAAAGGTTCCAAAAATTACAAAAAGAATAACATGGAATATTGCTACTGTAGCATTGTGGGAATTCATATGGAATAGCTGCATCAAGACAAGGCAAGGGAAGGCAAGGCAAGGCAAATTTAGGTCAAGAATATCATTGTAGGCAATTCTTTATAACTATTTCAGAATTTGTGTCTGTCCACCTTTGTTTTCTTATCAATACTAATTGACAACATTTATCTTGCTTTTCTGTCGGGGCTAAAAGACATTTTTGCTGTGTTTTACTATAGTAAGAATATGGGAACTGCTTCCATAGTAGTGAAAACTTTCTAAAGTGATATTGGAAGTTACATTGTAGCTTACAAAAAGTTTCACAAAATGTGTTTTCAACTATGGAAAAGAGTTGATTTTGGTTTGCATTTGTTTTTAATTTCATTGGTCATGTTTGTATGCAAATCACCATTATGTAATCTAATCCCTCCCATCAGTGAAGTTATTTAAGTTTATGATATGAACAAAATATGATTAAGAACACGGTACACTGTGATTAACAAGCTAATGAATCCATTGCTTTATATGGGTCCTTTCTCATGTGATGACACTGCAAAGTAAAGTCTTTTAAAAGCTATGAAATACTGGTTTTAAGTACACTGCTGGCATTTAAAATTCATAGCAAGGACAGCTGAGTATTTAAATGCCCATACTCTTAAAAGAGCCAATTGTATCATATCTGCAACCCCCTTGTTTTACATAGTTTTTATGCCACCTGGTGGTCAAATATCTAATAGATTCATAATGGGTGAAATTCACCTTTCTTGCAGCAGTAGTCTGCCTCAGGTGGAAGACAAATAGTGCAATTGTGCCATGCAAAGGATGGTGGACCAGGACAGACTTGCAGAGGGGAGAGATGGCACCTGCATAAACTCTGTCCAAAACAGAGAGTTCTGGGGAGTGGAACATAGCCAGACTGTGTGAGAGTGGAACTCTAAATTTGCTAAATGACAATGTGAGTAGTGACAGGTCAGTAGAGTGTCTCCAGGTACTATTTGGGGTAAATTATTCTTCATTCTGCTTTGAAGCACATAGTTTCACGCATAGTTTCACACATAATTTCTGCCGCTCAACAATTAGCCATAGGTCAACTTTATGCAGTTTCTTCCTAAGTTGAGTCAGAAAACTAGTAGATGGTATCTTAGAGTATAACAAGTATTGCAGAAGACATAAAGACAAGAATTCTGTTCCTAGCAAAACAAAGCAGAATTAAATCTACCTCTGTCTCTGTAAGAACATAATAATTACTGCATTGAGTCAGACCAAACTCTACCTCGTGCAATGCCCAGTTCCTGGTATAGGCTAGCACCATGAATTATGCAGTCGGGTTTCTTATGCTTACGTGTTGGGAGAAAACACCATTCAGCTGAATACTTCTAGTGACTATTACAGATTCCTCATTTTAACCCCATGATTTGCTTATTTTTAATTAGTTGTTTTCCAAATTTGTGTGGCTCATGATTTTAATGCTTCTCCTCCACAGTCTCTGGGAGGTCTTTTAGCTCCAACAAGCCCACTTTTCAGTACAGATCAGCATGGGAAATGACATGGAATGAGCAATGAGAAGAAACAGGGTAAGCATAGACTGATTCTACTTTGATATACCTCCTAGTTTTAGAAATTTCCTGAGCAAAGGTGTGGGAGAGATCTGGATCACTACACTATAAATAAATAAATAAATAAATAAATAAATAAATAAATAAATAAAAAGAACAGAGTTTTAGTTTACTTTATTATCATTAGGCTGGCAGGATTTCTTTATTATTATTATTTACATTTCTTTGGAGTTCTAGGAAAAGTGTTTTTCATAAATGCTCTTACATGATCATAAATCTGCTTCCAGCCCATGCTTCTTGCCTCCTCACTGAGGAGTGAGGACGTTAGAAATCTGACAATGTCATGAAGTACAATTTAGCAGGATGTGAGAAAGAGAAGCTTAGAAAAATATTTAATAACTGAATATTTTCTGTTTGTGGGATGATAGTGATACATTGTATTTACATACTACAACTTAGTCTTTAACAATATTAGTTCAACCTCCTGTCAGTCCTGATAGTATTAGTACATTTTTTCTTATGTCATAAATGAGGAAACAAGCCCAAAGATAGTAAATAATCTCCCTTTAAATATTATGAGGAACATAAGTGAGAATGAAAATTAATCCAGTGCCTCAGTCCCAGTCCTGTGCCCTACACACAAGGCAACATTCCAGCCAAGGATCACAAACAATTCCCATTTTGCCAGGCTTTTTATCTGGCACATACTATCTGTGAACTCTATTAAAACTTGTAAATCTTAGTAACCGAAGCAGTGGTGTCAGCTATACAGGTCATTGTCTGGTGATGGCAAATTAATGTAATAGCTGTCATATAATAATTACATAATGCATTTTTTGTTATGTTGGTTTCAGCTAATAAATCACAAGCACCACCTTCATCTTCTGTTTGCAAGGCTAGTTAAATCCTCAACATCACCAACTTTTCAATAAATAGCCTGTTATTTGGTCTTAAGAAAAGCTACAGTATTGGCCAAAAAAGACAGTAAGATTACTGCTGCCTTCAAATTTATCTGACCAGTCTGGACAAAGAGATATCTTGCTGTTTGAAGGGCTCATCCAAGTTTCTGCCATGCAAGGAAGATTATAGACTTTAAAAAGGCTCTTAGGTGTTCAGACCTAATAAAGAAGCTTCTTCCCCTTTTCCACTATCTTTCTCTTTAAGCCACTGATGCTGGACCCTGCTTTTTTTGGAAGCAGTTTTCTGCCAGAGCTGTCTCAGCTAAACATCCCCTTCACTGACTTTTTGTTTTCTGTCACAGGCACATTCTTGGTATAGTGGTAGATGACAAAAAATAGGGTAACACTTTCTTTTAATCAGTTCCCTAAATGTACTTTAAAATTAAGAACAAAGGTTGATTTTAATATAACAATTTTAATTCTAAGGTGTCATTACCATATCTATTTTTAACACTGCACTGTCTAATTCTATTGAGAATTCAGATGCCAAAGTGTTAGTTTGCTCAAGCATTTGTTACCTTTATTGCTGTAATGGAATTTTATTTTGACATCTACTATAGCTGAAAACGTCTTGTTTTGCCAGCTATTCATAGAACTGCTAGTATGTGTTTTTTTCATAATTTTATGAATATTAAAATAATATTTCAAAGCTTAGATACTACTAAAATTTATGTTTTATGTTATTTCTGACCTAGATTTGTGAGAGGTCTTTAAACAATGAGTATCATCAGATACCTCTGCTTACCTTTGTAGTATGTATCTAGTGTTGAGATTACCTACCCTGTTGACACACCTGAGAGAAAACATGGTTTGAGCAGTAGGTGGGAATAGCTATCTCTATAGCTTTGGTCTTTATATGCTCAAGTCTGGGCGGTGTAGGGGCTGAGAAAATGTGAAATAAGCTGGGGGTGTGAATGGTTTAGAAGTATTTTCAATTGCTATTTTCAGGATTAGTTATATCCAGCACCAATAATCATATAAATAATTGATAATATTATTAGAATAAGTAGAAGTAACTTTTTTTTTTTTTTTTTTTTTTTTTTTTTTTTCCAGCTATGTTCTCCACAAAGATATTAGAAATCTACAAAGCTCTAGGGTATCAGTGATCCCATGTTCACATTTGTTTATGTGGACTGGCCTAATTCACTTTTGTTCTGTTTTCTTCTTTCATGAAGATATATGCATCTTCATGTTACTGATATTCAGCACATGTCAGGTAATTTTTCTGCTTTGCTCTAAACTCTGTTAACTATGAGTCTGACAACAAAGCCAATATACTGAGAAACCAGGGACACTACATCAACCTTAATGTCTCATTATGACACCAAACCAAAACAAAAAATACATCTATATAGCAGTTACTAAACAGTTCAGCAGAGCCCAGAGAGGCCTCATTTGAGGCCTTTGGTGACTTCTGCACATTGTCCTTTGTTTTCATTCTTCTAATAAATTGAAATTTGAAATAGCTGTGGTAAAGAAGACTGTTGCCTTTTATGTTATATGGAAGATAACTGCATAGACTATGATTTGCTTGGATATGATCCAATATCACTGAGGTGAGGTGAAGCCTAGCAGTACTTCCCTAGGATCAAAAAGAAGGTCCTCATTTTGTGTTTAATTCCACAGTTTGTGCCACGAAGAATATTTGAGGCAAAAAAAGTATTCTCTGGATTTTACACAGGAGGGTGATGAATTCTTCATGCTGTCATGTTGCATCATTTTCTTTTTGTCCATAGTTTAGTGGAAGTCCCATAATGTTTGGTGTGTAACATTCACAATAAAACATTTAGGTATTATATCTCTAATACCGAACAGCTGAGCAATACTCTGTTATAGACAAGACAAGATTTTAATTTGAAATCTTGAGGACATATGTGTTGCAGTGGCTAGTCCAGGTAAAATCTAATATAAAATTTCATAGGTTTCTCATATACCTGAGGTGCTATTGAGTTCTATGTAATAACAAATGAGACACTTGCATGTGCAGTCATGCACTGCTCTCTTGCAGAAATTTACAATAAACTTCTGCTTAGTCCAATTGAATGCGAATGAATCCCATGACCTTTAAAACCTTTAGTTTGCCTCCATTCTCTACACTCTCAGGTTCATTTTCAGCCTGCTTTAGAAGGCTGATGCTCAGCTCTGTCTGCAGAGGCATCTACAATATAAATTTGCATGAGTTATTTGAGAGAACAGGGAATTCAGTTTAAAAACTGTAAATGACTGATGTGTATGCCAAGCTCCTACAGAGCTGCACGGACTGTTCTCTGATGACTGGTTTGATTGTCAAGGTAGACTGTAACTGTCTGTGACAGAGCATTTTTACCAGATTAAAACCACAGCCATAATTTGTGTCATTAGCACCTAGAGTAATAGATATGAGAGTCAGCAGATTCAAACATTACCTTGAACTGCTTCTTTCAAGCTACAAAAGGAAATTGGTGGGAATTGTTAGTTTAGTTGCTTTCATCTTAGACTTAAAATATATATATTTTTTTTCCAACATTAATAAAAATGTCAAAAAAATGTGCCAAAATTATAAAATTAGAGTGGATCAAAGGGCGAAGAAAGGCTTGAGAAGGCTTGAGCTGATATCAAAAGATTCCTGAATGTAAGAGATGACTGATTTGTGACTGGCTAATTTCAGTCTGCAATTCCTCCTGGTTCTCAATTCTTTGTGGTTTAGCTCAAGATGATGAGTGTGATGTAGTTTAGCTCAAGATGATCATAGTGAACTTGCTATTACACCTGCTGCTATAAAATGGTCACTAATTTGGTATAACTTCTCACAGTAGCCATGTAGTATCTCTTCATTCTTCCATATGCATCCTCTTTCTGCAAAATGTGCTCATCTTAATTCAATCTGTTTCTTACCCAGAACACCCATCTGGCTACAGGGACACTTTTTGTAGTTCACAGAAATTCATAATACAGGTTCTATCCTACTCTGAAGAGAACAGTAGAATAAGAAAATGACTTCATCTTTATCCTGCTATCCCAAAGTTCTCACTAAAATTAAAAATAATTTAAGTATCTCAATTTAATGCAGAATTTATTTTGCGTGGGAAAATGGGGAGTTAGTAATACAGACAGTTTATTTTCCATTTAAATAACATGAGAAAAATTAATTGCTTACAATGGCAGAGGCTGTTCTACAACTAATTTATTTGCCATTGCCATCCTTAAGCATTAAAGAATGAATGTAACTAAGTTAAGACAAGTCCAGTAGTACAGAGTACCCCAGCTAAAACAAAGTATTCTTATATCCCTCGGACTTATGAAGTCCATCACTGAACTTTCATTCTTTTTTCCTTTACAGTGACCACAGCTGTTTTTTGTTTTGTTTTGTTTTGTTCTGTTTTGTTCTGTTTTGTTTTGTTTTTGTTTTTTACGTAAGTGATAAAGACTCCTTTGGGCTTGTAAGAATTCAAATCCTGGTCACTGGGCAAACTTGAGGACCTGATATCTCCCACATTTCCAAATTCATTTGGGAGCCTCACAGACATGTAATACCAAATTCCATTTCCTGTGGCCATCATCTTACCCTTAAAATGAAATATCAACTAAAAGAAAACCTGTTAAGAGAAAGCATTTCTCCTAGGTATCACTCAATCATGCAAAAAAAGAACCTCATGTCACCACTTACATAATTCTAGGTGACTCCAATTTCATCTCCATCATTGTGGAGTACTATAGTGAAAACTGCTCCAAAGTGAGGCAGAAAGAAGAAAAAGGGGGAAAGAAGATGTGACCTCAGCTTACTCAGACATCAGATGAAGAAAATACCTCTGCTTAAGACAAAAATTATGAAAGCATGAAAAAATATAGAATCATAGAACCATGGAATTGATTGTGTTGGAAGGGACCTTAAAGATCATCTAGTTCCATCCCCCCTGCCATGAGCAGGGACACCTTTCACTAGACTATCACACACATTAAGATTGTCACTACACATTAAGATATACCCCAAGCCTCCTCTTCTCCAGGTATAACAGTCCCAGCTCTTCCAGCCTTTCCCCTTATCATAAGATCATACAATCATATCCCGCATCGGAAGGGACCGAAAAGATCATTGTGTCCATCTCCTGAGTACCAATAGGACCACCCAAAAAGTCAGACCACGTGTCTGAGAACATTGTCCAAATGCTTCTTGAATTCTGGCAGGCTTGGTGCCATGACCATTTCCCTGAGGAGCCTGTTCCAGTGCCCAACCACCCTCTTGGTGAAGAACCTATTCCTCACACCAGCCTGAACTGCCCGTGTTGCAACTGCAAGCTGCTTCCTCAGGTCCTATCAGTGAGAGATGCTCCATAACTTTCATCACTTTGTGTCTCTTTACTGGACCTTCTCAGTATGTCCATGTCTCCCTTGTACTGAGGAACCCAGAACCAGACTCAGTACTCCAGGTGTGGCCTCATAAGTGCTGACAAGAGGGGACTGATCACCTCCCTTGACCTGCTGGCACCAGTCTTCCTCATGCTGTATCAGTGCCTGGGGTTTTTCCTCCACAGGTGCAGGATTTTGCACTGCCCTTTGTTGAACTTAATTGATCCATTTTTCCAGCCTCTCCAGGTCCCTCTGAATAGTGGCACAAACCTCTGACATAACAGTCAGTCATCATAGTTCTGAATCCTTCGCAGATTTGTTGAGGGTACACTGTGTACCCTCCTCCAGGTCATTATGTTTGATGTTAGACAGGACTGGACTCAGTATTCACCCCTGGGGTACATCACTGGTCTCCTGCTGAATTTCATGATGCTAATCACAACACTGTGAGCCTGCCAGTTCAGAGAGCTTCCAATCCACCTCACCATCCATTTCTCTTCTGTGATGATGTTATGGAAGCCAGTTGCATTACTGTGGTAAATATAAGAATCTTCTTTTTCAATCCCACAGCTATAAAATCATAAAAACTGTACTTGATCTAGCTGTACTGAATAATTCACACTCCAGAACACAGGAGATAAATTCTAGAGAAATGCAAGTAATGCACTAAATTGCCTCAGGTGTAACAAAACTTCCTCTTATCTGATGTAGTCCAACATTTGATCAGGTATTTCCCTCAGCCAGAAATAGCCCCCTGAGTACACCTGACCACAACAGTAGGTTCACCTCAGGAGGTAAGGTGGGAACTGGTCTGGTTTATTGTTTTATTGTCCTTGTTTAAACTGCAATGAACAATTACTAGTCTGCCTGGCAGGTAAGTAACATTGAATGACAACAATTACAAGATTTGTATTTCATTTCTCCTGTTTCTTCTTCCTTTTTGCCACCCTGTCCTTTTATCATAAAGTCCTTGTATCATAAATTGCACCTCCCTTCCTCTGTCCCAAAGTCCTTGCAAATAAATTTGTCCTCACTTTCCAACCACTAGTCTCAGTTTTGACACATTCCTGATATGAAATGCTTCATATATAGTAAATGATGTCATGTCCCAGGTACTGCTGGCCTTGCAAGAGTTTGCTCTTGTGAAAGTTCCCAACAGTCCCCTTCAATTTCCTGTGAAGTTTGGCCATTTTTCACTTAACCCCCTTAACACCTGTTTAAATCCAGCCACTCATCATAGCACTCCGTAACTTCAGTAAACTTCCCACATTGTTATCTGTCATGCCCAGTGATGTTTCATTTCATGGCCAGTAGTTCTCCACATTCTCTTCTGTTAGCTTAACCTTAGCTGAGGATCTTGTCAGAGGACTCAGAATCAGCTGACCCCTCTAACACATTCTAGGGAGAAATTTCCACTATTTTTTAAAGAAATACCAGTTGAGTTCTGTAACAGATATTAATGATCTTTCTGTAATATATATATATATAAATATATAATACATGAAATATATAATCCTATAAATGTATATGTCCAGTTTATACCACCTCCTGAAAACTGTACAAATCCAGCTTCTTAATTCAACTAATTTCTGCATCCTATGCTCAAGGAAGTATTATGAGGAATAATTAAGAGGTACATTGTACTTCATTTCGAAAAGCTTAGCTGGAAAGTTTCAGAGGGTTCTATTCTGCCCGAGTCTCCTTTTAAAATCACAATGCAATGACACAGGGCTACAGGGATTTCTCTGCTTGGGAGATGTAGTTTTTTATGTGTAACTTACTGTGCTTATATGTAATCACAGAGGGCACATCTTGCCACGTCCTCTTCTGCTTCTGTGTTTCTGTGGTTATTTTTCTCATTTTATCTGTTGTTTTTTTAATTAAATATAATTGCCAGATGGAAAACATTAAAATATTTCCAATAAAAAGGGAGGATGAAAAAGTTTTATTTACTGCTATTTCCTGAGTGAGAGGGATAGGAAGATGACTGAGACACAGCAAACACGATCACGTATACCTCACTTTCTTACAAAACTCAAATAAAAATGACATAATGTATTGCCATTGAAGCTGCCTTTTCCTGTTGTTCCTATATCACTATTTCTTAAGTCAAGTTCCCTGTTACCCAAACCACTGCTGACACAAAAATACATGCTATTCACATTTTCTTGTAGCCAGAAGTGGGACTGAATGAATCATTCCTGTGACTCATCATAGTTCTTTGCGCACCATGTTATAAAGATTTAACATAAAATTGGAGTTCTCTCCCTATTCTGATAGAATCTTTTTTGCATAAGTTTCAAACTACCCTTTCAAATTATTTTAACTTATTCTCTTCCTTGGATTTGGCTTTATAGGCAGCAGAAACAAAGGAATTAAAATGCAAATGCTCATTTTTCAATCCTTGCAGATAGCCCTGACCAAAAAGATTGATCTTTTACTAAAAATTGTCAGGAATTATCAGATTATTTTTACATGGTACCTATGCCCAAATTAGTGCTTGGATTAAGCATTTTGTTATATACTTGAGCAGTACCCTTAGCACAATTCTCTATGGACTAGGAACTGCTAGAAGCACTACAATGCCTCAAACCCAACACAAGAAAGTCATGAATATGTCATCTTTTCCTGATGAAAAACTAATAGTGCACCTGGGACCCTTGCAAGTAGTAGGTTTTGTATTTTGGTCTCTTGCAGATACTCAGCAAAGTAAAAGAAAATAAATCCTTTCAACTACCTGAATAGCTGTAGATCTACTCAGATCAGGTCCCAGATCTCTCATTTTCCCTATTGTTTCATGTGGTACATCATCACACTCAGCTACTTACTCATATGGATATTTAACAGGAATTTCTCTCCAGAGGGATTGTTTATGACAGGGTGTGAGGTAGAAGATATCTGAAGAGGATTAAGCTGTGGTGGATGTACAGTATAAGAAAATGGAAGTGCTTGGAAAGAAACTTGGCAAAATCATATAATGGTAGGAGGTGGCTAAATGGGTGGTTGAATGACTCTTTCAACCACCTCAATGTATGAATTACTAAGGTCAGTCACAGCAAAATGGTTTGCTTAAGTAAGCAAATACTCAGAGATATTCAATGAGTATTTGCAGTAGCTTCTTCCTAAAGAGAAGCCAAAACTGTCCAACAGCAGTGGGTAATAATATTAAAATGGAACAATAAAAAGAATCTTAATAATAACAATATCTTACTGTACTGTGTTGCTGCATATTTAGATAACAGGTGCACAATTTTTGTTGTTGTTGTTGTTGTCTTGTTGTCATTGTCTAGAGCTAACCTGCTAAGAACTGAGTATTTTGAAAATTAAAGAATTATTCAGCGTATGCTATCCCATCAGCAGTCTTTCTGTGAGATGTTTAACTGAAGGCAAAAAAACTTATTAACTGAGTTCACATAAATTGATCTAAAAAAAAATCAGTTCTAAATAAAGTTCGTATAAATAAATCTAAATAAACACAGCTGTAACATTTCAGAGAGTAATGTTCTTCCTGTGTCTCCTTAACGTATAAGATAGCATTCAGAATTTAACCTTGTTCTGCCAGAAGATTACACTTAAACCAAAGACCTGGCAATTTTTAAATAATTTTACTGGTCTCATATTGCCTATATTGGTCTGCTACAGATCTACTATGGAACACAGAGAACTTTGTACTTTGACTGTTTCTCCTAGAAGCATTTCTATGCTGCAAGTTCCCCCTGTCAATGTTTGAAGCCAAACAGTGTCCATGTTGCTGTAGCTGATGTAAAGAAGCACAGTGCTTTCAGCCACAGAAAGAGGTCTGAGGAAATGGCTAAATATTGATCAGACTGACCTGACATAAAGATATCTCATGGTTTGATAATACCACATACCGTGCATAAGAAAGACATGGACCTGTCCATGAGTGGGACCAGAGGAGGACCATGAAGATGATCAAAGGGCTGGAGCACTTCTGCTACAAACAGGCTGAGAGTGGTGGGGTTGTTCAGAAGAGAAGGCTCCAGAGAGACTATATAGTGGCCTTCCAGTAACTAGAAGGAGCCTACAAAAAATCTGGGGAGGCACTCTTTTTCAGGGAGTGTAGGGATAGGGCAAGGAATAAATTAGTTTTTAAACTAAAAGAGGGGAGATTTAGATTAGATGTTAGGAAGAAATTCTTTACTCAGAGGGTGGTGAGGCAATGGAACAGGTTGCCTAGACAAACTGTGGATGCCCCATCCTTGTAAGTGTTTAAGGCCAGGTTGGATGGGGCTTTGAGCAACCTAGTCTGGTGGGAGCTGTCCCTGCCCGTGGCAGAGGGGTTGGAAGTAAATGGTCTTTAATGTCCCTTTCAACCCAAACTATTCTGTGATTCTTTGATTCTATGATTCTGTGAATAAGTGTTTATATATCATTTAATTTATTATTAAAAAAAAAAAAAAAAACTTTCTTCATAATGATTATGAGGTTAGAACCCAATCTAGCTAATATAATTGTAGGTGTTATTGATTTTAAAAATAAACAAACAAACAAACAAAAACAAACAAAAAAGTGGATTTTAACTGTGAAATTGCCAAAGATTTTTTGGTATTCTTTGTATGTAATGCTCAGAAAGCTACTTTGAACTTCCTGGATATTGTTCATGGTCAACCAAAGATTTACTATACAGCTTAATGCTTCTATCCTGTCCATACAAAGGCCTCAATCTATTCAGAAAAATAAGATCTTTATGATTGGAGAGGTTTCTCCCAGGAACCATGTAATGGTGGATAGTACTAATCCAGTTGCCTCTTGCTTGGGGACAGAAGAATTAGTATGGAGTGAAGTCTTTCTGTTTTCTCTATAAGGTATTATATAACATTAAATGACAGTATAACACCACTATAGTGCGGTGAATACACTATGAATTTGGAAAGACCAAAATAGCTGAGAGATTTCTTTTAATTCCCATAACTTTCAGAAAGGTTCATGGTTACTTGACACTGCAGCTTAGTTGAAAGGAACAGTTCAAATGTGTCATCTGAGTAAGCAGGTTAAAGGAAGAAAGTGCCCCGATCATTTATGTGGAACTTGCCAATGCTGTTTCTGCATATTTTTGTCTAGTATTCCAGTACATGGGCAGAATTAGCCATAACAATAACACACCACCATCTCTCTTAGGTTATAGCCAAACAATCTGAAAATGTGCAGTTGGTCTCAGTAACATGGATCTCCTTCCAATTAAAGAAATGAAAACATACAGACTTCAGAGTAATTAAGATCATGTCATTTTGAAACCCTCAATGCTCTCCAGTGACCTCTTGTTCTCTTGCACCCATCTTGCTTTAGTTGTTTCTCAGGCTCAGTAATGTGCTCAGAGGTTTCTTACAGCTGAGAATATAAAAAAGTTTCTGTGATGGAATTACAGAGGCCAAAACCATTTCTTCTGTGACTTGCTATGCACATGAGACAACTCCAGAGGGAGAACACCAGGTGAAGCAGAATGTGGAGAAATTCTGAAGGCAGAGAATATCTGCCCCATGATTTCACAAACTGCACATCTTTGAGTGTAAGGTTTGCTAGATGCATTTGCCTACTTGGTGCCCAAATGTCAGAAATTACTACCATGATAGGCAAGAATATTACTTTTCTCATCTGCAGCTCCAATGAAATATCACTGTGCCAGCAGAGCGGAGTAGGATTATCAGAGCGCGATAAGTAGTCAGTGCAGCTTGGTAGGACCAACCCCCCTAGTTCTGTGAAACCCACCACCTGCCAAGAATACCACAACCCAAACATTTGATATTCCCAATTTCTTATCTGGTTTTCCATAGAGAGGATCATATTTTGTGCTATACATTTAAATTTCAGCTTTCAGGCATAAAATTTCATATATTTATTGAATAGGAAAATGGTGAAAAATTAAATTAAATGAGGATATATGACATCTGAAGAGTAGATGCTTGAGGGAACTGATTTGGTTAACTTGCTCCTTTGATTTATTAGATAAATCAGCTAGTATTCCTTGTCTAAACACTAACTTTACCATGCTTACTCTGCCTCATAAGGAGGGGTTCACTGATTATTCTGAAATACATCTCTAAAGGTTTAGAAAGACTACAGGGAAATAAGTCAGAGACAACATGTCAAAGTCCACCACAATGGGAACTGTTCTAATTCTTTTGATGGAGGTTAACTTAGATCATGCGGTTGGAAAGTTGTTTTAATCAACTGCAGTACAATATGTTAGTTTAAAAGGCAACATTCTTCCTATGTTTTACATATACATTTTGTGGCATATCCAAAAGTAAAATGTTTCAATTGGGATGTTAAAAGAAAATACAGCAAACCTGACTCACAATGAAAGGCTTCTAACAGGTTAATCCGATTCAAGAGAGGTAAAGGTGATCTTACTGAAAATCAGAAAGTAGTAGTGGTGAAGTGATTGTTCATTGTTTCAGACTTAAAATGCATAAGGTAGAATACAGGAGTTATGGTGATGAGTTGAGCTCTGCGATGCCCAGCTGGACTGGAAACACCTGCATTCTTCACTTATTTTAACACCAGTTGACAGCTAGGTAAGTAAACCTTACCTAAGCAGTAAGAAGTAAACATAAAGGTGCAACCAAACCTCAGCTGTGAAGCCAGAAACCTCTCCTAAGCTCAGGAAAAGCATTTTAACCTCATGGTTGGATGTTTTCTTTCAGGATGTATCCATCATTTCTGTAATGTGTGTAGGTACTCACATGGCAGTTTCCCAGAAAAATGTACTTCTAGAGCCTCACCTGGGTCACTCCAGGTCTCAGACTCCAGGTCTCTCTACAGCTGAACAGGGAAAGCTGCAGGAGATCCATGAAATCCCTTTTGCCTCCAAATCCTGATCTGATTTCTTTCTGCCTTCCCTCAGCAGTAAGCGATAAGAGAGCTGAAACAAAACAAGAGCACGAGCATGTTCACTGCTCTTTGGGATGTGCACTTGGACTAGAGGGTACAAGCACCCCTCAGCCAGGCTCCTACCTGCAGCTACCACGGTGACAGCTTGGTGCAGCCCCCACATCCTCTCCTTGGGGTCATAGAGAGTTGCTGCATGTTCTGGAAGTACACATGGGATGGCAAACTATTCTCTAGAAGTGGGCCCAGGTGTTTGTCATCTCTCTCTTGTAACTTGACAAATGGTGAGGTTTTAGAGATTCTGGAGGTAACCTGACAATATTGTAGTTGGCATAATGACACCGTGACATGGACATACAGCACTGGGACAGACTCGCTGCCAACCCCAGTGCACACAGACTGTGACTTGTGTCCACAGAGAACATGCAAATGGCCTGACATGAGCCTGCAGGAACAAAAATGAACTTGTGCTTTAATCCACAAGTATAAAAAGGGGCAATAACATTTCTGCAATAAAGCTCACATGCAGGTCAAAACACAATGAATGGCTTCAAACTATGATGCAAACCTACCACTATGGCTGGTTCGAACCATCAGTTTGTGTTGAGAATGAGAGATTCTCCCTCTGATATTCACTCATTCTAGTCATATATTCTTTGTGAAGCCCTGTGAGAATCTGGGGAACATTTCACTGGGGGATTCCCTTTTTCTTTGAGAAAGTGAATGAGTTAGCCTCAGGCTCTCATTTTTTCAACACCTGCAAAATGATATTTCCTTTCTGTTTTCTCTCTCTAAAATAAAAATCAGGAATGTTATTCCCAGCATCCCTGGGGCTCATTCACTATTAGGCAGGAAAACCCTATGAACAATTAGGGAGAAAAAAAAAAAAAATATATATATATATATATAAGAAGCAGACTTAAAGTATTTAATCCTTTCCACAAAGATTGCCTCCACAAAATTTCCACAAAAATAAATAAAAAAAATAAAAATTTGAGACAATTATTTTTCACTCACTTTAGGCAGAAATATTTGGAAATATTTATCAGCACAAGTTGGATTTTTGAAGCCAATGCAGTTCAACACTAATGAGATAGGAAACAAAGTAAACATTGGAAATGCATGAAATGTTGAACTTGACTCTGATCTCAAACTTATAACTTCAAGTTCTGTCTTTTTAAATTGATAGAGATTTACTCCAGATTTATACCATTTTAATGGATCTGTAAGGACTGATGATCACTGCAGCTAATTACACAGATTGGAACAATCAGGATGCACTAAATTCGGCAGCATGAAGCAGTCCAGTCTTGGCTCAGTTGGAGACTGAGCTCAAGAGTGGAGGTAACATAAATAAAGACCATTCTGACTTAAATTATTTTATTACGTAACTTTCTCTTGTTCTCCTATTGAATGGAAACCATTTTAAGTAAATGAGGAAGAACAAATGACTGACTGAATTTTTTGGGAGCCATAACAGATGTATGCAACAAAATGAAGTTTTGTCCAAATAATTACTTTGTTCTCAGATTGGAACTACTCTTATTGCCTTTATAAAACATCCCAGTGTTGTTTTAAGCCAATATGTAACAATCAGTACCTTGTAAAGTTTTACGGATGCCAGAACAATGAACAGACTTCATAGCAGTTAAATTTCAAAGTTTTGTAAAACTTATACTTTAAGAAATAAGTGTTTAAGCCCAACTATCAGCATTGTTATAAAAAAGAAATAACTGAACCATTGTCTATATGTAATGCATCTAACAGTATTTTTATAATATGGTGATGCTTTGGAAGAAAAGATGGCTGATAAAACAACATGGAAGAGCCTTTTTATTCCTTTGTTCTAGAGGTGTGATGACTTGAGAGAACAAAACAGAATTACAGGCCAATCTGTAACCCTCTGTTTTTTTGCTATAAAATAAAACAGACAACTCCTGCCAGTACACGGGATGCTATAGCAGCAGACAAGTGGAGCATGAACTCTTCCATTTTCTGCTTTTGGGCAGAGGACCGTGATCAAAGGTTCTTTTCTGGATAGGTAGGGCCTCAGAAACAGTAGTGAGAAGACTAATTTTTTTTTTTTGGGGGGGGGAGTGGGAAGGCTATTAGTTTTATTTTGTTGTTGTTTGTTTGTTTTTGTTTGCTTTTTTCTTCTGAGACATTTTACAAACAGTCTGTATAGCCAGACTTATATTTTTGAGATTAATGAGAGCTTGGTCACCAACTTCCATGGGAGAGTAAGATCCTGGAAGAACTTACTAGAAAACATAGCCCTGTTCCACAAAATCTGCAAGGATTGGCCGTGTTTCCTTTCTGGAACAGAAGGAAAGTGGGATTTTCAAAATTAGCTGAAGAGGTCTTTTTCTCTAAAAATGTGTTTTCAGTGAATTTATGTCCTTGTTTTATTTCCTTCTATTCTGTAATTTGGAGGTTTGCTACTATCAAGCCAGCGACCTAAGTATAGAAGAGCTTACAATTCTGGTATGGGTCACCCTTTTATGTCTTTCTAACTTATTTTGAGAAAGAAACATTACCAACCAAATACAATATTTTAGCCTTCTTTTTTCTCAAAAATATTTTGGACCTAATGAAATATTTTTTTCACAATGTAAATAAAAAGGGCATTTGAACATTTTTGTGATGTCTTTTGGTAAAACATCTTTACTACACAGAGTTTAGTTTCCAAAGCACATCTGAAGGTTTTTTACAATCTTTGCAAGTAACATAAAACACACACATACACACACACACAAAAACAAACAAACACAAAAGCAGCGTACAAGATACTTAATCACAAGTTTTATTTCCTCTTGAAATAATTCATCACATTGCTCTCTTTTCTGTCTATACAAAGGCTTCTGTCAAGAATGTAAGAAATCAGAGGGAACCATAATGTGACAAGCCAAGTATTAGGAAGGTCTGAATTGTTTCTTTAAATGAAAACAGTCAGATGTTTTTGCCCATGAATGTTTGCCACAATTGCATTTTGTGTAAAAACAAAACAAAAAAAAACAGGCTCCTAGTTAGATACATGTATTAATCTTTCCATATTCAAAAATCAGGATATCATATCGGACATTAAGAATTAATTTCTGATATTAAGATCAAGAATTCTTAGTAAATAATTTATTCAAAGTAATCTGTCAGTTGCAAACTGAAGGGTTAAATTTATGTTGCTGTTTCTGATGAATATGAGCAATCTCAGCCAATTACATGCTTTTGCTAACTCTTTGAATAAGGGGAAAAAAAAACACTGGTATCTTCTCTGGTCTCTTCTTTCTTAGGTAAAGATGGATGAGCACATGACAAGAGCTAAGGGATGCTCCTTCATCTGCACAGGGGTAGCTGCAGGAGAGCTGCCCTCACCCCAATGCAGGGGCAGGGGCAGGCACTTCTCTGCTGCAGGGATTCACAAACAGGGTGCTTGGAGGGCTGCCTAATTACCAAGCAAAAAACAAAGGAGCCATTAACCTTGACTGCTCTACATTAAGGGACAGGAAAAAAAAGAAGAAAAACAAAACAAAACAACAACAACAACAACAACAAAAAGAGAGGGAAAGAAAGGAACAAACAAAAAAATAAACAAACAAAAAAAAAAACACACACAAAACCCACACCAAAATCCAGGTTCTTGAAGCTGCATCCAATGTGTGACCTTGGTGACATGCTGAAACAAGGTGAGAAGGGAAAGGTGGTTATTCCCTATGCTGTAGCAGCTTATTTGCTTTTCAAAGAGCACTTTACCCTCTCACTAACACCATGCACTGAGAGCACGTCATGCAGCTCATCTCTTCCATGCCAGTCATGGCCACTTTTTTCATAGAAAAGTTCTCTGATACAAACCGCTGCCTTTGTTGGCACAGTTTAATCTATGGAAAGTGGACTGGAATGTATCTTGTAACATGGAATATGAGACGGCCTTTGGTAATTCTGAATCCTCCTACATTGTGGGAAAGTTCAAAGAGCAGCTCTGATCACTATGAAGTCAACTTTCTAAGAAACCTATAACAGAATTAAGGGAAACAAATATAAATTACGGTATTTAAAGAAAAAGAATGAGAGAAAAATATCTGGAGGGCTTTTTAAAGAACATTTGGATAGAGGTGATCTGAGAAGAAGATGATAAAGGAAACAGCCAAATTTGTAACTAGGGACGGAGGTTAAAAGTTTCCTTTTAAAATACTTGCAAATTTCAGCTACAGCTTAGAAGAGATTTAAGGACTGGAGTGAAATCATTGAGCTCTATCTGATTTCATTAGAACTACTCAAGTAAGGAAAGTGAGCAGGATTTGGCCATAAAACAGAAAGACTTTTGGCCTTATTTTCACTGCCAAACATTTTCTAATTGATACTGCATGTAAACTCTGCCCTCTGTTAATACACTAAATAATCAATGTTATCCAAGCCCACATCTCATTTTCTGCCCAAGACATGATTTTGTTTGTATTTCTGCCACAGCAATGATGAGGGAGAGAGAAGAGGTTGTGCAGTTGGACTGCTCCTTCCTCATGTGATGCTGCATTTGTGTTATCCCTCGCTTGCTAATGGATAGGTCACAGCCCTCTTAGCTGGAGTCCCCTGGTAAATCCCCACCCAGATGTAATCCCCTGCACCTAAAGAAGATGGGATTCCTTTGCTTTCTCCAAATACTCCATTATGTCCCTGCAGCTACCAGCCAGCTTTAAATTCAAACTAATTTTCCAAATCTTTACAAATTGCATGTGACCTTTGGAAAGCTACCAGATTAGGGAGAATGTACTCTGAGGCTTGAAAACCCACAATGTCTTGAAGAGAAATGAGGAATATTTGGGACATCTCAGTTAGTTCTGGTAAATTGCAGTATAAACTCCAAGACAGGATTTTGATTTACTTGGTATTTTTCTCATTATTATTATTATTATTATTATTATTATTATTATTGTTATTGTTATTATTAATAATACCATTGTTTTGCAGTGTTAAAAACTTGCTAAGGAAACAAGTTCATTTTTGTTGTTTAACTGAAGAGGTATTTTGAATCTACAAAATATGTTTTTTAAAGCTAACGTCTTAAACCAGATTCTGTTTTCCAACAGTTGTCTATTCTCTAATGGTATTCCTATATGCTAGGAGATTGGATGCATGAAAAGAGGAAACCCTTTTACACTCACATCTCAGAAGCTGCCCTGTTCCTTCCTGGTGGTGGTCCTTGAAGCTGACTCTATATTGATCTCTTTGTGCTTAGGGAGTACATGTAGTAACAGTACTGAAGAAACTAACAGTAACAGATGATGATGATATACAATGACTTATGAAAAGACCTTTCTGTTAAGGTTTTTCTTGCTTGCTTTCTGCTATCGCTCTCTAATTTTGTAACATTTGCTTTGGTTTCATAGATGGATTCATAATTTAAGGAATTATAATATCAGAAAGAGTTGCTCTTGAGCCTAACACAATAAAACAGAAGCCGTAGTACTCCTAAAATATCTTTGTTCTTGTTTGAAGTGCGGAAGATCTTAAAACACCTTAAATCATGCAATGTCAGGAAAAAAAAAATAATTAAAAAAAAAAAAAGAGAGAGAAAAAAAACAATGTTGGTGCTTTGTTTCCCATAATAAGTCATCCTTGCAGCTAAAACTATGAACTTTTATCTAATTCTGTCTTTCAACCATTACAGTTTTTGTTTTGTTTTGTTTTGTTTTGCTATGTTCACAAAATTATTTATCACCACCTTGTGTAGCTCTATGATGAATGAAACAATCCGAACACTTTGTGTGATGCACAATAATATCAGCTCTTTTGTTTTCTGATCTTTTTTTCTATAAACACTTTAAAGTGATAAAGATCATTTATGGACCAGACACTCCAAAACAGAGTGGGACAGAGGACAGAGTGGGTGGGATTTCTTTCACTTAAATTGTGACCCAGGCAGCTCCCTGTAAGGTTGTCATACTAATCTCTCTTTATAATCAATGGGGAGAAAGAGGTTCTCATGTATGATTCACAGGGTACTTTGTACATTTAAGTTGAGATGAGATGAATAAAAGGCCTAGAAGTGCCGTTTTGTAGGTAACCACACCATTTCAATGAATTCCAGTATTGCAGAAGTGGTAGGAAAACCACTAGTATAGTAAAAAAAAAAAAAAACACATATGCAATGTTTTCTATTGTACTTAATTTTCTTAGGTTAAATACTTAGCAGTCATATGTGCCTATTTGGCCAGAGTATTGCCAGAAGACTTCATGTTCTGCTGCTCAGTCCCATAAACAAAAGTCAGCATCCAATTCCCTATCCGTGTATATATACTATATTTCCTATATCTCTCACATCAAATTATAGTATATTTAGCATTTTTTGCATGATTTAATGCATTTAACATATTTTTGGCTTGTCTCAGAGGACTAATTGGGTCAAGTAATTCCATACTAATGACTTTAACTTCACTGTTGTTATTCCCCAGGTATTTGTCTTATCTGTACAGTCCCTCTGATAATTTCAGGTTTTGTTGCTAGTCAATGATAAAAATTGCAAACTGCTATATTTCAATTAGAAATTGAACAAGGATTCCAGACATAGTGTTAAATGGGATGTCTGCCATCTCAAAACATAATGCTTTATAATATATCACATATATATTGCTCTGAGTTTGTTAACGGTAAATCCACTAGTTATACATCTAAATGGTTGATGAATTATAAAGATACTACAGCAACAGTACTGTTATTATCAGTTAATCTTACAAATTCAAAAGAAAAAAATAGTCAAGCAGAAATATTGAATGTGTGGTGCTGTCCCCTTTCCACTAATATCATCAGAGTAATTCTGTAATTTTATAATATCATAAAAGCACTTGTGGTTTTTGACTCTAAAAATAATTGGAATAAGCATAAAGTGTAATCAATACTCCCCGGGAAAAGTCTTCTGACTTCAGGGAACCAGTGCTGGATATAGCTACTTGCTATAGGAATTATACTTGCTCAAGGGATAATATATAACACATACACATATATGGCCAGACAAGTATGCTGATATATGTACATGTACTGAATTTAATATTATTTAGAAGAAGTTTGCTCTCAGATTTCAGCTAAAGACAGAAACCCTCTCATTAGTCAAGTCTGATACAGAAGACATTGATTTCCTTTCCATGTTTATGGAGCCTTCTCTAATTTATTTTAGATGCATAGTAGTGATATTCTGTATTAATAATTTCATGGATCCTGCAGATTACATTTTTTTTTGTACAATTAATTTTGTACAAATTACAATATTTTCTCAACAAAATAACTTACTTTTTCTTGTTTAAAATAACGTTATTTATAGAAGTAAACAAGAATTTGAAAGACTCCCCCAAAATCTTTATCATCTTAATATTTTCCTTTCCTTTCCTTTCCTTTCCTTTCCGGTCCTTTCCTTTCCTTTCCTTTCCTTTCCTTTCCCTTTTCCTTTTTTTTTTTTTTTTTTTTTTTTTTTTTTTTTAAAGTGTTGAATAGATCCTTAGAAGAGAGCGCAATGAGAGAAGTAGACTTCCTTCTACTTTCTTTCTTCTTCTTCTATCAGAAGTAGACTTTCTGATATGCAAGGGTTGAATGGTCAATGACTACCAAACCATTTAATAAACGTGGATGACTTCTTTCTTCCAGGATGTTATCTCTGGTTTCGAACATATGCAAACTTTTAGGTTCTACAGCATCTTATAGTGAAGTATTTCAAAGTGTAGCTATGCATTTTATACCACCTGTAAGCTTAATTTCATGCTCAAAACTCATTGGGTTGAAACAATAAATAATTCTGTATCTACCTTCTTGGCAGCTCTCATCATATGCAGCCATACATGTCTCCTAAGCTGAAAACCCCTGTATATCCTATTTATTGTTTCTTATGCATAATCTGCTCCTTATCTTTTAATTTAATTTCTTAAACACTTTTGACAGTCTAATTTTTCATCCTGGTTTACTCTGGGAAAAATATTTGAAATCTAAAAAAATTCTTTAGGATGGGAAAATCATTTTCTGTCCAGCTTTAACATTCCATTCTTTTTTACTATCAAGTACAAAGAGTACAAAACCCATAAACATGAATTATACATCTGGAAGCAGGTACTTCAACATAGAGGGAAGCTTGGACAATGAAATAAATTTACTTCTTCAGGTGATTTGTTGTTACACAAGCTTCTTCTATTTGATTTTCATAAAATGTATTTACCATTAATAATTATTACCATCTGTTCAAACTGGGCTCCAATTTTTAGCACTATAAATTAGAAGTAGCTTCGCAGAAATCAATGTGATTTTTGCTTTAGATTATAAACTTGGCTAAATTCTGCTGGTTTTATTTATCCTTGCTGGAACTTTACATATAGAAAAACCTGTAGAAAAAAAAAAAAAAAAAAAAAAAAAAAAAAAAAGAGATAAAATGGGATAATCAGAAGTGTAGTCATTAGTAGAGCTTAACAAAGTTTCCAAAAGATTAACATTTATGGACACACAAACTAAAATGTGCGATTTTAGAAAATATTTAGCACACCTTCAGAAAATGAGGTCATTTTCAAGTGGTTTATATGTATATATCAAATAAAACTAATAATAAATTTTGGAAATCAAATGACCTAATATATTGATTCCATAAGGTTATCATTCTGGCCATACCAAAGCCTCTAGTGGTAGGTAGTAAGCAACACGGTTCTGGATGTGTTGTGCACCATCTGCCAAAATCAAAAAGCAGCATTTGTTTCCATCCAAGTGGTCAATTAATGTGAAAGGTTTTTCATCCTACATGCTGGCAGTCATAAGGAAATGTCTTCAGTGTCACTACCAGGTTAAGGAAACAGAGGGCTCCATTTGAAATAGAAGTAGGAAAAAAAAAAAAAAGCATAATGGGAACTTAAAGCTGAAGTAAAATTAAAAAAGTAGTTATTTACTTATGGATGAATTAAGATAAGTTAGATATCACACAAAGCCAGTTAGTTGAAAAGGAACACATATAGGAAAATAACTATGAAAGGAAGGAATTATATGCTTTCTCCTGATACTTTCAAACCAAGGATACATGCTTCTCCAGAAGCTATGTTTCAACAATCATAGATAATAAAAGATCAATATAGCAGTGACTAGGCAGTGTGTCATGATCCTTGATATATAATACATTACATAGAAAGAGATATTGATTCATTGGCTCCATTTGCCTTAGATGTTTCATTTATTTATTTATTTTCAAATTTAAGGGCTTATCCACCAATAAGTCAACATCAGTGTCTTCATAGAATATAATGGATTGAGATGGCCAAATATGCACCTCAGATATGAGGCCACAGACCAAATGGAAAAACAAAACAAAACAAAACACAAAGAAACAAACAAACAAAACCAAACAGACATTTTAATTAAAAATACAAGAAAACTGGGGAACAACCAAACAGTTTGTATATGGGGGTAGAATTGGGTAAAACAAAGGAAATATTATTCAGCAACTATTTTTTAGTTAAGCTGAAATCATCCATATTTTACTTTAAAATATTTATTTTTTTTTTCTTTCTGTTACTTTAGCATCTTTACAAGATACTTAGAAAATCTAGTAATAAAATACATTACCAGAGATGTTAATGGTGTATATAGCTTCCCAGCCTTGCTAGATGTTTTTGTCATAAAAAGTATACAACAGAAAGACCAGTGCTGTAATTGTTGTTAAGATTGGACAGCATACTAGGGAAAAAAAGAAAAAAAAAGTGCCTGATATACCTTTATATACCAAATTTCTCATACAAGACAAAGAATTTAATTTCCAGTAGTCTTCTTAATCATCTGTCAAAAATTTTACCATTAATCTTGTACAAAAATATAACATATATTGTAGATATATATATACACACATAAAACAAAGTAGGCAGTTTAACACAGAGATTATGTGATTATGTTAATGATTTTTCTGAATCAAATAAGTTTTTGTTTCTTTCTTTCTTTCTTTCTTTCTTTTTTCTTTTTTTTTTTTTTTTTTTCTGCCAAATAAGTCAATTTCTTACTATGAAGCTCCAGAGAGAACAGAAGAAGTAGCTTACCAAAATACTGGGGAAAGGTGTGTATTGCTAGAATGGAAGATTCTCATTCCATCTGGAATTTCAAACACCATGGCAATACTCCATTTACACTAAAAAAATGACATAAACATAACCATTTGTTCTTTCTTAGTTAGCGGGACTTTCCCTTTGTAAAGCCCATAATTTAAAATAAAATACAATACAATTAATTGGAAGAAAAAAAAAAAAAAAAAAAGAAAGAAAAAAAAGCCTGTCAGCATTAACAGCTTTCTTCCAGATCCTACATCCATGCTGGGACCTATTTGTTTTGCACCAGTCCTCTAGAATATTGCCTTTCTTTTCTCTCCTACACACTTAATGCCTTGTCTCCACCTCTCATATTCTCATGTTTCAGTTCCTGAAAGCTTCTTTCTGGTCTTTCCAAATGGATTAGTTTTGTATTAATTTGTAAGGATTTAATCCTGAACATGGAAGGAATATAAGAGAAAGCACAGTGGTACTTGTTTGGCAATGTAGCAAGGATAGAGGCTGACATTGAAGTGGGGGAAAGAAAGGAGACAGTATCTTGTTGGTAAGAGGCAAAAGATGGAAATTGAGGAAAGGACTGCAAGGAGTCATGACCACAAAGAAAATTTCTTATAAAGGAGGCATAGAAAAAAACAGGCTAAGAAAGTGATCTTTGGTCTAGCTTTCCTGGCTAGGATGAAAATAATTAAAAAAAAAATAATAATAATAATCCCTGTAATGCTACCTTGCTTGAAACACCTCTGTCTTTGATATCCACTGTTTTTTTCATGCCTGTCGGGCAAAGGCATGTTTACAATAAAAATACAGTTCAGTCCCTGATGTGCAAAATCACCAGGTTTCATAATGATCAGATTTCTTTTACTGTCCTCTTTGTTTATATCCATCTATCTCAGTCCTATATTGAGATTGCAAGCCCTTTTTGTATTGTGTATGTGCACCACCAGGAAAAAAGTTCATAGGCTGAGGTTTTTTCATATTATAATTATGGATGCCATAACATTTTTAGACATGAGATACAGTGTAAGATGCAAATATCTATCTCAAAAAATATGCAATATTATAATTTAAAAATGTCAGTAGAACATTAGACAACAATTAGACATTAGACAACAGTAGACATCAATTTAAAATAGTCAAGAACCCAGGAATTAAAGTTGCTACTAGAAACATACTTCTGGACTCATTATTCCATAAATTCAATATATATATATGTTATTTTCATGTGCATTAATTTGTATTAATTTTCATTAATCAGTCCTTGTTTATGTTAGCATAGAAACATATGTATAATTCAAGATTTTAATATGCTGGGTACTAGCATACAGTCCTGAAATATGCTGTTTTCTTAATATAAATGGCTAAAACATTTAATAGAATCCCAAAATGACTAAAAAGCCAACTGAAATGAATGCCCATCAGAGGTATTGCAAGGGAGCGGGGAGGGAAATGTTCAGATCCCTGTTTTGAGTCAGAGTAAACTCAGGTGAAAATCTTGCCTGTTTTCAGGCAAACAGGAAAAAGTCTTTCACAAGCCAGATGTAGAAACCTTTTGCTCAGCCTGAGAAACTCAAGTTCCACTTTTATATGTTGTTCATATGGTGTCACCAACAGATGCTCTTCTCATGGTGCACTGGACCACAGGAAATTTGTGAAGTTGTGAAGGCTGCTAGTTGCCATCACAACTGCAGAACACACATAAGGAGGAAAAAGTAAAAAAGCACAAGGGAGAAAGGACATGTCATTATACTGCAGCTTTTCTGCTAATTATAAAACTGTTTTGTGGTAGCTTGCATTTAGGAAATTAAAATGTTTAATAAGTTAATGAAAGAAATATTTTACTCTAGTTTTTAGCATGTGGAGATTTTAATGATGGAATAGTGTACCAGCAGCATGAAATATATTCATATTTGAGAACCTCCTTCTAGGTAAAAATGGCCCTGACTATAAGACATCTCCTCTTTCTGAACAGCTTCTTAGTGTGTTTATGCAGCACAGTGTGGCTCAGTGACAGAAACAGCTGAATTAATACTGAGCAACCTAAGGCAAAGATCTGTGCGGAGTCAAAGGCTCAGCTCCTGGAAGCAATAAAAGCAGGTTAATGTGTCTCAGCCTCTTCTCACAGCACCACACTGGTGACAGCAACACAGTTACACCTTTTTCATTTCCAGAGCCATCTTGTTCAGAGAACCTTGCAAAACACTGTGATGCAGATTGGAGCCAAGCCTTGAAGACAGCAAATTTCATTTTACAGATACATCTTTTCTCAGTTCTTGTACAGCAAATAAATAAATAAATAAATAAAAAATGACTGCAGGTGACATCATTTGCTAAGATTGATTAGTTAAATGCTTTCAAGGACTTCTCACACATTTGTAACTTACTGAAAATGACTGGATGGGTGAAATGAGGACATCAATGGTGGGGTATTCCTTAATTTAATTTCACATTAAAGTCCTTTCTAAGCAGCACTGTTTCCAATTTTTTCCATTAGCCATCTTAGATCTCCTCTCACAAGGCTGTATTCAAGGGTGCATCTACTCTCAACTAGTCAATAATTATCAAAACTTCATAGAATTTCATTAGGACAGTGTGCTACAGTGCTCATCTGCAAGGTAATCTCACTTAGAAGCCTTATTAATATTAATTTTATCATTATACTTATTATTAGTTATTAAAATTATCAACTTATTAATATTCTAATTAATAGATTTGGCTCAAATACTCTCTTACACCAAATATATATATATATATTAATAAATGAAAGAAAAAGTGTAAATCTGTGAGTAGTTGTAGAATTTAGAGAGAGTATACAAGAATACGAACGACAAGGATAAGTTAGCTGTCTTCTTCAAATTTTCTTTTTATTCATTTATTTTTCTGGCAGTCACACCCAGAGAGTGTGCGTATCCATTTTGCTACAGGAACTGGTGATATTTTAAATCAGAAACTCATGCTGAGGAATGAAAAGGTATCTTGCATGTCAGGCTTTGATTTGTTACCAATGACTAACATTTATGAGAGGTCAAACCTTTCCCAGAGCTGGATCTCTTGCTGCCATTATAGACTATATTGGTGAAGACAGAAGCTCGTGTAACATCCCACCTTTTGCTTAATTCTGAGTGCTCAGCCCCCTGTGCTACTGACCATGAAAAGATAATGCTGGAAGCATAACGTCCAGAAGCACTCTAGATAGCTGTCCATATCCTGTCATATACCACAGTTTCTTTGTGCTCCGTGTGTGTGACAAAACTGCACAATATTCTAAAATTGTACTAGATACCCAAATAACTGACAATCTGTTGCCAAAAATATAGAATCTGGACTTCTCCTTAGGGCAAAAGAGACATTCAATCTAATGAAAATGAAAGCAGCATGTCAGAATGTGGAGGAGTAAATCTTCACTCAAAATTCTTAAGGCTAACATTCCTAAAGTAGTACCTTTTAGTCCTGTGTTTCTAAAGAGAGAGAACTATTTTCAAGGTCCCAGTGGAATATTTTCTTCAGCAGCACCTCACAGAAGACTCTGTAAATGCACCATACTCACAGTATGCACCTCCTCGTAGAGTCTACAATGATTTAGGTCATGGCTAATAACTAACTAACTGTGAAACCTAGAAGATCCTTTGTAACAACACCTTGAAAATACATATATAGTCTATTTATTAGCCTTCTTCTATGTGCCCATTATCACCAAAAAACAAAGGAGCATGGATGCAGGCCTGATGCAAGGCCAGAGTTATGTATGGCATCACCTTGAACATTGTGTGCAGTTCTGGGCTCCACAGTACAAAAAGGATGTTAAGATACTTGAAAGCATCCAGGTGAGGTCAGAAAAGCTGGTAACAGGGCTGGAAGGCATGTCCTGTGAGGAGAGGCTGAGGGCACTTGGGTTGTCCAGTCTGGAGAAGAGAAGACTGAGAGGTGGCCTCACTGCTCCCTGAGGAGGGGACGCACAGATGGAGGTGCTCCCTGGTCATTGATGGCAGGATGTGTGGGAACGGCACAGAGCTGTGCCATAGGAGGGTCAGATTGGGTGTTAGGAAAAATTTCACTGGAATAGGCTTCCTAAAGAGTTGGCTGATGCCCCAGGCCTGTCAGTGCTCAAGAGACAGTTGGACAGTGCCCTCATGAATATGCTTTTTCCTTTTGGTCAGTCCTTAACTGGTTAAGCAGTTGGACTAGATGATCTTTGTAGGTCCCTTCCAACTGAAGTAAACAATTTTATTCTACTCTAATTAGGAAAGCAAGCTTAATTCTTCCCACTGGACTGCACAAGTCCCAGTCTCTGAGGGGAAGCCTTGTGTGCAGATTTTAACAAAGGAAGCTGTACTGGGTCAGGCTGGGATGGAATTAACTTTCTTCATAGCAACATGTCTGGTGGTGTGCTTTGCACTTGTAGCCAAAGCAGTGTTGATAACACACCGATGTTTTGGCTGTTGCTGAACAGCATTGTTTTTGCAGTGTCAAGGGTTTCTCTCCCCTATGTCCACAAAGAATTAGGTTGGGGATTGGGTAGTTTGTGAGGGGACACGGGAAGGACAACAGACCCAAACTGACCAAAGCCGGTTCCATATGACACGGACTCCGTTCCATATGACTCTGTTCCATATGACATTGTCCTCAGCAATAAAAAGCTGAGGAAAAGGAAGACAAAGGAAGACATTGGTGGTTATGATGTTTGCCTTTCCAAGCAACTGTCATGGATGCTGAGGAAGTGGTTGGACAGCTGCCAGCAGGAAATAGTGAAATAATTCCTCTTCCTGCTTTGCTTTCATGCACTTCTTCATTTCCTTTTAAAATGTCTATATCTTGATCCAGGAGTCTTCTTGTCTACCGTTTTCTATCCGTTCCATGGGAGAGGGGAATGAGCAAGTGGCTGGGTGGGTGTTCCTGATCATCAGGAGCAACTCACCACAAAGGTTTAGAGACTATCCGTACTTACATGCTCAGTGTGTTTTCATTACATCAGGAATGTTTCTAAAACTTCAGCATGTTCTTCCAAAAGTTATCAGTGGACATTAGCATGGACATTTTAGCATGGACATTTAATCTAATCAGATGGCTTCAAGATACACACTTTGTCATGACTTTGGCTGTGACAGAGTTAATTGTCTTTGTAGAGGCTCACAAAGTGCTGTGTTTGGGATCTCTTATGTAAATAGTGGTGGTAACAGGTCAAAGTTTTTAGTTGTTGCAAAGCAGTGCTTATTACTGAGTCAGTGCTTCTTGTGCTTCTTGTGCTTCTTGTGCTGTCCTGCAGGAGGAGGCTAGGGGTGCACCAGGAGCTGAAAGAGGACACATCCAGGAAAGCTAGTCCAGGCTGACCAAAGGGATGTCCCACACCATATGGCCATATGATCAGCAATAACAGCTGTGGTAAGGAAGAAGAGGGGGGATGTTTGTGGTGGTGTTTGTCTTCCCAAGAAACCCTTTCACATGATGAGCCCTGCTTTCCTTGGACATGATGAGATGTCCAAGCAGAACATCTGCTTGCCGATGGGAAGTAGCAAATGGATTTCTTATTCTGCCTTGCTTGTGCATACAGCTTTTGCTTTTCCTAGTAAACTGTCTTTATCTCAACCCATCAGTTCTCACACTTTTACCTTTCCAAATCTCTCCCCCATCCCACCTGGAGAGAGTGAGAGAGCAGCTGGGTAATGTTGAGCTGCCTGCCAGGGCTAAACCACAACACACTTCAAACCTAATGGCAGAGCAGTTACCTATTTTTTTGACCCCATGGAAGTGACAGTGGAGTCTGGTCTATGCAAACATACTTTTTGTTTTCATTGTGTTTGAGGTTGGTCTTGTGATTTGCAGCATGTATATGCTGCAGTGCAGCAATCAAACTGGTTTGCAGAAGGGAAACTTTATGTTTTGTTAATGTTGATGAGAACTGAAAAAAAAAAATATATTTTCATATTAGGCTGAAGCAGTTTGATTATAATAAAATGGACAGTTGTTACATACAGACTTTTCAGGGAATTATTTGTTTCTCTAGAATTAATTTTACAGCACACTTTCCCCTACACAAGCTTTCCATCTATCTTGGAAATGAAGAATGTAACTACTTCCCTATTTCTTAAATGTAAGCTTGTCTTCAATTCCAATGCTACATACAAGTATGTCATATGAGTAAGTTAGAAAACCTTTACTTGCACTTATATTGCTATAAAAATAAAATCTTTTTTTTCTCCAACATTTTTCACAGGATTTTTTATGAAATATGGTGCCAATAGTTTATAGTTTTGGCAGCCTTGAACAGTCCTGCCACATTGGTTGGTTGCCATTACATGAAAGTCAGCAGGCTTCTGGCAGATGAGAGTGTGATTGCTCACGTACATGTACATCCATGCTGATCTTGATCAGGATTTCAAATACATATATTTTTCTTTATTATCCATTTGTCTTATACACATTCTAATTCTTCAGCAATACAGAAGACCTAAAAATGAAACTAGTACCTGTGTGAGAATACTAGGATTTTTTAAGTTTGTTCTTAAGTTTTTGTATTATTTTCTTTCTCTGAGTAACTTTCTGTAACAGAAGATATGGAAAATATGCTTGTATTTTATAAAGTATTTTTCTTTACTTCTAGCTTTTCTTTCTCCCACTTCATATTTTGTGCAAACATTTTAACACCAAGGCGGGTATAGAGTCCCTAGAGATGTATAGACTGAACTAAAATAATCAAGAAATTCTCAGTTATAATAATATCCATCTGTACTCCTAAAAAACTCTTTACATATGCAGCTTTTATATACTTTTACCCCAACAAGCTTTGAAAGATCAGTACTTTGACTTATTAAATCCATTCTTTGATAGCAATTGTCAATGTAAAACCTCATATACTTGATTTGTAACCACATCCAAAAAAATAAAAATAATAATAATCAGTTTTAGAAAATAATAGTCTGGAGATCATCTTAAAATCTTAGTCATAGGAAACCATGTCATCTACAATGAATAAACCTCAAAAAGAACAGAGAGGAACCAGCTGAATATCTAATCTGTTTGGTTTATGGTCCTTGTGTTTTTATTTGATTATCAATGCCAAGTCAATGGGATTTAGGCACCTAAAGCTGTCAAGTCTTCATGAAAATCCCATATAAACACTGTTTTAAATCTTTAATGGTTGACACATAGTGATTGAACTTAATACACAGGACTGCCCCTGGAGACCTTCAAAGCCTTTCACCTGTGACTGCAGGGGGATCACAGGACTTGGTCCATCATTACTTAGAAACATGCAAAAATGAAGTGCCTAAATTAGAAGGGTTAAGTCACACCTCTAAATAACATCTTCACAGATGTTCAGTTTTCAAAGTTATTAATTGATTGTTCACACAGCCCAAATATCCAACAGCAAACAGAAAGCTGAGAAGAGTTTGTTGAAAACACTCAGAAAGTACTTTGAAATATAAAATACCTGACTGGTTCATTAGAGGTTCATCTGCCACAGGAAGGCTAATCTTTGAACAAATATTTTTGAGCTATTTGATCAGGTGTAGCTTGGAGGTGGATTTCCTTTCAGGTAACAGCCTCAAAGTGACAATAATTACCTGTACCTTATTTGCCTGTCTAAATTTCTTTGGTCTGCAGACAATAAGCAATCTTGAAAAGAGCCACTGACACATTTGCAATACTTCCTGCATTTATCTGGGGTGATTCATGTTTTGAGCATACTTGTACGTTGGGTCTACTTTCACTGAATCTATTCAGTCATTCAAATTTATATTTGTCTCTCAGTTACTCAGAATGACAGCAATACGTATAACATGGAGTCCTGGAATACACTCATTTCCCTCTATATTTCTCAAACTTTTTTGTTTTGCCCTTCCTACTTTTTTGGTCTAATTTTTATTTTTATTATTATTTTTTTTTTTTCTTACAGTTCTTTGTGTATGGAAACTTCCCTTCCTTACTTTCTTTCCCATTTCCCTGTAACCTCACTCATTTATTATTTCTTTTTAAACTTTCCTCTTGTTTTGCCACAACACAGCTGCCTGGCTGTTCCTTCCGCTTTCAGATTCCCTCTGTACATTTGCACCAGCCTTACTCTTCCTACTACTTCCTTTTGGACTTCATGCTGCTCTATTAAAAATATATATATATAATATTTTTTCCCTGTTTATTTTAGCAGATGAATAACAGATAGTTTATTTCTTTAAATATTCTGCAATATTTGGGCAATGAAGAAAGTACATACCCTTCTCCTGTCCATTTCCCAATGGATTATAGAGGATAAAACCCAGTGCATTGAGAGATGGAACACAAATGTGCGAATGATTTGCAGAAGATATTAGTATTTTTTTTTATTATCACACTGTCTCTGCTTATCAGAAGGAACATAACACAGTTTTTCTGGTGGGAGTCTTGTTAGGTAGCACCATGGGACTTTTTAGGAATAAGACAGTTTATACAGCCAGGTGGAAGAAAACCCTAACACAGGATGTCCTGCTGAATGTGTGTTAGAGGAATTAGACTGTGAGCTGAGCAGTTGTTTGGTGTGACTGGCAAAGAAAGGATCGTGATTAAGACTGATTGTCAAATGGGTCCCAGTTGTATACTTAAACAGATGAGTTGCTGTAACTCTCTTAAGTCATTCTTGTTGCTCGACTCTATGGTATGAACAATTGGATATCCTGGCAGTCACTTATTTCATTTCCTGCTTAACTTATTGTCCAAACTGAAACAAATCTGAATTTTGGAGTGAAACTGAGACACCCAAATGCAATGCAATCAATTAGCATTCAGGCAGACTCTTTGCTACTTCCCTTATCTACAGATAGAGAAGGCAGATTGGAAACTACAGCAAATTAATCTGAACATCAGTGTGTATAAGAGCCAAAAAAATATTTTTTTCTTTATTTATTCCTTTATAGAGGTTCAGGCAAAGTACAGTACTATGACAAACTGGCTAGTAACAGCTGTGAAATACAAAATCTTCCAAACAAGAAAAGTATATATAAATACATGGCATATGTTGCTTTCTGTGCAGACTTCAGTTGGACCCAGAAGAACAAAATCATCTCAGCCCCAAATCTAAGTGTTTTGTTTGTTTTAAACAAGCTAATTCTAGATTTTCAATCAATCAAATTTTAATAGTCACAAGAAGGACCAGAGCTCAGTAGGGAATGAGATTCCCTTGAAGTACTCTAGTACTTTGGTAAAATTATTGTTAAAAATGAGTTGTGCTTTGAGGGATGAGGCTAAAAAAGAAAAGGTAAAAACTCCACCTCTGGGGAAAAAATAAATAAATAAATAAATAAATAAATAAATAAATAAAGAGAGAGAGAGAGAGAGGTAGAAATAGAATAGAAGCATTTTTTTATTTTATTTTATTTAATACTTGACAAGCTAATCCTTCAGAGAAGAAAAAAGTCCTGAAAGTTTGCTCACTTGACATCTGAAGAAAAAGAAGGTTTACATATTACCAGAGGAAAGAAACTGGGATAATTCCTATTCAAACTCAAATTTTGATTGGTTATATCCATGACTGGTTGTTACAGAGGTCATGGACTGAGGCCCTGGAGGAAGGAAAGGAAGAGAAAGTACTCTGATAACATGCAGGCAGCAAGGCATGATAGAAGTTTGTGCTGAGACATTTCCTTAAAGAAAAATTATAGACTTGTGCCATGACTGATTAACCCAAGGGATGGCTAATCAATGTCAGTGTTACCCACATAATCATTAAGCTTGGTGTCCACATCAAAGTGTTCTGTGGTGACAGCTTACAATTACTTTACTAGACCAGAAAAGGAGTTACAGTACCTTGTAAGCTGAACTTTTAGCACCTTGCATGTCCAAAAGAGTTGTCATACAGTTGCCAAATAACTTCCTTAAAACAAAAACTATGGCCTATTTACTGGTAAGATCAAATACTAGAGACAGAGCAAAAGTGAAACAGTTGCCCACATAGCTGTCATATCTCTAAACTACCAACATTCTGCTGCCTTTCACAGCTCCAAGTTCAAATATCATTTTTCTTCTCCCCAGAGGAGTGCACCTCTTCATTTCAAAGAAAGATAGTTTCCTTCCACTTTGTTCTTGGACTTTGGCGTTCTTTCACCAAAGCAAATGTTATGGTCAGGATGGAAAAACTGGGGCAAAAATCAAAGCTCTTAATGTGTGCATTGGGTCTTTATCATTTCTTTACTATTTGCTAATCAGTGCGTGTTTTGAACTTATGTTTTAGAAGATAGAGATAGACGATAGTAAATATTTTAAACATTTCACTCGGTGTTTAAACAGGTAGCTACTCCCATTGCTGAGAAGTCAACATCTTTTCTTCTAATCTGAATTCATGTGACTTCAGCAGTCACCTTTGGTCTTTGTATCATTTTTCTATGGTGTACTGGAATGCCTTCCACCGTTATGTTTCCGCTCCATGTAAAAACTTTTATATACTGAGGGCAAGTTATCTTGTATCATTATCATTACCTTTAGTAAGCTAAACAAGCCAAACTTTTAAATTGTTTTTCTGGAGACACATTTTCTAATTTGTTAGTTATTCTCATGGCTTTCTTTGGAATAGTCTCCTGTTGCTAAAATCTTATCCAAACACTCAGGTTCAGTATATTCTGAAGCCAATGTATTAGAGAAAGATTACCTTTATTCATAGACAAGTGGATTGTTTGGATAATGGGATACATGCTTTTTCAGTACACCTCTGCAAAACTGTGTGGGAAACGAAGCCAATTAAATATTTTATTCTAAATACTAGAATCACTGTGGAAGGAAGGAACATGGGTAGATTCCTTGGAAGCTTCTTGGAAACCGTGGCCAAAAAGCAACAAAGACAAAACATGCTTATGTGGGAAAGATCCAAGTAGCTTTAGCATGACTTTAAGGGAGTCATTAGTCTGCAACATCAAAACAATGTATTTGGACACTTATCTACACATGGAGATGCTTCTGATTAACTGGTTAAATGCCTGTGCTGGTATTCACATCACACACAGAAAAAAATAATCTCTTATGGAGATAAACAGGAAAAGTTACAGAAACAACTCTTGGTTAGATGTAGTGCTGAGACACAGAGCTTTTACATTACACTTGGTAGTGTCCGTTAGGGAGGTTCAACCTTTCCAGCAGCTTTCTCTACCTTGGAGAATGATGCTTGTCTGATTTTGAATCAACAATATTTTGAAAAACTTTGAGCTCACAAATTGGTTTAAAAAAGAGACAGAGAGAGAAGAAGAGAAGAAATTATGAACATATGGAAAGAGT